>NW_020175387.1:1412616-1454530 GCF_003031525.2 Neophocaena asiaeorientalis asiaeorientalis | reverse complement strand
AACCCAGGGGGTTGGGGGGTTTTTTGGGTTTTTTTTTTTTTTTTTTTTTTTTTTTGGCTGACAGCAAACAAGTCTATCTGAAAACACGCTAAGCTCCAGCAGGTGCCCAGAGCTAATTTGGTTTGCAACTATTTTTAAAAAGCACAGCTAAGTTTTCTAACAAGTCGTACCAAATGGCTGTATTGTTTTTTTTCTGTCTTCCTGCAATCCAGGGACAAGTTTTAAAATGTGACTCTAAAGATAAGACCATGAATCTAAAATACCCAGCTTCTTAAACCTTCCCCTAGATCCCTAGAAACAAAACATTTAGAGGTTTACACTTGAGTTTCCACTTCACACATTTCTCCATGAAATCTCTGCACTTCCTGTCAGTAGTTTTCATTTCAATCTAGCAAGTTTTAGCTCTAGCCAGAAAGGATGATGTGAAATGCTTCCCGGCAGCCAGATTCAGCTGGATTTGCGGATCCAACCACCTGCTGACAGCATGTGTTTTGGCTCCAAGCAATCACAATGGATATTCACTCTCCCTATGAACTCTCACAGCAGTCCCGTCAATCGACACCTCCTCCTATTACTCCCAGATTAAATGCCCATTTAGGTGTGGTGTTTGAAGAACCCTTGGTTTTTAACCTCTCTGATTCATTTGGTTAGCCTGGCCTTTCTCAAATACAGAAGTCCTTTTTGGATTAAGATACAAAGATTAGATATGAGGGTTTGTTGTTTGTCTGTTTGTTCTATCTCTGTATATCCAAGCACAGAAATCACTAATTTAGTGCCTAGGGTCAAAGTATATATTAGTTCCACGAGGAAGCAGGTGTCATGTGAGAGTCAGCCTAACCTGGATTTGAATTACACACTTGGCAATGTGTAATCTTCGGCAAGTTACTTAACCTCTCTGACAAAAATGGAGATAACAGTACCTACCTCAGAGGACAGTTATGAAGATTAATGTGATTATCCATATAAAATGTCTAACATTGTCGGGTTCATCATAAATGCTCAATAAATTCCAGTTGCTTTTTTTTTTTAAACAGTGAAACAACCCAAATCTGCTTTGTGTTCACTGTACCACAGGGAACAGTTCAGCTGATAACATCCCAATACACCCTTCCGCCTGACTCTCAACGACAGCTCTGTAACAGGATCGGGGCACCCATCGTTAGCCTCTTCCTGCAGATTGGGAAATGGAGGTGCAAAAAGATGAAGCAATTTTACCAAAGCCTTACAAGAGGTAAGCAGAGAGCCCAGACTCGACCGTGGATCGTCTAACCCTAAATTCAGTTCTTTTTCTCCGGTTTTATCATTTGCTGTTTGATTTTGTTCAACACACTCTGAATTATTCAGTGAAAACCTACTCTCCATGGTCTCCATTCTTGGCAGATGCAGTAAACAGAACTGTGAGCCTGCAGTGGGGACCATCACAAGCTGTCCAAGCCATGTCCACTCTGGCCCTGCGTCTGGCCCTGCTGGTGCAGCCAAGGATCAAACTGGGGGAGGACATGGCTGCCTTCCGGGCCATCAACTTCAAAAGGCTGGGGTATTAGGGCCAGAGAGGACCAGGAAGGGCAGGTGGTGGTCTCAAGCCAAGGTTAAGTTGTGATGAGTTCAATGCTGACATCTTGAGGCTGAAGAGACAATAGGACAGCTAGCTTGTTGCCTCGCCCACTCCACCCGCATTCAAAGGGGTGCCTCTGTAATGCGTGGTCCTCTCAGCGGCGCTGAGAGGTGCAGTTACAATCTGGCTGGCTGGCACCCTTGTACCCCAGACTCCCCAAGCTCCCAAGTCTCAAAAAGCTGCCTTGTGTCTTGTTGTAAAAAAATGTTTTAAATCATACTTGAAATTTTCTTCTTTCATTTGACCTTCACGATCACACTGGACTGTAGACAAATCAGGTAATTTTTTTAAGGATCCTCAGGTTCAGACATGTTAGCTGGTAAGAGGGGGCACCAGCAGGGCAAGCCAAGCCATCCAACGCCTCACCGAATTCTTTGTACCGCCTCCCCGCCTCCTACCATATTCATGGTCTCCTACTAGGAAGCATAAAGGGACTTCTGTAAACATTCGCTGAATGGATGATACAACAAAGGGTTACCAAGGAGCTATGCGTTCCCATTTTCTACACATGCGGCCTCTCTTCTATTGTGAATGAAACTCCCAGCAAACCCAGCTGAAATAATCAACTCATTTTTGTCCTGTCACGCCAGTTTATGTTGCTGCAAGCCGAAGCAGTAACGACCCGGATCAACGCACCCAGGACACTCCTAGGGGAAAAAGATTCTCGATAAGGGAAGGTTGCATAAAACAATCTGAAAGAACAAAGGAAAAAAAACCCTACAGAGCGAAAAGACCACAAAATTAACGTACCCCATCTTCACTTGGTGGACACTGCCAGTCTCTCCCTGCTGCTGACCTATGAAAATGTGTAAATGTGACTTTAGAGCAGGAAGGTCATGAAACCGTTTGGTCAGCTCAGGCAGACATCAGACTCATCAAGTCTGAAAGGTTGGAACATGAAAGCAGTAGAGAAAGCAAATTATGGGAGGTCTGAAGAAGCAAAAGAAGAAGATGCAGAGATAGAGAAAACTGACTCAACAACTACACCAATGATGACAAATAGTGACACGGCACGTCCTTGTTAATATGTCTGTCCAAACTCGGTCAACAAAAGCCCCGCAGATCAAACAGAATTCCCCTTAAGATTCCTTTCACTAGTTTACATTATTATTGTTTATAACAGATTCATTAATCAGGTGGTCCAGGCCCTCTTTTGTCAAAACATCCTTGATTACTTAGATTAGCAACAGGCTGGCTCTCCATGATTGGACTGCTGGTCACTCAAGCACTTGTTTATAATGCTTCTTGTTTCAATGTGGCAAGACAGCCTTCCCAAACCAGACCTTCCCCGTTGTCTAATCACATTCTTGTTCCAGATTTTCATCTACATTTAGGAACACTGAGGGGCAAAAACTTTTAAAGTGAAGTTAAAGACACCTGCAAAATTTGACAGGGAGAAGCGTGTGCAATGTTTAGAGCCTTGGTTTGAGTTCTAGGAAATGTCTCTTGTCTTTCTGGTCTTACTGAAGGGAATATTAATCTTTGTATTCATCCCCACAAAGTGGTCAGTTGGGTGGATCATGCTATTTGATGTTCTTCTCCAAACCCTCAAATCAACACATTATGCATCTGTGGAAATAGAAAAGTCTCACGTGTCCAAGACCTGTAAGACACAAAGGAGAAGTCTAAAGCAAACAGGTGAGGAATAAGAAAATTTCGCTGAGCCTGCATGTCCGGAGCCTGTGCTCCACAACGGGAGAGGCCACAACAGTGAGAGGACCGCATACTGCCAAAAAAAAAAAGAGGAGGAGGAGGGAGAGGAAAGTGAGAGGAGGAAGCAAAATGAAATGTAAGAACTGAAGGAACAATTTTTAAATCATCTGACTGCTTCATGTGTCAGTCTTCTGGGAATTCACGTTATATAAACAATTAGTGTTAATTTTCTATTTCATAGGTATAGATAGACTCATGGAAATATCTAAGAAGAGAACAGTGGGAGAAAGTGATGTGAAAGAAGAAACAGTACAAATAGGAGTCGTAATTTTTAAAGTTTAATGTAACTTTATCCTGGTTTACAAAGCTTTTATGAATGCAGTGTGAGATCTGAATACAAGAGAAACTGATAGAATTTTTATACCAAACAAACAAAAGCAAATCAAACACCTCACTCTAACCCTGTTCAGTCCAACATACGGATTCTCCCAGCAGTCGCCGACCGCAGCTTTGCATATGTCCCCAGACTGCAGGGCGCAGAGATTTCTCTGAGAAGCCAAACAACAGAGGATGTTCTGTCACCATCATCATATGCTCCCAAGTACAAAATGTTAAGTAAATGATTAACCTACCAAAGCATTTTTTGGAAACATAGGCAGACTTCAAGGATTTCAAAATCTTTCAGGAAACCCCTGAACCTGCCCACATCCTGGGAAGAGGGGTCCGAGGAGGGGCATTTCCCTCTGCAGGAGCCCAGGAGCCATTACACAGCCCAGCTATCCGTCCCAGCCAGGAGGGTCGGATCCCAGCGCAGCCCAGCATGCAGAAAAGGCTTTTCTCCTGCGCAAGCAGTTGTCTTTTTCCTGGCAAACAAGCCAGGTGCCAGAAATTTTACCCAGACTGGGAGGGAGAGAAAGGAGAGGAAGCAGAAGAGGGAGGGAGATGAAGAAAGAAAATAGAATCATTAGGGAAAAAATGAAAGATGAGATCAAGACGGTTACAATTTGAAACAATTTCAGAAAAGTTACGTACTTTTTCAAAGCACTGAAAGCCTCTCAGAGCTCTGAAAAGGCACAAGCCCGCAGGAAGATGTTTTCCCCCAGCCCTGAGGTCTCTCACCCAACTGTAGAAAAACAGATCTCAAACTCAGAAATTAGAAAAGTACGCATGCTTGTATGAGCGCTATTGCTGGTTGGGTTTCATTTCTTTATCTAAAGAAACTGTTCTTGCAAGTTACCACCACCCCCAGGGACTCCGCCTTGCCAGTGTGCTTCCCAGGGCTTACGTTATGTCATCTTGTGCTTTCCTTACACCTGTTTCTATTTCTCACAAATTCCTCTCCCTTTCACCTGAACAATGGAGGTAACTTTCCCAAGTTCCTTAATTAAATCTTATTTTATCTTGCAACTATCAGGAAAAAACAAAGTCATTCGGGGTCATCTCTTCAAGGTTGAGAAGCCTGAGCCACCCACCTGCTCCTGCTTGTCAAAATGAAATCTGCCAAGTGCTGAGTTGCTTAAAAATGTCCTGTTAAGTCATTTAAAGACATAGCTCTTCATAGATCTAGCAAAGCAGAACCTTAATTTGAGACATACACCTTGCCACAATCACAGAACCTTTCCACCAAATGTTTTCTTTAGAAAATAAAACAAGCTCCCATCCGAAAACGTTATTACCCATGTTTCATCTTCGTATTTCTTATTTCCTTAGCAAGATAAAGCATTCTTTCACCTAATGAACCATGAAATCTTCCTCAAAAGTAAAGGATGTTGGGATTTCCCTGGTGGCACAATGGTTAAGACTCCACCTGCGGATGCAGGGGACACAGGTTTAAGCCCTGGTCCAGGAAGATCCCACATGCCGCAGAGCAACTGAGCCTGTGGGCCACAACTACTTAGCCTGCGCTCTAAAGCCCGCAAGCCACAACTACTGAGCCTGCGTGCCACAGCTACTGAAGCCCGTGCACCCTAGAGCCCACGCACTGCAATTGAGCCCATGTGCTGCAACTACTGAAGCCCGTGCACCTAGAGCCCAGGCTCTACAACAAGGGAAGCCACTGCAATGAGAAGCCCACCCACCAAAACAAAGAGTAGCCCTCCGCTCGCCGCAACTAGAGGAAGCCTGTGCACAACAGCAAAGACCCAACACAGCCAAAAAATAAATTTTTTTAAAGTAACTGTAAAGGATGTTTTTTGAGGAATAATTGGCATAACGTTATCTAGTTTCAGTTGTACAACATAATGATTCAGTATTTGTATATACTACAAAAAGAGCACCACAGTTAAGTCCAGTTAACATCCATCACCATAGTTACAAAATTGTTTTCTTGAGATGAGGATTTTCAAGCTTCACTCTCCTAACTAATCTCAAACATGCAGTACAGTGTTTATCAACTACAGCCATCATGCTGTACATTACATCCCTGTGACTTAATATATTTTATAACTGGAAGTTTGCACCTTTCACCCCTTTCGCCCACAGCCCCACCTACAAACCACCTCAGGCAACCAACCACCAATTTGTTCTCTATATCCATGAGATGAGGTTTATGTTGGGTTTTTTTAATTGTCTTTTTAGATTCCACATACAGTGAGATCATAAGGTATTCTCTTTTTCTGTCTGCCTTATGTAACTTAGCATAATGCCCTTAAGGTCCATCCATGTTGTTGCAAATAATGAGATTTCACTATTTTTTTCCAGGCTGAAAAGCCTGGAATCCTAAGCACTAGGCCACCAGGGAATTCCCTGTAGGTCATTTCTATATCTTGGCTATTGTAAATAACGCTGCAATGAACACAGGGGTGCATATATCTGATCAAATGAGTGTTTTCATTTTCTTTGGGTGAATACCCAGAAGTGGTATTGCTATCAATATAGTTCTATTTTTAATTTTTTAATTAACTTCCAATATTTTCCATAATGGCTGCACCAATTTACATTCCTACCAGCAGTGCACAAGGGTTCCCTTTTCTCCACATTCTCACCACCACTTGTAATTTCTTGTCTTTTTGATAACAGCCATTCTAAGAGGTGTGAGGTGACATCTCATTGTGATTTTGATTTGCATTTTCCTGATGCTTAGGGATGTTGAGCATCTTTTCATGTACCTGTTGGCCATCTGTATGTCTTTTTGGGGGGAAAGATGCCCATTTTTTAATCAAATTGTTTGTTTTTTGCAATTAGGTTGCATGAGTTCTTTATATATGTTGATTATTAACCCTTTATCTGATGTATGATTTGCAAATATTTTCTCCCATTCCCTACGTTGCCTTTTCTTTTGTTGATGGTTTCCGTTGACGTGCAGAAGTTTTTTAGTTTGATGCAGTCCCGCTTATTTTTGTTTTTGTTGCCTTTGCTTTTGGTGTGAAATCCAAAAAGTCATCACCAAAACCAATGTCAAGGAGCTTACCATTTATGGGTTTTTTTGTTTGTTTTTTAACATCTTTATTGGAGTATAATTGCTTTACAATGGTGTTAGTTTCTGCTTTATAACAAAGTGAATCAGTTATACATACGCATATGTTCCCATACCTCTTCCCTCTTGCATCTCCCTCCCTCCCACCCTCCCTATCCCACCCCTCTAGGTGGTCACAAAGCACCGAGCTGATCTCCCTGTGCCATGCAGCTGCTTCCCACTAGCTATCTATTTTACGTTTGGTAGTGTATATATGTCCATGCCAACCACTTATGTTTTATTCTAGAAATTTTATGATTTAAGGTTTCATGTCCAAGTCTTTAATCCGTTTTGAGTTTATTTTTGTGTATGGTATAAGATAGTGGTCCAGTTTCATTCTTCTGCATGCTGCTGTCCAATTTTTCTAACACCATTTATTGAAGAGACTATCCTTTCCCCATAGTATTTTCTTGGCTCCTTTCTTGTAAATTAACTGATCATATATGCGTGGGTATATTTCTGGGTTCCCTATTCTGTTCCATTGATCTGTGTGTCTGATTTTTTGTTGTGTTTTTTTTTGCCAATACCATGTAATATAGCTTGAAATCAGGAAGCATGATGACTCCAGCTTTGCTCTTTCTCAAGACTCTTTTGGCTATTTGGGGTCTCTGTGGCTCCGTACAACTTTTAGGATTACTTTTTCTATTTCTGTGAAAAACACCTTTGTAAGTTTGATAGAGATTGCATTGAATCTGTAGATTGCTTTGGGTAGTATGGACATTTTAACAATATTTATTCTTCCAATCCATAAGAATGGAATATGTTTCCATTGATGTGTATCTCCTTCAATTTCTTTCACCAATGTCATAGTGTTCAGTGAACAGATCTTTCACCTCCTTGGTTAAATTTATTCCTGGATATCTTATTCTTTTTGATGCAGTTGTAAATTGGATTGTGTTCTGAATTTCTCTGACAGTTTATTATTAGCATATAGAAACCCAACAGATTTTTGCATGTTGGCCTTTTATCCTGAAAATTTACTCAATTTGTTTATTAGTTCTAACAGTTTTTTTGGTGGAATCTTTTGAGTTTTTTATATATAATATCATGTCATATGCAAATAATGACAGTTTTATTTCTTCCTTTTGAATTTGGATTCCTTTTATTTCTTTTTCTTGCCTGATTGCTCTGGCTAGGGCTTCTAATACAATATTGAATAAAAGTGGTGAGAGTGGGCATCCTTGTCTTGTTCCTTAGAGGGAAAAGATTCAGGTTTTCACCATTATGATGTTAGCTGTGGGCTTGTCATATACAGCCTTTATTATGTTGGGGTGCCTTCCCTCTATATTCACTTTGTTGAGAGTTTTTATCATAAATGGATGTTGAATTTTGTCAAAAGCTTTTTCTGCATCTATAGAGATGATAATATGATTTCTACCTTTCATTTTGTTAATGTGGTGTATCACATCGATTGATTTGCAGATGTTGAACCATCCTCACATCCCTGGGATAAGTCCCACTTAATGGTGGTATATGATCCTTTTAATGTATTGTTGAATTCAGTTCGCAAATTTTGTGTTGAAGATTTCTGAAGCTATGTTCATCAGGACATTAGACCGTAGCAGTCTTTTCTTATGGCAGCTTTGTCTGTTCTTGGTATCAGGGTGATGCTGCCCTCATAAAATTGGTTTTGAAGCGTTCCCTCCTCTTTTATATTTTATATATTTTGAATGTTTGGTAGAATTCACCAGTGAAACCATCTGGTTCTGGACTTTTGTTTGATGAGACATTTTGAATACTGATTCAATCTCCTTCCTAGTCATCAGTCTATTCTGATTTTCTACTTCGTCACGATTCGGTCATAGTAGGTTGTATGTTTTTAGAAATGTATCCACTTCTTCTACGTTGTCAAATTTGTTGGGTGACTTCACAGCATTGTCTTATGATTGCTTATATTTCTGTAGTATCTGGTGTAACATTTCCTCTTTCACCTCTGATTTTATGTGTTCTCTTTTCTTCTTGATGAGTCTAGCTGAAGGTTTGCTAGTTTTACCTTTTCAAAGAATCAGCTCTTAGTTTTATTAATCTTTTCTACTGTCTTTTTAGTCTGTTTCATTTATTTTTGCTCTGATCTTTGTTATTTCCTTCCCACAGTAAAAGATATTTTAAAGTTAACAGATCACTTGCAACTACAGTGCCTTATAACATGTTTCTATCCTTCCTTCCTCAGCAAGCATGTGGGATTACCAGAATTAGCATTTTAATAGTTTCAGATCCAAGAACTAGGCTGTCAATCTCTACAACACATCATTGACACGATCATTCATCTTCCTCTTTCGTTGAGAGCTGCTGACTTGTCAGTGTCTTCTCTGGGCATCTCCATCTAATCCACTTGCCTTAAAAACCCACACCCCTGTCAGATAATCTAGGATATAATATTACCCTACAACCTAAGCCCTGAATAAATGCCATTGTAAATTGTGCCCTTAACAGACTGTGATTGCTAAGATTTTTTATCACATTCTTCAAAATGACTTCCAAAGAATCATTTTATGAAATGAGTTTAACATTATCTATGAAGTTCTTATTGTGTTTCTGGAAACTGTGTACTTGTTCTAATTGTCCATTCTGTCAGGTGAACTCAGTTTGGTTAGTTTCTGCAAAAGCAGAAGGTTTGCAGGTTTCCTGCTCACTGTGGCCCTTTGTTCTGTACACATAGCATCTCAGCGCAGTGAGGAGGGGCACAGGCTCCCACTGTGGGTCCCCTTGATTCAAACCAGATGGATAAGTCACAGTTTCATCATTCCTTCATATAAAATTAGGGAGTTCACTACATGATCCTTTAACTCGCTTATGGGTCTAAATCCCGCATCTCTGTGACTATGACTCCACAGGGACACCTTGATAACAGTCAACCAGCTCACACTCTTAAGAGGCTTTGCACCTTCCAGAGCCTTCTCTCATAACCTACCTCATAGAATTTTCATAACACCCCCACGTGGCAGGCAGCATTGGCAATTTTTTCCTCATTTTGCTGATACTGATCCTGAGCCCCAGAGAGTGACTTGTCCAAGGCATCACGACCACGAATAAGCAGGATGTTGACTCAAACCCCAACCCAAAGTTTTAAATTCCCAGTCTGGTGCCCTTTCTACTATATAATAATGTTCCTCATAAAGTTTCTATAAACCACCACTAAATCAGTTGTACAGAAAACTCTCATTCTCTACTATATGCTTCCATGTAAATTAATCTGGGAAGTATCACATGCAGGTTTCATCATTCTGAGATTTTTGTCCTGGGCAATTAACATTACAGTATTTCCCTTAGGAATTATAACAGTCCAGCACTGACATTTTTGTGGACCATGAAGGCTGCAATACCCAGAGCTCTGTGATGAGCGTTTTCTTGGCTCAAAGATCCTCCCCTCCGGAAGCCAGTCTTGGTGAAACAGTAGGATGCACGTAAATAGCCTATACCAGTAGGTGGAAAGTCTAGGGAAAAAGTACAGGGTCTCTGGGAACTTCACCCTGGGAGTGTCAGAAAAGGCATATTAGATCCAACCATCCCACTCCTGGGCATATACCCAGACAAAACCACAATTCAAAAAGATACATGCACCCCTATGTTCATAGCAGCACTATTTACAATAGCCAAGACATGAAACAGCCTAAATGTCCATCAACAGATGAATGGATAAAGAAGACGTGGTACATATATACAATGGCATATTACTCAGCCATAAAAAGAGAATGAAATAATTCCATTTGCAGTAACATGGAATATTAAGTGAAGTTAGTAATACTAAGTGAAGTCAGTCAGAAAGAGAAAGACAAATACCATATGATATCACTTATACGTGGAAGCTAAAATATGACACAAATCAACACGTCTACAAAAAAAACCAGACTCACAGATATAGAGAACAGACTTGTGGTTGCCAAGGGGGAGGGGGGTGGAGGAGGGAAGGATTGGGAGTTTGGGATTAGCAGATGCAAACTATTATATACAGGATGGATAAACAACAAGGTCCTACTGTATAGCACAGGGAAAACTATATTCAATATCCTGTGATAAACCATAATGGAAAAAAACATGAAAAAGACTATGAAAAAGAATATATATGTATAATTGAGTCACTTTGCTGTACAGCAGAAATTAATACAATGTTGTTAATCAACTATACTTCAACAAAATTAAAAGAATAAAAGAAAAAAAGGCATATTAGCTTCCTGGGCTGCCATAACAAAATTACCACAAACCTGGGGACTGAAATTTACTCTCTCACAGTTCTGGAGGCCAAAAGGCTAAAATTGGTATCAGCAGGGCTGTGCTCCCCTCTGAAGGCTCTAGAGGAGTATCCTTCCTTGCCTGTTCCAATTCCTGGTGGCTCCTGGCATTCCTTGGTTTGTGGCAGCATCACTCCAATCTCTGCCTCTATCTTCATGGCCTTTTCCCCTATGTGATTTCCTTTCAAAACCCTCAACTAATAACATCTGCAGAGACCCTATTTAACTAATTACATCTGCAAAGACCCTACTAAGATTTTGACACCATCAATAGAGAGGAAAGCTACCCTAAGAGGATCCAGGAGCAAAGATATGGAAGAAGGCGAGTCCTGGACACCTAGGAGGAGAGGAGGACCCAAGGGGAGCTATAACAAAGTTGAAAGGATGATGTGTCAGTCTGCTCAGGCTGCTGTAATAAACTGCCACGAACTAGTGGTTTAAACAACAGACATTTGGGACTTCCCTGGTGGTGCAGTGGTTAAGAATCCACCTTCCAATGCAGGGGACACGGGATCAATCCTTGGTCGGGGAACTAGATCCCACATGCATGCCACAACTAAGAGTTCGCATGCCACAACTAAGGAGCCTGTGAGCTGCAACTAAGGAGCACATGTGTCACAACTAAGGAGCCTGTGAGCCACAACTAAGGAGTCTGCCTGCCGCAACTAAGACCTGGCACAACCAAAATAAATAATAAAACAAAAAAAACTTTTAAATTGTAAAAAAAAAAAACAACAGACATTTGTTTTCTCATAGTTCTGAAGGTTAAAAGTCCAAGATTAGCTGCCATCAGGGTTGGTTTCTGGTGAGATTTCTCTTCCTGGTTTATAGACCACCACCCCCTCACTGTGTATCAGATGTGGCATATCTTCTGTGTGTACACAGAGAGAGAGCTCTCCGGTGTCTCTTCCTCTTCTTGTAAGGACATGAGTCCTATTGGATTAGGGCTCCACCCCCTATGACTTCATTTAACTTTAATTACCTCCCTAAAGGCCCTATCTCCAAAAACAGATGCATTGAGGGCTAGGGCTTTAATATATGAATTTGGGAGAACACCACTCAGTCCACAACAGATGATCTGAGGCCAAATCAAGATGAGTCAAGACTAGTAACTAGCCCAAGGAGTTTGACCTCCATTCTGTTAATGGTGGAAAGATGCTGGAAATCTTGAAAGTGGTTATGGAAATGTTTTCAAGAGAGGCACCATCCTTTTCATTTTCCTGGTCTATAAAATAAGAGCTATTTTCTAGGAGCCTTTCCAGACTAACAGACCATGATTACTGACTACATTTTAGAAGATTAATCTCTTAGAATTTGTTGCTCTAATATATAGCCTATGAAGCAGTTGTGTCACCAAAAGATAGATAATTTTTAAAGGCACGGTTTTTTGTTCTAAAAAGGTTAATGATGGAGTAGCTTCCACCAAAAGCACCAAGATCCTGCTGGTTCTTAGAGAGTGATGTCAAACAGACATTAAGACAGAATAAGATGTACTTGGGAGATTAAAAAAAAAAAAAAGACCAATAACTCTGGCATGGTTAGCTTGCACCACAAGAATATTTGTGAACATTTTTCCAAGGCCTTACTCTTATCCAGTTTCCAAAAGAAATCCTGGTCTTTTGAAACTCTCTGGTCGGTAAAATGTGAACTGATAAGGAGTACTGAATCCCAGAAGGCCAGAGCTGGCAGGATGCTTCTGAAATTACTCGTTTCTGACTTTCACATCACAGATGAGAAAGCTGAAGGCCAGAGATGTACAGTGAGGGGCCTGGGATCCCACAGGTACTTATTAGAAAAGCTTGCTTGACACAGACAAGAAAGAAGTTTCAGAGGTCTGACTAGTCCAAAATTGGAACTGCTCCAAAACTGAACCAACATCATAGAGTATTCAATATGTCCCAGTCACCATTTGAAGTCACTGTTTCTCAGACATTAGTGTATACAGGAAGACCTGGGGAGCTTGTGAGAATACAGATTCAGATTTGGCAGATCTGGGCTGGGGCCTAGGAGTCTGCATTACTGACCAGCCCCCCCCCACTACCACCACCACCACCACCAGGGCTTGCTAATCATGCTGGTCTGAAGAAGACACGGGGCAGCAAGGTTCCAAGTGCTTTATAACCATGAACTCTCATTCTCCAGAACAACCCTGTTACTGTGACAGATCCAGGTACTGTACAAGCACTGTTACTATTGCCGTCTGACAGAGGCTGAGTTCAGTGAATCGCCTAATGTCACAAAGCTGGGAGGGGCCAGAGGCAGGATTCCACCCAGAGAGCCAAACTCGAACCACTGCTCTTAAATGTTACCTTACCCGTTGGTTCTTAAAAGCAATCCAAGATCATCTCCACGTTTACATATGTCAGCTTTCAGGGCTGAGTCACCAGGACTGTATTTTAAATATGTAGCCATCCGAATAACATTCGTTAAAAAAAACAGAAAAGAAAAAAGTGGGGAAGTGCTCATGACATAATGTTAAGTAAAAACATCAGAATACAAACTACATCAGACCAGGCCAGGCCCTCTGACCACCTGGCTCCATCACTCAAGTTGATACAAGCCAACTCATTACAGCACGAGCAGGAGAGGCGCTCCCTTCTCTCTTTTTCCTCCCTCTCCCAGAAACCATCCCAAGGGAGACTTCACTCCTGCCCCAGCCCGTACAACGAACACTTCAGAAAGTGGGGTCTTGAGGGAAAAAGAAGGCTTGAGAGAGAACAAGTCATAGTACCTGGGAGAAAGCCAGCCCGTGGCTCCCAGCATCCACAACTTTCTTTTATTCATTTACCACGTATCTACTGAGAACTTGTGCCACGTACCATACTAGATGGTAGGACATAAAATAGACAAAAGTCCCTGCTCTCGTGAAGATTACATTCTAGTTGAAGAGGCTAACAGTGAAAAATAATAAGCATAATAAATAAGCATGTTATATAGTACGTTAATAGAGGGTAAGTGTTATGGAAAAAGATAGATAGATATAGTACGTTAATAGAGGATAAGTGTTATGGAAAAAGATAGATATAGTACGTTAATAGAGGATAAGTGCTATGGAAAAAGATAGATAGATATAGTACGTTAATAGAGGATAAGTGTTATGGAAAAAGATAGATAGATATAGTACGTTAATAGAGGATAAGTGTTATGGAAAAAGACAGATATAGTACGTTAATAGAGGATAAGTGCTATGGAAAAAGATAGATAGATATAGTACGTTAATAGAGGATAAGTGCTATGGAAAAAGATAGATAGATATAGTACGTTAATAGAGGATAAGTGTTATGGAAAAAGACAGATATAGTACGTTAATAGAGGATAAGTGCTATGGAAAAAGATAGAAAAGGGGGATGAGGGGTGCTGGGGGGTTGCAGACTGCCGTGGCCCTTAGGGTCATCAGGAAGAAGGCGACGTTGGAGAAGGGGCTTGAAATGAAGGAGTTAAGTACACACATGTCTGGGGAAGGACGTTCCAGGCAGATGGAACACAGGCGCAAAGGCCCTAAAATGGAAACATCACATCTGGAATAGTCAAGGAAAAGCAGAGGCCATTGTACCTGCAGTGAATGATTTATTAGGAGAGGAAGCCAGAGAGGCAATGGGTAGGGAAGAGGGCAGATCTAGGAGAGCCCTACAGGCCTTGAGAAGGACTGTGGCCTTTACTCTGAGGGAAATAGGGAGTCGCTCAGGGTTTGGAGCAGAGAAGTGACATCATCTGACTGGTGTATTGAAAAACCTAACAGGCTCTCTGAGCTGATTAAGGAGAACGTGGACAGAAGCCTGGAGATCAGTTACAAGGCAAGTGCAATCACCCACGCAAGGGGCTCTGGCAGGTCACACTGAAGGGGTAGCGATGAGGTGGTGAGAAGTGTAATAAGATCGGGATCTCATGATTTCTCGAAGGCTTAGATGTAGAATGTGAGGGAAAGAGAGGAGTCAGGGATGTTTCCTGCACTTGGAAGAATGAAGTTGTCCTTCACTGATATGCAACAGACTCCAAGGGACGTTGACTTGAAGGAAAGATCTGGGGTTCGGGTCTAGACACATGACGACGGAAGTGTAGACACACAGAAGAGATGGTTGGCTACATGAGTCTGGAATTCAGGGATGTGGGCCAGAGATGTCTGCGTGGTCGTGAGCATATAAAGCCAGGAGACCAGACGAGGTTCCCAAGGGAGGGAGTCAAGTCGAGAAGAACAAGCGCTGTAGGGTCTGAGCCCTGGCCACGTCCACGGAGAGAGAACGAAGCAGCAAGTGTCTGGGAAGGAGTAGTCAGTGGGGGAGGTATGAGGTCTTGGAAGACAAGAGAAGAAAGTGTTTGCTAGAAGAGAGAGTCATCAAGGGTGTCAACTCTGCTGAGAGGCCAATTTAGACGAAGGCAGAGAGCTGAGCTTTAGATTTAGCAAAGTGGAGGCCATGGCGACCTTCACGGGCAGTTTCAGGGGAGTGAGAAGAATTTTTTTTAATCTACAGAAAGGATAGGAAAACCTCAATGATAAAAAGAGGAAAGGGGCTCAAGTGCCTGGCACTAAGCCTTTAGGGAGGAAAGAAGACGTGACACTGCCTTTGGCATTTAAGGGACAGACTTGTGTGTAAGCCAAGCCGAGCTCTTGTGTGTGTGTGGAAGCCTTTATTTTCTCATGACTCAACGAATTATGCTACTAGCTTACTGACTCTTTGTTCTCTCTTCAACTCTGTTCTGAATACAGCTTAATCTTTTAAGTGGAAGAAAAAATAATAAAAGGTCACCTACCAGCTATTAAGCCATCACACATATGAAACCTGGACTTAGTTCATTACATAAAAGGGAGCCTTACAACATTCTTCTTCAACTTCAAGTTCATTGTTCCAGCAATGCATTTTTGCTTTTGATATGTGGCCACACCTTTGGAGCAACAATACTGGGAAATGCACACTGTTCTTTCTCGGTATTTGGTCCAAAGAGGCCAGAGTTCTACATTCAAGGCCTAGCTTGCTCTTCCTATCACACACACTCCGTCTCCCATAAGATCATCTATCACCAGTATTCCTGCCAAGTCACCCATTTAGAACTGTGTCTTTCTTTTTCATACAAAGCCATGTGTGGAATGCAGAAGAGATGATATACTTAAACCCATCAGAATAATTTCTTTTCTATTTTAAAAATGGAAGTTCACCTCAAAAAATCCTGAATAGTACCAGCTCATTAGCAACTACCAATTGCTTATTTTTCCAGTTGAACCAGAAGAGGAAATATTTTTCTAGGAAAGTACCTAAGACATTATATTTATACGGCTTTGTCCTCTTCTTTGTTTCGACTTGATGGAAAGAACTATCATCAACTTCGATGACTAAAAAAATTAGAAAACTTTCAGTGAAACCCCATTATTTCAGATACAATTGCTTTGAAAATAACGGTAATTAAACCTTGATTGAAGGTTACTTTTGTAGCATGTTTGAAAGGGAGCACTGAAAAGAAAATTAATAACATAAACAGTGTGCAGGAAAGATATCTAACCCATTTATAATATGTTTCAAATATTATCTATCTGCTAAAGGAGACCTTTTACTCTGAGGGAAATAGGGAGTCGCTCAGGGTTTGGAGCAGAGAAGTGACATCACCTGACTGGTGTACTGAAAAACCTAACAGGCTCTCTGAGCTGATTAAGGAGAATGTGGACAGAAGCTTGGAGATCGGTTACAAGGCAAGTGCAATGACTGTACTTTTAGTACAGAAAGGCAGTATATATGTTTACACATGATGGATGCGTGTCCATGAGTTCACTATGTCAGTCTCACCGTTTTTCTAAACTTAAGAGGTTTTATTTTAACTACTGAAGTACACACACACACACACACACACACACACACACTCACCCACAGTCATGCAAGTATATACAAACAACTTACCAACCCACACATTTTATCTGCCAATGCCCACACCCACCAGCAAGTAGGTTTCCCAGATAAAATAAATAAATAAAATCACTGATCTTTTTTTTTTTTGTCCACAGTAACAGCCCCCTCTATCACTGAGTCTTAAATGGACTACTACCCAAACCGCTTTTTCACAATTATATAATTGCAATTTTAGCAGTGTAAAATTAAAAGAAAACAAATGTTATTTCTTGGCTGACTGAGAAGTCTATAACCATAAAAGAGATCTGCCTCTTCCCCATGCCTGTAGATTTCCCCACAGGGCAGAAATGATCAGAATCCATGCTTAATAAATCCAATACACCAAGATTCATTTACTAGACTTGAAATAAATAATATACTTTCTTAAAATATTATTTTTAGATGGGTTGTATACGTATCCTGCAGAAGATGAAAACTGAAGGCGGTCCCTCACAAGACGTTAAGTCTGAGAGGCGTGTATTAGGAATCTTCCCAGCCCAAGACCAGCAGATGATGAAATCTGACAGATTGGCTGGCATCATCTCCCCCATTCTGGGTGCCTGTCTCATGCAATCTGCTCCCACGGGGCTGAGCCATTGCCTTGTTCTAAAAACACCAACCACACACACCACCTCCGATCCTGGAAACTGAAGAGCTCTCCACTGCAGTAAACATTTGTCCTCTGAAGTTTTCTTCACTAAACTTTCAGGATTCATACTGACCGCATGTGAAGAATGTACTAAACGCACAACATTCAGGAAATCTCCTCCACGGCTATCCACCGTAGTTCAAAAATGTTTGTTCAACAAACATCTTCAGGGCACCTGCTATGATACCAGGCCCTGCGGTAGCTATTGAAGATGTGAAGCTACATCAGAGATTGGTTCTCTCTTGGGACTTCCCTGGCGGTCCAGTGGTTAAGACTCTGTGCTTCCACTGCAGGGGGCATGGGTCCGATCCCTGATCAGGAAACTAAGATCCCGCATGCTGCATGCCAACCCCCCCCCCAAAAAAAAAAAAAATAGAGAGAGAGACTGATTCTCTCAAAGGAGATGGATATGCATGTGAAAAACCATGTCGCAAATGTGATACCAACAGTACAATAGGAGACAAGAAGGCTACATGATTCGGTTTGAGAGAAACCACCCTAGAGAGGTTATATTTGAGCCGGGTCCATAACGCCGAGAAGGAGGTCACTGAGCGGGGAGGGCAGAACAAGTGTTCCCGACAGCAAAGCCCTGAGACTGATCTGGGAAACTGAAGACCTCGAGTGACGAGTGACAAGGGAAAGAGCACGGAGGAGGTGGGGCTGGAGTGACGGGCTGGGCAGGATGGGATCTGAATGCCATGCTTCTATTTCATACTCAAACAATAAGGAACCGTGAATGCCTTTTAGTCAAGAGAGAACGATCAAATCAAGTTACATAAAGATAATCATGGCAGTCTGGAGGATGGCTTGAAGCAGGGTGAGGCAATCAGGACTTGAAGGGGAACTGGGGCCAGGCAAAGGGAGTGGAGGCGGCAAGAGCTATTCCCGAGATGAGACGCACGGGACTCCTGGACCTCTGGGTGTCAGAGGCGAAAGAGAGGGAGAAATGCAGGCTGAATCCAGTGATTCCAATGATAGCGACAGAGGAGACAGACTTTCATGACCCGCTCACGGGAGGCCAGGAGGAGGAGAGCAAGCTTGGGGGAAGACGTCTTCTCAGCACTGTGTCCAGTGGCCGCCTGAGAGCTGGAGGTGGGGGAGGGATGAACAGGTGGTCAAGGTCAAGCCACTCTAAGGCCAGGAGTCACCGATGCGGCAGAGAGAGGCAGCCAGGACGAAAACAGGCAACAGAGACAGGAAGGAAACAGTGGCCCAAGAGCAAATGGATGTGACAGAACGACCCGGATGTCGACATGTTATGGCAACTTGTACGGAACAGCATGATCTGACTAGAGAGAATGGCCCTTGGGGCAGATGTTCGCAGCTGGCTACGTCAGGAGCCGTTCCCAAAATTCTTCTTCCCAAAACCAGGTACCCATCCCCCTGGTGTTGCTTTTAGTTAGAGATGGTGATGCAATGATACAGGAAGTCTGCTGAGAGCCTATGGGAAGACACACTTCTCTGATCAAAGAAACAGACGTAGCTGGTGCAGCCCCTTCTATCTGCCTTGAACGAGGACATGACGCCCAGAGGTTCTTGGAGCCAACCTGTCACCCATGAGATGCCACAAAGACAAAACATTAATGATGGGGAGGTGAAAAGATACAACACTGTCCCGCCCTGGACTACAGGAAACTTTTCAGCAAGAACCAAAGACAAGCAGTATTATGAAAGGAAAATCTGGCTACAAACGAGTCCAAGAGGAGGGAAATGTATTCTAAGGGAAGGTCGAGGATAGAAATTGTGTCCTGCTGTTTCCCCAGCACAAAGCTTGGCATATGGTAGGCTCACGGCACGCATCTGCTGAATCTACTGCTGGGAGAGAAAGCAACCTGAGCCACTCTCTTGGCCTGAGCACTTTTTACAGGTCCTGGCAGAGGCAGTCCTGAAGGCCTTACATTTTGGGAGCTCTGCATCCTAATCCTGTGAAGAACAGAGTCTCATCCTCAGAGGCCCACAGCTCTACAACCACCCAGGGACTCTCTAGGGGACACGAGTCATCTTGTAAGGGGATGTTTACTCCTCCTGACGCAGAGAAAAGCCATGGATCCACTGGAATCTTTCATCGTCTGATTCTTCAAGACTGAAAAGACAGGAATCTCAGAACGCCTGACTTAGGCCAGGTTTCATCTGGGATGACCAACTCCAATGGCAAGGAGGTGGGTATTGGACAAGAAAGAACTAGCCAGCTTCACGGCTCCAGGGGAAGCAACCTTGCCAGGTGGTGCAGCTTCAGCAAGCTTTCTGGGTGGAGAAAGATGGCCTAGCGGCTGGAGAAGGGCCACAGCTGGAGGAAACTTACCATCTGAAGAGTGCTCACAGACTGTCCCACAAAACCTCACAGCCTCCTATATTTTACTGGAGCTTCATCTCCTCCTGATACCCCCTCCCCACGCCACCCCTTCCTGTACTTCCACCTCCCTGCACAAATTCAGTAAGGAAACTAAGTCTTATCATACCTTATGTGGTCTTTTCACAAATAGTCTTTTTACAAAAACCCCTCAAAAATATATATATACACACACACACATATATATATATACACACATACATACATATACCAGAATCACACAGAGGAGGAAATAAAATTAAACAGTCATCAATCAGTGAAGGCCTCTACAACATGTAGGCACTGCTGTATTTCCAATATTGAGACGAATTTTCTATCATTTAAATAATAATCTAAATGTTCCATTAAGGAAGAATGACATTTTCAAATGTTAGTTTTGTACATATAATTCCGAGAGAGCCTTACCATATTATTGGAGAAGCTAATCTAATTTTCTACAGACCAAGTATAAACTCCAGCTAAAGCTGCGTTTAGGGACTTTTCTGGTGGCGCAGTGGTTAAGAATCCGCCTGTCAATGCAGGGGACACGGGTTTGAGCCCTGGTCCGGGAAGATCCTACGTGCCGCGGAGCAACTAAGCCCTGGCACAACTACCAAGCCTGCGCTCTAGAGCCCGTGTGCCACAACTACTGGAGCCCGCGCACCTAGAGCCCATGCTCCACAACAAGAGAAGACACCACAGTGAGAAGTCCGCCCACTGCAACGAAGAGTGCCCCCGCTCGCCAAAACTAGAGAAAGCCTGCGCACAGCAACTAAGACCCAACGCAGCCAAAAAAATTTAAATGAAAAAAAAAAAAAGCGATAAAACACTCTTTCCAAAAAAAAAAAGGAAGAAAAACTGCATTTAACACTGTATGTAAGCGGCCTCATGCACGTGACCTAGTGGAGAGGAAGCCCTAACAAGAGACAGCGCCACCTATGGATCACACACTGAAAGTACTGTCTTACTGTCCATTTCAGCGTATTTAGGCTGACGGGCTGTATGGCCTTGAGACGAGTAATTTATTTCAGCTGAACTGACCTTGAACATTTTTGCAGATTTCATTGAAGCAAAATGGGGATAAAAACGCTGGCAAGGTATTCTGCCTCATTTCATTCTTCTAATGTTATTTCTCACATCTCATAAGAAATCGTGTTAATTTGTATTCACTCCTGGCTCATTAATACATATTTATTGGGCACCTATATGTGCCAGACCATGTGTCTGGCAACAGGATTGCAGTGATAAACAAGACAGACCGGGCCCCTTTTCCTTTTAAGATTACAATACTTCTAGAATCTGACCACTTCTCATCACCTCCACCAGGAGCAGCTTGGTCAAAGCCGTTTGGATTACTGCAAGAGCCTCTTCACTGGTCACCCAGTTTTCACTCTTCTGCACCCACAATCTCTTCTCAACAGAGTACAGAGGGAGCCCTTTAACCTAAGTCAGATGACGACCCTGCTCTCCTCTAAACACCCAAAGCTTCCATCTGATCCAGAGTAAAATCCAAAGTCCTTACTGCGTGAGATCTCGCCTCCCCTCTCCACTTCTACCCCTTCCAAACCCCCATCGACCATGCCCAGCCGCACTGTTCTCCTGCTCTCCCTCAAACTTGAGAGGCCCCAGGGCCTTTGCACTTGCTAGACCCTCTGCCTGAATGCTCACCCCTCAGATACCTGCATGACTCACTCCCTTACTCCCTCCAGGCCTTTACTCAAGTAGCCCCTCTCGACCACCTCTCATAAAATCGCAAGACGCCACCCCTCCACGTTGGCACCCCTCCATGGTACTTGTCACTATCTGACACACTACCTGCAAGTATTTGCCTGTTTGTTAGCTGTTGTCTTCCCAGTTAGAGTTCAAACCCTATGAGGGCAAGGATGTTGTTCTGTTTACTGCAGAATCTCGAGCTTAAAACAGTGTATGTCCTGTATGTGTCGAGTAAAGTCTCACGCACTCTCCCTGTGTATCTCTCTCCCTCTCCAGGACACCGGCTCCTAAGGACAGGGGAGAAATCAGATGTGGAGCCCTCACACTGAGCCCCTGGTCCAGGACAAGGAAGGGCCTTCCTACGTATGTTTGGAGCAGAGCTGGAATCGTAGGTTTACGACCTGCAGTCACACCAGGCTCCGGGCTCCTCAGAGGGGCCTTGTGCTTGGTTTAATGCTCTGTAGTCAACGACTTGAAGTTCTTAATAGTTTTTGAACAAGTGGACCTACATTTTCATCTTACACTGGATCCCACAAATTATGTAGCTGGTCCAGTTTTGAGGATTTCAGGTAAGAGATGTCTCAGTAAAATAGCCCACTGAAAAAATACTGCAAGGAACAGTTCTCACAATGCATGACCCTTTGGGCAGTTCATGGCCACCAGCTTTTCTGTCACTACTAATTCAAGGACGGGAGCTTGGTCCCTGAGGCATATGGGATTTTTGCTCTCTTCAGACTAGGACAGCAAAACCCTTTGGTGGGTCATGGGATGGTTCCCGGCAGATCTCTCCTCTGCACCTTTCTCTCCCCCAGGTCTCCCTCCCTCCAGGCCACAAGGTGGAATTCCCCCACACCGGGGTCAAGGTCAGCGAATGGCAAGAGAGAGGCCATAGCACGTTCACAAGGATAAAACTGTAAAATTAACTACTGCAGAGCTTAAGTTTAAAAGAGACAGAAGAGCTCCACTCCAGTGGGGAAAAGAGATGGTTTGTGGCATTTGCTTAGATGTTGATGGGAGGGAAGAAAGGGTACTGAGCCCAGGAAAGCGTGAACGCTTAGGGGTATGAAGTGGTGCAAAGCAGGGGGCAGTGCGAAAAGGTAGGGAAGGCACGTCAAACATCCCTGAAGACTCAGCAACTGCTCTGTCTCAGCTCAGGGAACCAACAAACGGCTCCTTGTGCTGTCTTGGTCTTGGCAAGACCAGTGGCCAGAGCAGCCGGTGTTCCAGCTGACCCCTGCTGGCTCTCGAAGAAAATGTCTGTGTGCAGGGCTGGCAAGGCCTCGAAGGGTTTTTCCAGAGTGATGGATGCACACACAACAAGCCAGATGCCTGGGAGTGGGGGAGGCGATAAGGCTAAGGAACACTTTCAAACCTAGTTCTCTTAACAGGGTAATTACTTGGTGATCCATGTAGAAACAGAAAGGGGAAGAGAGCAGCTCATGTTTTTAGAGAGGGGCTAGAATGGTATCATAGCGTCATCTCTTTGAGACCCTTAAGTACGGAATGGAAGGCTGCAGTCCGCAACATAGAACAGAAAAACATCAAACTTTTAAGATGCTTACTTTGTTTCTCAGTCTCCTTCTCTCCTCCCTCCCTGACTGAAGGCAGTCATGAGAAGTTGCCAGACAAAAAGGCACGTCTTACATTCAAAGTAGTTCCCAGCAACACAACGTTGTAAATCAACTATACTCCAATAAAAATTAATTTATAAAAAAGTAGTTACCAGTAACTTCTCTAGTCAGCCCTCAGCAACATTAAACATAAGGTGAAAATTAGATCTCATTTTCATTAGATCCAAAGAAATGTACCTGGACAGAATTTTGCAGAGAACTGTTTAAACCTTTTTAGGATGGAACAAGAAAATGTATATAACCTTATTTATGAAACAGGAATTAATTTTCAGTTCCTTTCTAAAGTTTTCTAAAAAGCCCTGCTTCATTTATGCCTAAAAAAACATACTTTTATAAATATGCTTTGGTATTGCCTCACTACTAAACTTAAGGAAATAAAGGCATAAAGATTTACGTTTCTAAGTAAGACCTGTTTTTAAACATATTAGGTAGACTAATAAGTCTACAGCTGCCAAAAAATCCATCCTCCCATCAGTAGTATACATACCAGAAACTTCGTAATGTTTCCTTTTGAATTTCCCTCCTTCATGAGCTCAACTCCGCTGCATCCCACCCCATTGTTCTGCAATGTTCACCTAACGATCCAATCAACCAGCCAATCAACCTGCCCTTATCAGGTGTTTACCAAGTACTCAACAAAAGTACCTTCAAGCTCTTTGTCTTCAAATTTACACCACAGGAGAACACAATTAAGTCCTAAGCAATATGGTACAACAACTTTGGGAATTCCAGGGAGGAAAAAAGCCTGACTTAGGCGGGAGTTTAGTGGACAAAGACAGACTTGAATTTGCTCTTGAAGGATCAAGACGGTTCAGAGCAGCAGGGAGAAAATAATAAAGAGAAATTAGTGGTCGGGGGAGAATCTTTCAGAGAAAGACCCATACAGACAAGAAGAAACAGGAGAGAGATGTCTGAGTCCAATTATTACTTTGAATATTAAACAATGTTTACATCTAGGTGAGGATAAACTATGCCTTTCCTCCGGTAAGAAATAGAAAGGCAGCATTTGGGGACTTCCCTAGCGGTCCAGTGGTTAGGACTCTGTGCTTCCACTGCAGGGGGCCTGGGTTCGATCCCTGGTCAGGGAACTAAGATCCTGCAAGTGGCTCAGCATGGCCAACATAATAATAAATAATAATAGTAATAAATAAAATAAAGGCAGCATCTAAAAAAGCAAAGGAGGTTCTTGACAGGGGAGGCTTCTAGCAATGTTTGGAGACATCTTTTGTTGGTCAGCAAGTCTCACTTTTCACACCCCTGTGACATAGAAAGGAAGCGGGCCAGAAGCAAAAACCCTAGCATGAAATGGCATCGTGATCGAGGCGACTTACCTCAGGCTCCTCGGGATAAGTTGGTTGTGATAAAGTACAATCTCACTTCTAACAACAGTGGTTCTCAAACTTTAGGGAACGTAAGACACACCTGAGTACCTGTCAGAATGTGGCCCGCAAGCCCCATCCCCCAAGATGTTGATTCAGCAGCTCTGTGGTTTACTAATTGGCATTTAAACACCCCCTCCCCCTGCCAGGTGATTCTGATACAGGTGTATCTAGGACTGCATTTTGCACTGCCCTGTGAACTGTCTCCTAAGCCACTGGTTAACTGAGCAAACCCATCAGCTTCCAATTTATTTTCATGGGCCATCAAGAGCTTTTGCCATCCAACTTTGGAAGAATGTCTGAGATGCTTCCATTTCTGTCATCACTTTCTTTCGCCTAGAGGCATTCAAGGTTCACATCAAGAAGGGAGAATTCGAGAGATGCTGCCATGAGCTGAATGCTTGTATCCCCCCAACATTCATATGTTGAACGTGATAGTATTTGGAAGTGAAGTCTTTGAGGGGTAATCAGGCTTAGATGAGGTCATGAGGGTGGGACCCGCGTGATGGGGTTACCTGCCTTGTAAGAAGAGGAAGAGAGTCCAGAGCTCCTTCTCTCACTCTCTGCCTTGTGAGGACACAGCAAGAAGACAGCTCCCACCAGGAACTGAATCTGCCAGAACCTTGATCTTGGACTTCTAGCCTCCAGAACTATGAGAAGTAAATGTCTGTTATTTAAGCCACCAGTCTAGGTATTTTGTTAGAGCAACCCAAGCCGACTAAGACAGATGCCACGTTTCAAAACTGAGGAGTGAGATGGATCTGCTATGAAACATGGCCTAAAAACATGCTCCCCTACCTCTTTCCTCTTCCCAGCACCATCTATGTCAGAGGAAACAGACAAGCTTGAGCAAACAGGTTTCAGTTAAAATCTGAATCATCTTGACCTCAGCCTAATTCATAACTGGAACTAAATCTGACCATTTTTGTTAAGCTTTGGGTATAAACACAAAAGGCAGAAGCCTTTGACTTTCTAGATGGAAGCATAGATCGTAACAGCTGTGGCAGTTCTGGTGATTAATTGGAACCAGTGGTGATGGATTTGGGCTGGTGAGACCTCCATGTAGAAGGCAACGAGCAAAGGATGCCTGAACCGATTCATGTGTTCAACAAAGGCTTTCTGAGTGCTTACCATGTGCCAGGCTCCAGAGTCCCAGCCGTGGACAAAACTGGCCATGTTCCCCCTACATTCTGGTAGCCAAAGATGGAAGACACTTTCAAGTGGTAATAAGAGCTAGAAAAGACACTGAGAACTGGGAAAGAGAGGGTGATTGGGGGGTAGGAGGTGGCTTCTTTAGAGAGGATGGTCAGGAAAAGTGTCTCTGCAAGACTGACATTTAAGCTGAGACCTAAATGTCAAGGAGAAGCCGGGCATGTAAAGATCCAGGGAAACAGTAGGTGCAAATCCCTGAGACTGAAAGGAGGTTGGCGTGTTTGAGGAACAAGAGAAAGGCCACTGGGGCTGGCCCAAGTGAACAAGATGGAGGAGAAGCCAGAGTAGACAGGATCCCGACGGGGCAGAGGTATCATCACTACTGCGGCAGAGGCAGAGAACCATTCCACAGTTAACACTCCTGGGGCAAATCTTTGGTTTTGTGGGTGATTGCCAGGCTCTGCCTTACACACTGACACAACGAATAACTTGGGTCTGTCAGGTTGATGATTTCAAGCTTGGGAAGCCCTTCTCTCCCTCATCCCCTTCTCCTCCTGTTCAAGGTGCCTGAAATTGTATCGCAAAGGCAGATTCAGTACTCTGGCTCTGTAGCCAGACAACCCAGGGTTTAGTTTCACCTCTGCCACTTTTTAGCTGAGCCTAAACAACCCGAGCCTTGTTCTTCACATCTGTAAAATGGGGGCAACGTGAACACCTTACAACACATGTAAGTCATTTACTAGAGCAGCTGACACAGAACAGTAAGCGCATACAAATGCTATTCTTATCCAGGAAGCTTCTTTTCATTTCTCTAATTTAAGACATTGATGCAAGTTCAACAGAAAATCTCTCTGAAATAGTCATACTATAAGTTGTTATTAGTCATTTGTACTTTAGTGTGAATGAGTCTGCAATTCTTTCCCCAAAGCTCCACAAAGTTGGGTGAAAGAGAGAGAGAGAGAATATGAATGAGAGAAATTCTAGATTTCAGAGTAACCAAAGGAAAGGAAAAACGAGAGCGGTGAGGAAGACTATAGCCTCTGAAATCTTCACAGTGTTTAAATTCATTAAAACCTATTAATAAAGGAAAAGAATCAAGCCTTTACTTTACTTTCCCATACAAAGTGCATTTCAGGGTAACCAAATGACAGAAGCTTCTCTTTATGAAAAGTATTCCAGCAAAGCCATAAGAAATGATGATAGAATTAAAATATTACTATTTAGCAACCTCTAACAAGCTAAATTGGGTCAAGGTAATAACCATGAAGGGCCACTCACATCACAAACAGAAAGAAGCGAGCATTCTGTGTCTCCAGATAGAAGTGTACACACCACCACTTATGAGGCATTTCTACTCTAAACTCAAGCCTAAACCTTTAGCTCTATCGGTTTTATGTAACTACACATAACAGACGAACATATTAAAAATCAAGGGGAAGCAACTGGCAAAATCCAGGCTATGAAAAACCCTCTTGGACAAATTACTCAGTTTCTTCAACAAGTAAATTGTGGGGAAAAATAACATGAGGGGAAACCTGTAGATAAAAAAAGATTTAAGAGGAGCCTCAACATATGGACTTATCAAAAGATCCCGAGTCAAACACACCAACCATGAAATTAAAAGCTGATGATAAAATCAGTGAAACCTGGCTGGATATTTGACAACATTAAGGAATTGCTGCTACATTTTTTGGTGTAATAATAGTATTGTGGTTACTTTTTAAAGAGTCCTTAGCTTGTGACAAAGCGAGAGAGAGGCATGGACATATATACACTACCAAACGTAAAATAGATAGCTAGTGGGAAACAGCCGCATAGCACAGGGAGATCAGGGAGATCAGCTCAGTGCTTTGGGACCACCTAGAGGGGTGGGATAGGGAGGGTGGGAGGGAGGGAGACGCCAGAGGGAAGAGATATGGGAACATATGTATATGTATAACTGATTCACTTTGTTATAAAGCAGAAATTAACACACCATTGTAAAGCAATTATACTCCAATAAAGATGTAAAAAAAAAGTCCTTAGCTTTTAGAAATACATACTGAAATATTTATATATTTAAATATATCTACATTTATAAATATTTATAAATATACATTTTCACGTGAAATATATATAATATCTGAGATTTGCTTCAAATTAATCCAGGAGGGGGGTTGTTTTTTAATAACACAAAAATCACAAAAACTAAAATAAAATCAGAAATATCTAAAAATAACTTTACAATTTTCCTTAAGGTTCCTGTTCCCTACACACATTTTACTGGTAACCAAGGACTCTGCGAGTTAGAGGCATTTAAAAGCTTTTGACATGCGGCACGATAATAATAATAACGACCACTAACACTTCTTGATAACCTATACAATCTGACTAGACCCAGTCCAGGAACATACTCAGCCAGAAAACTGATGCCATCGCCCTGAAAACAAACAAACAAAAAACAGAAAGAAGAGTCACTCACCATGAGTTGCATTTCTGTCTCCCCCAGCTCACTGTGAGCTGCTGAAACCAGGGAACCACGTTTTATTCATCTTCCTCTTGCCGGGTCCACTTACCAAGCCTGGCCCGTGCGGCGTCACTAAATGAGGAGGAAAGGAAAACGTGGAAACACAGAGTAAGAGAGGGATTCTGACATCTAAAGCTGGGAGAAAGAAGCTGAGGCCAGTCTGCTTGGACTTGCCCCAGGGAACAACGAAGGGAGAAGACTCTACTCAATCTACCTGAAGAAAACCACAGACCAAAAACGGACGAAAGTCAGTAACCAGAGGACGTGGTTTGTGACTTTAAACTGGTTTGGTCTCTCTTCTGCTCCGTTGAGTCCGACATCCCCAGGTGAGACTGGGAACTAAAGGGCCTGGAGGGGGAAAGAAACCTCCACCCACAGGGGGCAGCAAAGAGCTAATGTCTTAAGCGGAAACCGCATCAGCAAGGTGGGGCGTCACCACTTCCTGCTGGGAACTTCCAGCTTTGGCATCAGTGCCTACCTCTCTCACTGGGCAAGAAAAAGGAGCTTTTTTGGAGGAATGTTGGGAAGCAGGAAATCGGTAGCAGTGTGGGAGGGATAAACACTGCTGTGACAAAGTGAGAGCAGATCGGGTAGAGTATCGCGTAGAAAGTTTTTCATATAAACATCCTGAAAACTGACCCTTAGAGAAACCTCAGTTGCAAATCGTTCTGCAGGTTCCCTCTCAACGCATGCGCTTGACCACGTAACAGCATTTCAAAGCCTAATGCCCAGCACCACAGTGACTCAGCAAAATCATCGGAAAGCACTTTTAAGTGTCAGTTTATTACTGAAGGTCTCCTCCCTGGATTCCTTGATGCTTTCTCCAACCAAGGCCATAAGCAAAAAAAAAAAAAAAAAACTTCTGATGCGACACTGAGGCCTTGGTAATAAACCGTGTTGATTTGATCAGGTTAAACACGGAGCCACTTAGGCACAGACCTCGTAACTTGCTTCAGAGTCCTAGCGCCCGAGGTCGACCCAGAGCCGGCGCCCCGCCCCGCCCCCTCGCCCACTCGGGAAGAGCCTGTTTTTACACAGACCCCGGGGAGTTTGCACAGTTCCGCTGTCATCTGGAGAAATGCACTTTCCCCCTCATTTCAGTTGCACAGCCTCCATCCCCTCTCCCTTCTCATTGCAAATGGCGTTGGTGTGGACTTGAAGGATTTTGCCCTCCTTGATTTTTCTTTCTCGGTGGCCCTACTGCATATCCCACACCTGTATGTAGGGAAGGATCGTCTCCTCCTCCTGACCTGTAACACACAGTTTCCAGGCTCTGTCCTAAGAATCCACTGCCAACTCTAAAATAACTCTCCCATGACCCTCTCCCAGAGTTGTTAGACAATCTTCATGGAAGACCAAAGGATATTGGTTTCAGGCAGACAACAAATCACAAAGGGCGTTACCTGAAGGTGGGCAGATGAGAGAACAAGAAACAGAAAAAGCTCCGGGGGGAGAGAGAAACCTCACAACTTCTTCTGGTTAGGATCCAGAGTAGTATCTCTCTTCTCATCTAATTTTTCTAGTTTCGGGAAATAAGGCAGGAGGAATGTCATGAGCAGAGAGGGTGATGCCCGGCCTTTGGAAGGTCTGGGCAAGTGCCTGGTAGCCAAGGGAGGATGTGTACTCCCTGCATTTTCCAGAAGGGAGAATCTGCGGCCCCAGGGGTCCTGCTGAGACAGGAAGGAAGGGGGCAGGGCACAAGCATTAAACAAATGACGCAGCTGTTGAGGATACAACAAAACCTAGTTAGAACCAACTCGGCCCAAGATGGCAGAAGATTCGACTTCCTGTAGACCTTGAGCCTCATTATATGCGCATTGTAATATATTAGCATATGCTAAGTTACACACCCACCAGCGCCAAAACAGTTCCGAGGCCGACCGGTAAAAGGCCAAAAAGTGGGTGATGGTCCAATTCCTGGAAACCCCTGCCCCTTCCCTCAAATTGTCAGAATAATCCTTCCACTCGTTAGCCTATGAAATTACCCCGCCCGTAAACACTAACCACCCCCATACCCCAGGCCAGTGTATCTCTCTAAATAAATTCGCTTCCACTTCATTATGGCTCTTGAATTCTTTCCTGCGCAAAGCCAAGGCCCCTCACTTGGCGGCCCATCACGGGAGCTCACCTGAGACCTGAGACATGACGGTTCTCTTGCTCGCACTCCTGCGGCACTGCCAGATGCCTCAGGAGCCTGAGAAGTCACCCATTCCGAGCCCCAGTGGCCCAGTGCAAGGGCCTAGAAACCAGACACCACCCGACTTGGAATCCCAACTCCAGCACTTGGATGAGCTCCCACATTTCTGAGTCTTAATATTCTAATTTGCAAAATGAGAATCATATCCTGGGAAATCCTGAACAATAGCATGGGGTGATTACTGTGAGAATTAAATAAGATGAAGTGTGGAAAGCCCCTAGTATTGTGGCTGGATGCTCTCAGAATTAAGTTGTTTTCTTTCTCCCTGCCTTACTGCCATCCTATTATTTCAATCTTTCCTTTCCCAGTTATTCATTTGGCCTCACTCAGGGAAATCCTCAAATTCCACTGAAAGCTATGGGCTGACATTGCAGGATGCTTTGTTTCCTGAAAAGGGCAGATGAACATGGTACTCAATTTGACTTCTTTCTGGGTTCATGTCTAGCTCTAGAATATGAGACACCCAATAACATATGCCCACTCTATTTATTATAATTCTTTTACCAAGAGAAAAAATTTTATTATGCTTAAAATTTCAAATATATACACAGAATGCTATAAAATACCCGTGTGAGCCCATCTCTAGGTTTAATGGTTATCAACAATTTAGCATTCTTGTTTCACCAGTAACCCTTCCACTTGTGTTGCTGTTACTGTTTTTCTAGACATCTTATTATACCACCATTAATACTTCAAGATATGTCATTAACAGATAAGGACATTTTCTATCATAACCACAATATCATTATCACAACCAATAAAATTAATAATAGATCCTAACTATCATTTGATACCCGGTCGATATTCCCCCATTGTCTCAAAAATGTCTTCTTATGGTTGCTTCTTGGAATCAGGAATCCCCTGCCTTTGGTTAATGTTCTGGAGCACAGGCTCCGAACGCGCAGGCTCAGCGGCCATGGCTCACGGGCCCAGCTGCTCCGCGGCATGTGGGATCCTCCCAGACCGGGGCATGAATCCACGTCCCCTGCATCAGCAGGCGGACTCTCAACCACCGCGCCACCAGGGAAGCCCCTTAAGTCTTTTTTAATCTGTAACAGGTCTTGCAGCAGCCATGGAGGTGCACCACCCAGATCCCCTCAAGGAGAACCTGCAGCCCAGCTGCAGAGCATGAGGTCGATTCCAAAAGCCTCTTCACCCATGGTAAACACCTTCCCCAAGTAGCCCACAGTCAAGGCAGGGTAGAAAGGCCCAACTTCCTGGCCTGACACAGGAGAGACAACTCTGATGGACAACATTTGCTCCAGAGAGACCCACTGGATTGACCAAGGCTTTGCTAGGCCTGCTACGTGGGCCCTCTCCCTCTGCCCCCTGCGTCCCAGCCCCTTCCTTTACAGGTGTCGACCCTTATTAATCACCTTGCACACAAACTGTGTCCCAGTACCTGCTTCTAGAGAAAGCAGTTTGCATAGTTCTTTTCCTTTTCCATATCACTGACTAGTTGGAAGAAACTAGGACTGACCTTATATTTTAAAATACTGTTCACTAGACTTACTGTGGTGATCATTTTGCAACATATACAAATATTGAAACAGTATGTTGTACACCTGAAACTAATGTTATATGTCAATTACATAAATAAATCAATAAAATACTCTTTTCAGCCTCCCCACATTCATTTTTCAAGAGTTGAAATAAGCCAAAGATTCTCATTTTCACTAAAAGAAATTTCTGATCAACTAAAATCAAAAGAAATCAAAGATAAATACAATATACCTTAACACTTCCACTCCATTTTCTTAAAAAGCTAACCTATTTCATATACATGCCTACTGAACTGCTGATGTTACCAAAATAATCCACAAAGAAGAAAAGGCCAAGATTTCTATTAAAAACTATTGTCATGTGTAAATTATATGTTCATCGATCTCTTTCTTATCCCCAATAGACCAAGAGCCAACTTGAGCAACCACAGATTGTAGGGAAACTGCAGGAATTAGAATTCAAAACCTGTCCTAGGGACTTCCCTGGCAGTCCTGCGGTTAAGACTCGGCACTTCCACTGCAGGGTTCATATGAATGAAAACTGGCTGACCTAAAGCAGTCTCAACTCCATCTCTCCCTGGATAAATGAGCAAGCTACCTTCCCTCCAGAATCTCATTTGACTCACCTGTAAATTGGAAACAATTACACTTCCAACTTCACAGGACTGTTGTGAGGGCTGAATGGGGTAAGGAAAGAGACAGTGTCTTTTATGCTGCTACATGCCGGCAGCTGTAAATCCTTGCCCGCACACGCACACATACATGCACAGATGCACACACGTTGCTAATCGGCTGACTCACCTTGTTGTTGGGAACAGCAGCTGGACCTGCAAATAGCCCACCTTCCCCTTCCCACCTTCGGGGTCTCTGACGCCTGAGCCAGGTGTGCGTGTTTAGGTCCTTGACAAATATCCTGGGCTTCCAAGGGAGGCCCACGCCATCGAGGTGAGTGGCAACAAGAACTAACGTGGGTTCAGTTCTCACTCATGCTTGTGGGGCACACCCTTCCCTCACTCTCCCCATCTTTCCATCCATCTTCAATTCCTGACCACCTGCCCCATGGACTGCAAGCTCCTACATCAGACAGACAAGTGACAACAGCCTTACAGAGACCGTGTAATCAGCTCCCATGATTGCATAAGGCCAAGTCTCTTTGTCTACGTCTGCCACTGGTTCTTCTCCTCCGGCTGGATCGGGTCTGAGGCACCCACACACTCACCTCCAAACTCATGCTCACTTCCCACCTTCCTCAGAAGAGCCATTGAGAGCATGGCCTCACCCCCTTTCAGCTTCTCCCAGGATCTCCCTATATCATTAAGCTGACAGCAACTTTGTCAAAAGCCATAAAACTGCTTAGATTTTTCAATCCTACCTCAAGAAACAAGAAAAAACTCAAATAAACAGCCTAACCTCACATCTAAAGCTACTAGAGGAAGAAGAACAAACAAAACCCAAAGTCAGTAGAAAGAAAGAAATCATAAAGATCAGATCAGAAATAAATGAAACAGAAGTGAGAAAAACAATAGCAAAGATCGATAAAACTAAAAGCTGGTTCTTTGAGAAGATTAACAAAATTGATAAACGTTTAGCCAGACTCATCAAGAAAAAAAGCGAGAGGACTCAAATCTATAAAATTAGAAATGAAAAAGAAGTTACAACTGACACCACAGAAATACAAAGGATCATGAGAGATTACTACAAGCAACTCTATGCCAATAAAATGGACAACCTGGAAGAAATGGACAAGTTCTTAGAAAGGTACAACCTTCCAAGACTGAACCAGGAAGAAATAGAAAATATGAACAGACCCATCACAAGTAATGAAATTGAAACTGTGATTAAAAATCTTCCAACAAACAAAAGTCCAGGACCAGGTGGCATCACAGGCGAATTCTCTCACAGGTTTAAAAGACAAATCTCTCCACGTAGAGGGCCACCATTTCAGAAGGTAATTTGTCAGTGTATACCAAAACCTTTTCAAAATGAGCATATCTGCCACCACAGCCTGCTCCACTTTTAAGATTTATTTGAAAGACATAATCTTGGATGTACACAAAGGACCATCATGTCAGTTTAATTTATAATGGCAAAATATTGGGAAAATATTAATCAGAGGACTGATTGAATTATATTTTAACCATATAGTGGATTATAACGTATCCATTAAAAATAGTCCAAAAAATTGCAAGAAGCAGGCTTTTCACAGAAGAGGAAACATACATGGCCTATAAAAATATGAACAAATGCTCATTTCATTAGGATTTATGGAAAAGCAAACCAGGATTTCAATCAGATGTAATTTTATACCTATGAGTTTAGCAAAATTTAGAAGTTTGACAAGATCACCTACTAGAGATATTGTGGATCAATGGCTGGTAAGGTGTAAACTGGAACAAGCAGTTCAGAAAATTGTTTGGCATTATCTTGCCAAGCTGAACACTCACATACCTTCCAACCCAGTAATTGCATTCCCGGCTGTACATCCCACAGAAATGCTTGCACTTGGCACACGTGCACCAGAGACGTATGTATATAAGATCAGAGCAGTGTCTGCAATAGCAAAAAAACTGGCAACAACCCAACCGGTCACCAACAGAAAAGTAGATCAATAAACTGTATATCCACACGATACAACATGATAGATATAGCAGAGAAAACGAACCACTGCTACACATAATATGGATAAATATTAGAAACACAATGCTGAGGAGGGAAAGGCAAGTGACAGAAGACTACGTATCATTTATACAGTGCCCCAAACAAGCAAAGGTGAGCAATAGGGTTCTTAAACAGACATACATTACAGCTAAGACCATATTTGACTTTCAAAGGTGGGCCTGGGCATTTGCGGCAACATGGATGCAGCTAGAGATTATCATTCTAAGCGAAGTAACTCAGAAAGAGAAAGACAAATACCATATGATATCACTTATATGTGGAATCTAAAATATGACACCAATCAACCTGTCTGTGAAACACAGTCTCACAGACCTGGAGAACAGACTTGTGGTTGCCAAGGCAGAGGGGATTGGGGAGCGGGGATGGAGTAGCAGGTTGAGGTTAGCAGATGCAAACTATAATATATAGAATGGATAAACAACAAGGCCCTACTGTATAGCACAGGGAACTAGATTCAATACCCTGTGATAAACCATAACGGAAAATATAAAAAAGAATGTCTATATGTGTATAACTGAGTCACTTTGCTGTACAGCAGAGATAGGCACAACACTGTAAATCAAGTATACTTCAATAAAAAGTAAATAAATAACAGTAAAAAAAAAAAGGTGGGCCTGGGGATGAGAGGTAGGGGATTAGGATAGAGAAACATAGATATAAGTGTCTGGTAATATCCTAGTTCTTGGATTGGGTGGTGGGTACACAGTGTTCATTGTATTGTTATGCTTAAGAACTAACATCAGATTACATGTAATCTTCTGTATATATCAATTTTTAAAAGATAATGACAAAAAAACACACAAAAAACACACAAAAAAACACACACAAAAAAACACAAAAAAAAACACACAAAAAAAACACACAAAAAACACACAAAAAAACACAAAAAAAACACACAAAAACACCAAAAAAAACACAAAAGAAACACACACACACACAAAAAAAAGATAATGACATTCTGGAGTCAGGTGTGTTCAGTTTTGAGAGTGACCAGAGGAGGATTGGTTGGAGTGTCACAACAGAAGGGTTAACTCTGTTGGCAGTATAAAATACTGAAAGAAGGAGGACTATCTAGGACGATTTTCCGATTCTACAGAAACATCTTTATCTGTTTGTTCTAACCCCGTTTCTGCATATTTCGTAAGCTTTGCTTCTCAAAAAAAAAAAAATTCTTGCAAGTCAATCGATGCCACGTAAATTACTTCCTGCCAAGCGTCCTGTGAGCAATACTTCTGAGCAGCTGGGCAGCATGATAGCACGGTGGTAACAAGCCCATGTTCCCAAGTCCAACTGCCTGGCTCCAAAGACCACCCTGCCACTTAACCTGAGGTAAGCCACTTAGTCTCTCAGTCTCATTTTGTCATCTTTAAAATGAGCATGATAATAAGAGTTCCACCGTATTTCACCGATGTGAGAATAGTTTGTGTAGTAAAATGCTTGACACTGGATATTCGGTAAGAAAATTTTCATTTCTGGCAATATGGTACACTAGTACCCAGAACAACACTCCTGCCAAAAACAAACTCAAAAACAATATACAATATTGTATATAAAATATTTTTTATTTTTTTAAATGCATCCATAAACTGGCAAGAAAATAAAAACAACTTGTATCCTGATTTTGGTCTCTAGTACCATTTCCCATGAAGAGAAATGAGGACTCCTTAGAGAAAGAATTGATTCAGAGGGAGGACGGGAAGGATACAAAGGGAGCCTGTGACATTTTTGTAGTTCTTGAAACCAGGGAAACTTTCAAAGGTTAATGGAATCATAACAAAAAGACACAGGAGTGGGACTTCCCTGGTGGCGCAGTGGTTAAGAATCCGCCTGCCAGTGCAGGGGACACAGGTTCGAGCCTTGGTCCGGGAAGATCCCACATGCCGCGGAGCAACTAAACCCATGTGCCGTAACTACTGAAGCCCACGTGCCTAGTGCCCGTGTTCTGCAACAAGAGAAGCCACCACAATCAGAAGCACACGCACCACAATGAAGAGTAGCCGCTGCTCACCACAGCTAGAGAAAGCCCATGTGCAGCAACGAAGACCCAACACAGCCAAAAGTAAATAAATAAAATAAAAAATAATAAAAAGCCAATTCTTTTTTTAAAAAAAAGACACAGGAGTAAGTTGAAGAGGATCTTAAGGGCTTATAAGCATCAAAAAGAATGATTATAGTTGAATGACACACATTGACTATATTAAAACCAAAAATTCCATTGTATTGAAAAAAAATAAAGCTGTGGGGGAGGAGGAACTCATTTGTCACTATCTAAAGAAGCTGTTAAACCAAATTCTTACTGAGAAACTTGGTAAAGGGAAGAAATTAAGCATTTACCTTGGCTTTCTAATATAAAATGTATTTTAGGAGAGCCAAATGGCTCTATTTTACAGAATGCCAGCTAGTAAATATAGAAGGAATAACAGGATTAATTAAAAATTTTCATTTCACAGCCCCTAATGAAATTATTGATTTGTTTTTCAATAAATGAATGAATTGATTGTTGACTGATAGACATTAAAAGCATTAGGAGAATGGTTGATAAGGAAATGGACATACATATGATGCTAAAGGAACACCACATAGACTCTTCTTGGTCACAAGCAAGGAATGTCAATGCTCCCTGCTTATCAGGTTGCTGTCCCCCCAACAGCCAAATCTCTGATGATATGGATACACAGTTCACAACACTTCTGACACATGCGAGCCAAAAAATGTCCACTTCATATCTTTAGTCTGAGATAAATCCCAGTCCAAAACCTAAAATTATAAGACTTCTGGAAGAAAACAGTGGAGAATATTTTCATGACCTTGGGAAAGACAAAAGCCACAAACTATTTTTTAAAATAATAAATTGGATTTCATGAAAATTAAAACTTTATGCTCTTCAGAGGAGATCATTAAAAAAAGAAAAGAGAAATCACATAGCAAAAATATTCACAGTATACTTCGGTGACAAAGAACTTGTATCCAGAATATCTAAAGACTTCTTAAAAATCAGTAACAAGAAAATAAACCACACAATTTTTTAAACAGGCAAAAGATTTGAACAGACTGTGCATTAAAGAAGATATATGAATGACCAAGGAGCACATGAAAAGATGCTCAACATCATTGCAAATTAAAACCATAATGAGAGGGCTTCCCTGGTGGCGCAGTGGTTGAGAGTCCGCCTGCCGATGCAAGGGACACGGGTTCGTGCCCCGGTCCAGGAAGATCCCACATGCCGCGGAGCGGCTGGGCCCGTGAGCCATGGCCGCTGAGCCTGTGCATCCGGAGCCTGTGCTCCGCAACGGGAGAGGCCACAACAGTGAGAGGCCCGCGTACCGCAAGAAAACAAAACGAAAAAACCACAATGAGAAACCACTGCACACCCAGTAATGGCTAAAACCAAAGCCTGGCAATATCAAGTATTAAAGAGAGGATGTGAAGTAACTGGATTTCTTACACATTGCTGGTGAGAACGTAAGGCACAGCTAATTCAGAAAACATTTTGACAGTTTTTTCTTTCTTTAAGTTAAACGTATACTAATCATATGACCCAGTAACTCTACTCCCGGACATTTACTCAAGAGAAATGATTTGTTCACATAAAGACAGGTACATGAATATTCATAGCAACTTTATTCATAATAGCATAAGACTAAAACAATGCAGGTGTCTGTCAAAAGGTAAATGGTATAGGGGAGGAAACACACTTTTCCTCTATCTTCTTATATTCGGTGGCTGGGACATGCAAATTAAACTAACAAACAACAGATTAGCAGGAGGGAAAAAAAAAGTTTATTTATGTGTGTAATGCATATACATGCAGGAGAATTCAGTGATGACTAACTCAAAGGGGTGGTTAGAATTTGAGGTTTATATATACCATCTTAAGAAAGAGTGATAAATTGTGAAGAAATGGCATGACATAGGAAAGGGGCTTTGGGCTTCTAGAGGAGGTAAATTATGAGAAGGTAAACATACTGGAAACTAACAGAAAAGTTATTTTAGTAATATTTATTGTGAAGACCCATCTTGATGTCAACTTTCTGTCTCCAGTCATAAGGGTTGTTTTTCCCTTCCTGATACGGGAGAGAGCAGGGAAGACACCTTCACAAAGGGAAATTTATGCCCTGCTTTTAGGCAGATAGGAGGGCAGAAAACTCTTTCCACATCTGCTGTTTCTCAATTGCCTTCAGATCAAAATAATCCTTATGCCAAAGTGGCATATTCTGAAGCGGCATAATCTGATCCCCTTCAATGAATAAAAAATTGTAGTACAGGCATGCCTCAGAGATATCATGGGTTCAGTTCCAGACCACCACGACAAAACAAGTCACACAAATTCTTTGGTTTCCTAGCTTATATAAAAGTTATGTTTACACTATAGTAGAAGTAGTCTAGTAAGTATTCAATAGCATTACGTCTAAAAAAGAAATGTACATCTTAATTTAAAAATGATTTATTGCTAAAAAGTGCTAACCAGCCTCTGAGTCTTTAGCAAGTCATAATCTTTTGGTGGGGGAAGTGTCTGGCCTCAATGTTGACAGCAACTGACTGATCAGAATGGTGGTTGCTAAAGGTTGGCAGGGTAGCGGGGGCAATCTCTTAAAATAAGACAACAATGAGGTTTGCCACATCTTGACATCTCACAGATGGACTGTTCCTTTCACTAACAACTTTTCTGTAGCATGCAATGCTGTTTGATAAGCATTTAACCCACAGTAGAACTTCTTTTAAAACGGCAGTCAATTCTCTTAAACCCTGCCACTGCTTTATCAACTAAGTTGATGTCATATTCTAAACCGTTTGTTTTCATTTCAACAATTGTCACAGCGTCTTTACCAGGAGTAGATTCCATATCAAGAAACCATTTTCTTTCTCATCCACAAGAAGCAACTCCTCATCTGTTAAAATTTTATCATGAGATGGCAGCAACTCAGTCACATCTTCAGACTCCATCTCTAGTTCTAGTTCTCTTGCTATTTCTATGATAGCTGCAATTACTTCCTCTGCTGAAGTCTTGAGCCCCTCAAAGTCATCCATGAGGGTGAGAACCAGTTCCTTCCAAACTCCTGTTGGTGTTGATATTTTGGCCTCCTCCCATGAATCACGAATCTTCTTAATAGTATCTAAAAGGGCAAATTCTTTCCAGAAGGTTTTCAATTTACTTTGCCCAGATCCACCAGAGGAGTCACTATGTATAGCAGCTGTAGATTCACAAAATGGATTTCTCAAATAAGAGTTGAAAATCAAAATTACTCCTTGACCCATGGGCTGCAGAGTGGATGTTGTGTTAGCAGGCATGAAAACAACGTGAACCTTGTACACTTCTATTAGAGCTCTTGGGTGACCAGGTATGTTGTCAATGAGCAGTAATATTTTAAAAGGAATCTTCTTTTCTGAGCTTAAAATACTCAAGTAAACCATGTTGTAAACAGGTGTGCTGTCATCCAGGCTTTGTTACTCCGTTTATATAGAGAGACAGAGTAGATTGAGCATAATTCTTAAGGATTATGGATTTTCATAATGATAATGAGCATTGGTTTCACCTTAAAGTCACCAGCTGCGTTAGCCCCTAACAAGAGAGTCAGCCTGTCCTTTTAAGCTTTGAAGGCAGGCACTGACTTCTCCTCTCCAGCTATGAAAGTCCCACGTGACCTCTTCTTCCAATATAAGGCTGTTTCACCTACACTGAAAATCTGTTGTTTAATTTAGCCACCTTCATTAGTTATCTTAGCTAGATCTTCTGGATAACTTGCTTCTTCACCTTGCACTTTTGGGTCATGGAGATGGCTTCCTTCCTTAAACATCACGATCCAACTTCTGCTAGTTTCAAACTTCTTCTGAAGCCTGCTCACTTCTCTCAGCCTTCATAGAAATGAAGAGAGTTAGGGTCTTGCTCTGGATTAGGCTTTGGCTTAGGGGAATGTTGTAGCTGACCTGGCCTTCTTTCCAGACCGCTAAGACTTTCTCCATATCAGCAATAAGGCTGTTTCACTTTCTTATCACTCGTGTGTTCACTGGAGTAGCGCTTTTAATTTCCTTCGAGAACTTTCCCTTTGCATTCACAACTTGACTGTTTGGTGCAAGAAACATAGCTTTGGGCCTATCTTGGTTTGCAATATGCCTTCCTCACTAAAGCTTAATCACTTCTAGCTTTTGATTTAAAGTGAGAGACGTGCAACGATTCCTTTCACTTGAACACTTAGAGGCCACTGTAGGGTTATTAATTGGCCCAATTTCAATGTTGCCCTGTCACAAAGAATAAGGAGGCCTGAGGAGAGGGAGAGAGATGAGGGAACAGCTGGTCAGTGGAGCAGTCAGAACACATACAACATTTATCAGTTAAGTTCACTGTCTTATGTCGCACAGTTCATGGCATTCCAAGCAATTCAAGGGTAACATCAGAGAACACTGATCACAGATCACCATAACAAATATAAATCATAATAAAAAAGTTAGAAATACTGCAAGAATTACCAAAATGTGTCACAGAGACACAAAGTGAGCAAATGCTGTTGGGAAAATGGTGCCAATAGACTTGCCTTATGCAGGGTTGCTACAAACCTTCAATTTGTGAAAAATGCAATATCTGCAAAGTGCAATGAAGTGAAGTACAATAGAACGAGGTGTGCCTGTATATCTTTACGATGGAATACTACTCATCAAAAAAAGAAACACACTCTTGATAGACTCAACATGGATAACTCTTAAAAGAATTATACTGAGTAAAAGAGCACAGTCTACATAATTCCATTTATATGAGATCTAGAAAAGGAAAATCTCATTTATAATGACAGAAAACAGACCACTGGATTGCCAGACCCAAGGCTGCAGGACACTGACCAGAAGGAAAACAAGGAAACGTTTGGGGGGTAATGGAAATATTTTATATCTTGATTGCAGTATTGGTTGCACAAATGTATATATTTAATTAAAACTCCTCAAACTATATACTTAAAATGGGTGTATTTTATGCAAATTATTTTTCAATAAAGCTTGGTTTAAAAATATTAGCAAACTGAATCCAGCACTGCAAAAAACAAAAACTCATTGAAAACAAAACGAAAAGACTCTCATGGCCAAGTTAGTTGTAGTATGTGAATAAAAATCAGTCTAGCATTAGTTGAACAATTAATGTCATTTACCATATTAACAAATTAAAAGAGAAAAATATATGATTATCTAGAGATTGGTCATTTGGTAAAATTCAACAATCATTCATAATTTCTTTTTCTTTTTGGCCACGCTGCACAGCTTCCGGGATCTTGGTTTCCCCACCAGGGATCAAACCCAGGCTCTGGCAGTGAAAGCACTGAGTCCTAACCACTGGGCTGCCAAGGAATTCCCAACAATCACTCATAATTT
>NW_020175387.1:1340430-1412602 GCF_003031525.2 Neophocaena asiaeorientalis asiaeorientalis | reverse complement strand
CGGTACGCGGGCCTCTCACTGCTGTGGCCTCTCCCGCCGCGGAGCACAGGCTCCAGACGTGCAGGCTCAGCGGCCATGGCTCACGGGCCCAGCCGCTCCACGGCATGTGGGATCCTCCCAGACCGGGGCACGAACCCGTGTCCCCTGCATCGGCAGGCGGACTCTCAACCACTGCGCCACCAGGGAAGCCCCATCACTCATAATTTTTTTAAGTTTGGCGCTCTAGGACAAAAGGGAGCATCCTTATCCTGATAAAGGGGATCCACAAAACCCAGCAGGAAGTTTTTAGTTAGTATTAGCTATAAATATACATATAGGTGCTACCATTTTATAGTTAAAGTGATTTGCTCTACAATTCAAGAAGCATTGTTCAACCTACCAAATTCCAGATCTCGGATGCAAGGAGATATAATTTATAGATCCTGACTTCAGGGATACAAAAAATCTGGTGATAAAGTTTTAAACATAGTCATTGAAGAAACATCCTCATTTGGAGTGAGATTTAAACATATTCATTGTATTTTCTTTTAATTGAAGTAATATTGACTCACAATATTATATGTTTAATTGTACAACATAGTGACTTGATATTTTTATACATTAAAAATGACACCACGATAAGTCTAGTTACCATCTGTCACCACACAGTTATTACATTATTGACTATATTCCCTGTGCTGTACAATTACATCCCCATGACTTATTAAACATATTCATTTTAAATGCAAAGCAACATATGATTAATACCAAATGGGTGATATCTTTAATTCATTGACAAGTATTTACTGAGTGCAAGGCACAAGATTGGATCTGAGAAACAACAATGAACGAGAGAGTTAGGAGACTTTTTTTTTTAATGAAATCATGTCACGTTCTAGGGATTTAATCTGTCATACAGGAGAGGTAAAATTGGCTCCTTAATTATTTTTTATTCTCTACATTTTATGTTTATCATTCAAGAATTGTATTATTGAATAGGTTTTCCCCAATGCACAGTGTCATGAAAACTTCAGCAGGTCATTAAGGGCTGGGCAAAATTTCTGATTTAGGGTATAAAATACATTATTAATAAAGACGCATAAAATCGTTTTCTCAGAAAAATATTGGGAAGGGGGAAACAAAGTTGATTTTGCAAAAAATGGGGGGAGACTGGCTAGACATGAGTCAGCCTCTCACGCCAGAGCACAACCTAAAACGAGTTGAAGGAGATTTTCAGCTGTAGTACATTGTTAATCACTCAGCGTCTCTGTGCTTTGAGTCTCTTCTCTGTTGATTCGCTTTGTTATACAGCAGAAACTAACACACCATTGTAGCGCAATTATACTCCAGTAAAGATGTTAAAAAAAAAGTAAATAAATAAAATCTAAATTAAAAAAAAGAAGAACACTGGGCCCCAAGCATTTTGCATTCATCTTTCCTTCTGTCTTCTGCCCTGACGCGCTTGGGGGAAACTGCTCTCTGTAAGGCCACCAGCGACACCCCAGCTAGCCCGTGGCCTCTTTTCAGCTTAACCTCTGGCAGATTTCATAGCTGGCACCCCTTTTGTTACCCCTCACCTCACTTAGGGATACTTATCTTCCCAGGTCTCCCTCTGCTTCTTCAAATATCCATCTCAGGCTCCTCTCTCCCAGAGGAGATCTCAGGGACCCCATGGCTGCAGCCACATTAGACAATGATAGCTCCCCCCCAACCCCGCAAACCCCACCTTTCTCCTGCTTCTGCTCCAGGAAATGCCACCTGAGCATGCCCAGAACTGAAGGTACTGTCTCTCTCTCACCAAACGCCTTCCTCAGCCTGTGCCTCACCATTGTTAATATCATAGCTCGGAACTTCCCTGGTGGCGCAGTGGTTAGGAATCCGCCTGCCAATGCAGGGGACACGGGTTTGAGCCCTGGTCTGGGAAGATCCCACATGCCGCGGGGCAACTAAGTCCGTGCGCCACAACTACCGAGCCCGCATGCCACAACTACTGAAGCCCACATGCCAGAGCCCGTGCTCCAAACAAGAGAAGCCACCGCAATAAGAAGCCACGCACCGCAAGGAAGAGTGCCCCCAGCTCGCTGTAACCAGAGAAAGCCCGCGCGCAGCAACGAAGACCCAACGCAGCCAAAAATAAAATAAATAAATAAATAAATTTATTTGTTAAAAAAAGTCATCATCGCTCACCTGCGTGCCAAGGCACCGGCCTCAGAATCCACCCAGTGCCTCCACCTCCCTCACCACCAGTAGATCCAAGTGGTCTCAAATTCTGCCAGGTCTGCCCCTGAGCATCAGCTAAATCTGGGCACACCTCACCTTCCACTGTTTCCATTAAGTCTCCAACCTCCTACCCAGACTGTTACCTAGACAGCTTGCATAAACTGTAGCTGCTGGCCCACCCACCCCCAGTTTCTCACCTTCACCCCATTCTGCCTCCAGGGGGATCTTTGAACACAATAATCTGTTCATGTTACTTCCCGGCTTTCCTTGAATCTCTCAATGCTTCTCCAATGGCAACAGGTTAAAGTACAAATTCCATAGTATAAGATATGAGGCTTTGGGACTTCCCTGGTGGTCCAGTGGGTGGGGCTCCGTGCTCCCAATGCAGGGGCCCCAGGTTAGATCCTTGCTGGGGGAACTAGATCCCACATGCATGCCACAACGAAGATCCCACGTGCCGCAGGTAAGATCCGGCGCAGCCAAGATAAATTAATTAATTTTTGAAAAAAGTTATGAGGCTTAAAAAACCCTGGATTCTACCTATTTTTCAGCTTTGCTTCATGCTTCTTTTCTCCGCACTGCACCCACACACGAAATACAAATGCACATCTACTTTCCCCATGCCCACATTATGCCAAGGCCATACTGAACTCTGTGATACTTCCCATAGTCACCTTTCTCTTTCATGCCTCAAGCGCCCTTCCCTCACATCCAGGTTTGCCAGATTTACCAAATAAAAACATAGGCGGCCCGGATAGATTTGAATTGTCCTATATGTCTAAGTATACCATGTTAACAATCTCACCTTTGTACTCACAAATAAGATTCAGGGCTGGCATTCAACTTCAAGAGCATCTCTCCATCACCAGAGCACAGAATGTGGCCTCTTGCTTTAAACGTCACAGAAATGCATGTCAAAGAAATGCAGAAATGCACTCTCAGCTATGAAGATTGTTTTAATAGCTACTGTTATTCAATGCTTCATAAGTGGTTCCTACAGCCTTGTTTATCATCTCAGTTCTCCTATAAGACAGGTAATGTTATCCACCTCACACAGGTCAGAGTGGCCATCATTAAAAAGTCTACAGGGATGTCCCTGGTGGCACAGTGGTTAAGAATCCACCTGCCAATGCAGGGGACACGGGTTCGAGCCCTGATCAGGGAAGATCCCACGTGCCGCAGAGCAGCTAGGCCCATGCTCCACAACTGCTGAAGCCCGCACGCCTAGAGCCCATGCTACGCGACAAGAGAGGCCACCGCGATGAGAAGCCCGCGCACCACAACAAAGAGTGGCCCCGGCTCGCCACAACTAGAGAAAGCCCGCATGCAGGAACAAAGACCCAACGCAGCCAAAAATAAATAGATAAATTAAAAAGTCTACAAATAACAAACGCTAGAGAGGGTGTGGAGAAAAGACAACCCTCCTACACTGTTGGTGGGAATGTAAGTTGGTGCAGCCACTATGGAAAATAGTATGGAGGTTACTCAGAAAACTAAAAATAGAACTACCGTATGATCAGGCAATTCCACTCCTGGGCATATACCCGGACAAAACTATAACTCAAAAAGATACATGCACCTCTATGTTCATAGCAGCACTGTTGACAATAGCCAAAACATGGAAACAACCTAAATGTCCGCTGACAGATGAATGGATAAAGAAGATGTGGTACATATATACAATGGAATATTACTCAGCCATAAAAAAGAATGAAATAATGCCATTTGCAGCAACATGAATGCAAATAGAGATTGTCATTCTAAGTGAAGCAAGTCAGAAAGAGAAAGACAAATACCATGTGATATCACTTATATGTGGAATCTAAAATATGACATAAATGAACCTAATTACAAAACAGAAACAGACTCACAGATATAGAGAACAGACTTGTGGTTGCCAAGGGGGAGGGGGGGGGGGGAGGGATGACTGGGAGTTTGGGGTTGGTAGATACAAACTATTACATTTAGAATGGATAAACAACAAGGTCCTACTGTATATCCCAATCTCCTGGGATAAACCATAATGGAAAAGAATAAAAACAAAAAGTACGTATGTGTATAACTGAGTCACTTTGCCATACAGCAGAGATGGACACAACATTGTAAATCAACTATACTTCAATTTTTTAAAAATAGAGAAGAAAAAAATTAGGTAATGTTATTAAATTTCATTTTATAGACAAGGAAACTAAGGCACAGAGAAGACACAGAATTTGGCCAAGGTAATATAATGGGTGGGGGAGCACCAGAATTTGAAGCTAAATAGTCTCACAGCAGAGGACACATGATTAAGCTTTACATTTTGACAGCTACTTCTGTCTGCATAGTACTTTGCAATTCTCTTTTCTTTCCCTCATGGGATGCCTTAGAAAAAGATAATATGACCAAGACTCATGTACCACCATCCACAAGAAATACAACACAAATAAAGCTGAAACCCCCAGTAGCATTCCCTTCACTTAGTAAACACCATGTTTAGTTGGTCCCGATCCTTCCAATTTGTGTATATGTGGCATACACGGTATAATATTATTCCATATTTTTAACATATTATCACATGGTATGTATTCATCAACAATTTGCATTTTTCCCTCCTATTGTATTTCTGAGACTTATCTATGTTGATACATGTAGTCTTATTTATTCATTTTCACTGCTGTATAACTCTTCATTGAATGACTATGTCACAGCTTATTCATTCATTCCCTTGTTAATGGATATTGTTGACAATTCTGGATTTTTTCTCTTGTTTTGGCTTTCATTTTATGTTTTATTTTTATTTATTTATTTATTTTTGTTTGGTTGGTTCTGTTTGCTTTGTTTTTTATTGGCTAGAAGCAAAAGCTACTTGTTATAGATGGCTCCTCAGGCAAGAATTTCTCTTTAGTAAGAACTTAAGAGAGGGATTTCTCTTAAGAGTGAGTATGTGCATTATTATATTGGAAGTCTAGCTAACAGAGTGAAACAAGAAAAAGAAAAGGCACAAGAGTTAGAAAGGAAGAAACTAAACTGCCAGTATTTACAGTCAATCTAGTTGACTATGGAGAAAATCCAAAATGTAATAAGAGAGTTCAACAAAAGTGGCTAGATATTAACTCAGTGTTTTCAAGTCTGTTATATTCTTATACTATAGACAAAAATAATTAGAAATATAAATTTTAAAAATGATTTGGAATAAATTTTACAAAAGATGTGTAGGGCCTTTAGTGAAGAAAATCATAAAAAATTATAGGATGCATTATAGACCCAAATAAAGAGATATACTATATTCATGAATGGAAAGACTCAGTAATATAAGGCTGTTAGTTTCCATCAAAGTAATCTGTACATTCATTGTAATTCCAATCATAATCCCAACAGATCTCGGAGAAAATATTTGCAATGCATTTATCCAACAAAGCATGTGTATCTAGAATATATAAAGGATCATACAAGATGGACATAGTGTTGTAGGTAAATTATACTTCAAAATCAAATAAACAAGGAAAAAGAGATCAGATTTGTGGTTATCAGAGGCGAGGGGACAGGAAGAGTGGGAATTGAATGAAGGCAATCAAAAGGTACAAACTTCCAGGTATAAGGTAAATAAGTGCTAGGGATGTAATGTACAACATGATAAATATAACACTGCTGTATATTATATATGAAAGTTGTTAAGAGAGTAGAGTTCTCATCACAAGCAAAGAAATATTTGTATCTATTTGAAATGATGGATGTTCACTAAACTTCTTGTGGTCATCATTTCATGATGTATGTGAGTCAAATCATTATGCTGAATGTATTATAAAGTGCTATATGTCAATTATATCTCAATAAAATTGGGGGAAATTTTAATTAAAAAAAGAATCACAAAAGACAAAGTAAAAAAAAAAAAAACAAATAAAACCGTAAGAATACAGGCAGTATATTTGGTGGTTTAAAAATATGTCCACACTTCTCTGGTGGCACAGTGGTTAAGAATCTGCCTGCCAATGCAGGGGACACGGGTTCAAGCCCTGGTCCGGGAACATCCCACATGCCATGGAGCAACTAAGCCCGAGCACCACAACTACCGAGCCTGCGCTCTAGAGCCCACGAGCCACAACTACTGAAGCCCACATGCCACAACTACTGAAGCCCACGTGCCTAGAGCCCGTGCTCCACAACAAGAGAAGCCACCTCAGTGAGAAGCCCGCACACTGCAATGAAGAGTAGCTCCCACTCTCTGCAACAAGAGAGAGCCCGTGCGCAGCAATGAAGACCCAAAGCAGCCAAAAAAAGAAAAAGTCCACAAATTCTGTCCATACTCCCTTCAAAAGATAGAGCTAATTTCCTTCTCCTTGAGTGTGAGTTGAGTTTGGTAACTCACTTCCAACAAATAGAATAAGATGGGAATGATGGGAAGCGTGTGTGTGATTTCTATGACTATGTGTGACTTTTACGTCCTAAAAGGCATCATGACTTTCTCTTTGCTCTTTCTTGGATTACTTGATCTGAAAGATGCTAACCACCATGTTATGGGGACACTCAAGCAGCCCTAGGGAATGGCCCTTGTGGCAATGAATGGAGGTCTCCATCCAATAGCCATATGGATGACCCATCTTGGAAGCAAATTCTCCAGCCCCAGTCAAATCTTCAGACGACCAAAGTCCCAGCTGACTTCCTGACTGCAACTTCATGAGAGATCCTGACAGAACAACCTAGCTAAGCCACTCCCAGATTTCTGACACTCAGAGATTATGAGTTAATAAATGTTTCCTGTTTTAAGCTGCTGTGTCTAGGAATTATCTATTATTATGCAATAATAGATAACTAGTACATGAAGTTATACAGTAATAGCATAGTGACTACAAACCCAAATGCCAAGTCTGACTATCTAGATTCCAATTCTGGCTTCACCATTAACTAACTATGTGACCATAGGAAGTGACTAGCCATGTAACGACCTCAGTTTACTCATCTGTAAAGTGGAGATAGTAATATCATTCCACATAGGACCACTGTGAGGATTAAGTGAGTTGATACAGTAAAGCACTGAGAAGAATATCTGGCACACAGGAAGCATTCGGGAAGTGTTAGCTGCTGGTATCAATTTACAAAAGAGTAAATCTGAATGTAAATTGGATGATCAACCTCACCAGAAATTAGTGAAACAAAATAAAACCACAATGAGACTTATTTGTTCCCCATAAAATCAGCAAAAAGCATAAACTCTTAGCTTGAGTGATGCTAAAATGGGCATCCTCACTGCATGATAATTTACCAACATGTCTGTCTCTGATATGAGACATTTTTTGCAAACATGTTATACTTCAATTCAAAACTTTAAATAAATAAATAACACAATACCCACAAAAAGCCAATCCTCACCCTCACTCTACCCTTACCCCCAGAAAATGCTCTGTTAATATCAAATATCGGCAAAGATGTGGAACACAAGAGCTCTCATATATTGCTGGTGAGAGTATAACTTGGTACAGCCATTTTAGAGAGCAATTTGGCAATACTAGCAAAGTTGAAAATTCACAAGTAAGGTTTTACCTGAGTAATAGGACACAGACTTTCACTATCCATTTTTTTGTATCTTCTTTAAACTTTCATTCCTGTTAAGATGTCGAAGTGGGGGAGAAGGGAAGCATTCAACCCAGTCATAAAATTCTGTGGCCCTGGACCCATTTATATTCTTAAGAAGTCTAACGTAACAGAGAGAAATGATCATTCTGCTTCCAGCCTCAGGGACAGCATGTAAAACATGCCTGGCATGCTGAGCACTCTGTTATGTGCCTCTGAAAAGGAGAATTCCTAGATAAACAGTAATCAGGGTTTTTTTTTTTAAAACAAAGCAGAAGGACTCAAAACCTGAAAAGGAATTAAGAATGAGTTGTATTAGGAGTAGGAAAGAGAGTGGGAGAGGGGATTGTCTTACAAGTGATCCAGTACTTTAAAAAAATTTTTTTCTATTGTGGTAAAATATATATAATACAAAATTTGCCATTCTAACCATTTTTTAAGTATACAGTTCAGTGGCATTAAGTATACTTGCTATCTATCCTTACTATCTATATCCTATCTATACTTACTATCTATTTCCAAAATTTTTCATCACTCCAAACAGAAACTCTAAAACAATAACCATTAAATAATAACTCTTCCTCCTTACTCCCCTCTAGTAACCTCTGTTCTACTTTCTGCTTCTATGAATTTAATTACTCTAAGTACCTCATATAAGTAGAATCATACAGTATTCGTCTTTCTAGGTCCAGCTTATTTCATTTAGCACTTTATTTTTAAGGTTCATCCATGTGTTCAAAGGCACACTCAGAACTTCATCCCTCTTTATGGGTGAATCATATTTCATTGTATGTGTATATCACATTTTGTTTATCCACTAATCTATTGATGGACACTTGCGTTGTTTCCACCTTTTGGCTATCATGAATAATGCTGTAGTCATTGGTGTACAAGTATCTGTTTGAGTCACCTGAAGTAAAGTTGGCTGTAAGTTCCAACATCCACCCCTAAGTTCACAAAGTAAAGACAGATGTGAGCCTGGAATGTGCTCAAGGGATTCGGATTTATTCATTCAGTTTGGTCTTTTTTTTTTTTTAAAGAAGATGCTGGGGGTAGGAGTTTTAGTAATTTATTTATTTATTTTTGCTGTGTTGGGTCTTCGTTTCTGTGCGAGGGCTTTCTCTAGTTGTAGCAAGTGGGGGCCACTCTTCATCGCAGTGCGCGGGCCTCTCACTGTCACAGCCTCTCTTGTTGCAGAGCACAGGCTCCAGACGCGCAGGCTCGGTAGTTGTGGCTCACGGGCCTAGTTGTTCCGCGGCATGTGGGATCCTCCCAGACCAGGGCTCGAACCCGTGTCCCCTGCATTAGCAGGCAGATTCTCAACCACTGCGCCACCAGGGAAGCCCCAGTTTGGTCAGTCTTGCAACAACTATTTGGAGCACCTCAGTGCAAGAAACAGTGATTCAAAAGTGGGAAGAAAAAACAAACAAAATAAAAACAAAAAGAAACACTGTTTCCTCCTCTCAAAGAGCTTACTCCCTAGGTGTTCAACAGCAAAATGGTTTAACAGTGAAAAGTGTTGTGATATAACAACCAAATTGAGGGTCAGGATGTCCAGGGGTAGTGAATTTTAAGCCAAGATCTGAAGGCTGAGAAAAGACAAAGAGAAGCAAAGAGGAGGTAAAAATGTTTCAGACAATAGGAATAGGAATTGTCCAAGTAGGACAATAGACAATAGGAATGCCATGTATGAACCAGAAGGTAGAGAGAGATGGTTCTTCAGAAGACCATTCAAAGGCTCATTATGACTAAACGCTGAGAACGAAGAGTAGTGGTGGAAGAGATTACAGGAACAGCAAATGTCAGATCAAAATTAATGGCTTAGGTGAACGGAAAAGCATTGCAGGGCTTGAAGGTAGGAGCACGAGAATCTGATTCATACTGTGGAGATGACTGAGAGCTTAGCACCAGGGGAAGATGTGGCTGCACATCTGGCTTTGGCAAGCAGGTCACAGTGATTTCATTCCCCTTTGTCAGGACTGGCCTGGCAGTGGATGTGTGACCAAGTTCTGCCAAGGAGACATAAGGCCAAGTCTCATGAGGAGCTTCTGAGAAGTATTGGGTGGGGACAAAGATATGTTCCTGCCGGAATTCCATCGTGAAGAACATTGGAAAAGCCCAAATCAAGGGACATTATGGGAACAACTGACCAATATCCAGGGATCATCTGGGAACAAGCATGAAGATGAAAACTAACATGCTGAGGAAGGTGGAATGGAATGATGGAAATCATCTGGGTTCCTGACAACTATGTTTTGCTTCTAATTAACCAATCCTGGATCTAACTTCAACCAGAACTTATGTGGTTTACGGTTAAGCCAGTCCCAAGCTTTTTTTATTTCCTACCACATACTAAAAAGTGATGTTCATATGATACACTTGGGTAAGCAGACAAGGATGCTCATGGCTAGAGGTAACTGTCTCCAGGGGCTCCCGGCCACCTCAGGCTCTCACCTGGTTGCCCCAAGGACTAAGTGGGTCAATATCTCAGAGCACCTGGAACACACCTGCTGTGCACTGTGGTGCTAGGCACACTGGTTGGCAAACACTGGCTTAAGCCACTGTTAGTTGGGCTTTTGTTCCTTGCAGCTCAAAGCATCCTACTATCTGGCTAATGACTAATTCCAAGCATTATCCACTTAGCCACCCAACCTAAAAACCCAGGAGTCATCCTGCACTCATTCCTGTCCTTCATCCCCACTTCCCTTATGTTCGTCCTGATGCCTCCTTGAAATCTCCATGTTCTGCCCCTCACTTCATCCCTACTGCTGTGGCCTTCATTTGGGTTACCACAGTAGACTCAACCACCTGACCTCTAATCTCAATGGTCTTTCATCCATTCTAACATGGCCAATGACTGCTCTAAAATACAGGTTACCACTCACCTTTAAATCATTGCTGGAGTTCATCAATCCCAGTCTTATGTCATGATCATTTGTGATGAGGGCAACAGAAAATTTGTTAAGCTAAGAGGGAGAATACTAAAGTATGCTGCTGATTTGCTATTTAACATAAATTAGAATATATCCAAATCTGTCCCAATGATGGTATTTGTTTTACATTCTGAGTGTTAGGAGTTACTGGAAGAGCACTGAGAATTTCTGAAGCAACTATTTATCCTCCCATCTGGGGAGGATAAATGGAAGCGGGCATGGAGGGGAGATGAAGAGAATAATTTTAACCTTGAAAAAAGGAGCACTTCCTGTGGGATAGGAGTGAAAAAGAAAAAGGATGGATAAATATCCAAAGACTTGAAAGAATTGGAAACATCTAAACTTAGGAAGCTTTAATCTTTTCAGGAAAATAGAAGACGTCTTTATTTGGGTCAAGAGAAGGTGTACTGGATATCTTGCCTGACCTTCAACCTTCTCTACCCTACTCTGAGCCTGGGAGGCTGAACTTTACGAGCTCTGTCAACGACACCCTTGCCTCCACATCAGGACGTGATCAGCCAATGGGAGACCTTGACAGGAGATGAAGGGATGGAGTAGATTGACGTTGGTTGTATTTCCCCCAGCTCCCTCCCTGCCAGTTACCATGAGTTGGCCATGTACCTGCACCCGAGGCCACAAATGTTGCCAGGCTGCTTCTCCATGTAACTGCCCTCCCAATGTTCTGATAACCATTCCCCCCTGCGGTACCTTCAGGACTAAGGTGGTAATAGCTCCCCTGCTGTCGCTACCTCTTGAGATACTGCACAATCCCCCACTGGTTTTCTTAAATCTTGCCATATCTTTATAAAAATCCTCTTATTAAACTCTCAAATTTGCTTTGAGAGTATTATCTGTTTTTGCTGGGACCCCAGTGATTTCGAATCACAGAATGGGATTTGGGTCGAGCTGGAGGAGAACAGAAAGTTTTGAAATAGTCATAATGAAGAAATTTATTGGCATCTACTAAGCAAACCTATGAGTGCATGACACATAAGCATCCATGCTCCCCCATCTTTCGGGATGGAAAATATTTAAGAAACTAGTGATTTTTCGGACTGAAATTACCAATTACCCATAAAATTAATTTTTATAATTATAATCAATATTATTATTCACATAATCTTATTATATTAATGGCCACCAAATGATCAATCTTTTTCACTGTGCATCTACTGAAGTTAGCTGTGATGACACACTTAACTTCTCTGGTTTTGTTTCTTCATCTGTAAGTAGATAATCTCGAAGTTCCTTTAAGACTTCAGAATTCTGTGATGATATAATGACAGTATTGAACCCAGGAATAAACAAAAACAGGAGAGAGAGAGGAGAAAGAAGTAGAGGTGGCAAGCAGGAGCCAAGAGCATATTCCTCTTGTACATCCATGAACCTGCTGACAGCCTCAACCATGAAGAGTTTCTCTTCTCTAAATGTGACAGCACATGACCTGCATCACTCCATCACATGATTTACGCCACTCTCTCATCTCTGAACACAGTATAGATATCCTTTTACCCTTGACTCTACGCCTCACCATCCAGCCACAAGCTCCATCACATGATTTACGCCACTCTCTCATCTCTGAACACAGTATAGATATCCTTTTACCCTTGACTCTACGCCTCACCATCCAGCCACAAGCTCGTCAAAAGTAAGGACTACTGGGCTTCTCTGGTGGCACAGTGGTTGAGAGTCCGCCTGCCGATGCAGGGGACGCGGGTTCGTGCCCCGGTCCGGGGAGATCCCACATGCCGCGGAGCAGCTGGGCCCGTGAGCCATGGCCGCTGAGCCTGCGCGTCCGGAGCCTCTGCTCTGCAACGGGAGAGGCCACAACAGTGAGAGGCCCGTGTACAGCAAAAAAGAAAAAAAAAAAAAGTAAAGACTACACAATATATATCTCTGTATCCAGTGCTACCACAGCCCAATATATTTTTACCGATATTCAATATACATTGAATGAATTGAAATGATGATACGTACTGACTGATTTCCGTTTATTTCTGCCAAGAACCTTTCCCACACACTTTCGTTTTCATTTGTTTTTGTTTTCGTTGTAATGTTTTTATAGGAGAAAAAAGTAGATGGCATTTGGGGGCTTAAGCTATTTTCTCCCAATTGGTAAATATTTACATTTACAGAACTCGTACATTAGTTAGGATAAGCTGGGAGGCAGTTACAAGTAGTCCCAAAATTCCAGTGGCTTAACACAAAGAAGCCCACTGCTCAAGTAACACACATTTATTCCCTCACAGTTCTGTAAGTCAGGAGTCCAGTGGGCTCTGCAGGTTCCCTTCTCTGGGTCTCACAAGGCCAAAATCAAGTTGTCAACCAGCCTGAGCTCTCACCTGCAAGCTCTGGGGGAAAATCCACTTCTGGGCTTATTCAGATCCCCGTTTCCTTACTAGCTGTCAGCCAGCATCACCTTTCAACCTCCCAGAGCCTCTCTCCAGTTCTTGCACAGGGTCATGTGGCCCTGCCTCTCAGGGTCAGCAGTGGTGCAGAAATCCTTCCCAGGCTTGGTGTCGCTCTGACTCCTTGTTCTGCTCTATCTCTTCTGCCTCTAGCCAGAGAAGGTCCTCTGCTTTTATGGGTTTCTGTGACTAAATTAGACCCATGGGGACAATCCAGGGTAATTTCCCCTATTTTAAGGTCCGTCACCTGGGTCCATCTTCCTGGATCGCCAGGAAGATCCCACATGCCGCGGAGCAACTAAGCCCGTGTGCCACAACTACTGAGTCTGAACTCTAGAGCCTGCGAGCCACAACTACTGAGCCCGTGCACCACAACTACTGAAGCCTGCATGCCTAGAGCTCATGCTCTGCACCAAAGAGAAGCCATCGTAATGAGAAGCCCACGCACCACAACGAAGAGTAGCCCCCGCTCGCCGCAACTAGAGAAAGCCCGCGCACGCAGCAGCAAAGACCCAATGCAACCAAAAATAAATTTTTTAAAATTAAAAAAAAAACATAAAATAAAATTGATTGTGGTAATGACTGCACAACTCTGAATATGCTAAAAACCACTGAACTGGATACTTTAAGTAGATTAATTGTATAATGTGTGAATTATAGAATTATATCTAAATAATGCTGTGAAGAAGAGGAGGGGACAAGAAAAGGAAGAGGAGAGAGGGGAAAAGGAGAAGAAGAGGAGGCTTCGCTGGTGGTGCAGTGGTTGCGAGTCCACCTGCCGACGCAGGGGACGTGGGTTCGTGCCCCGGTCCGGGAAGATCCCACATGCCGCGGAGCGGCGGGGCCCATGAGCCATGGCCGCTGAGCCTACGCGTCCAGAGCCTGTGCTCTGCAACGGGAGGGACCACAACAGTGAGAGGCCCGCGTACTGGAAAAAAGAGGAAGAAGGAAGCTACAATGTATTTATGTCCTGATTTCAGAAATCACACACTCTCATTTCTACCATCTTGTTGGTTAGAAGTGAGTCATCAAATCCAGCCCACACTCAACGGAGAGGAATTAAGCTCCACCTCTTGAAGCACAGAGTATCAAAGAATTTGTGGGTATATTTTAAACCCTGTATAGAGCCTCCCCTATTATTGATTCTATATGGGTGTCTATCTATTGACTAGGCTTTCTTTCAACTCTGTAGAAGTAAAAGTTAAGATGTAATGAGGCATACGTTCTTGTCTGCAGCAATGCAAACGAATTTTGCCAATAGAGATAAAATTGATTTCCATCCTATAAAAAGGATGACCCCCAAATATTTCGTTTTATTGGCCTATAGGATATTAGCCAGATTTGGATCCAGTAGTAAATTCATTTCAGCATTCCTCATTACCTATGCATGTTGGTTCTTCAAATTCCCTTTAAACTGGTTACAACATCTTACTTGTTCTCCCATTAATGAATGAGTTGAATAAAACCTCTGACATATTTATTTTACATTTGCATAAAATCCATGTCTCTTAACCTTTTGAAAATTATACTTTAGTATTATGATTCATGTATCTATACTGCTCTTCCTGTCAAAATTAGGTGTGGTGGGGCAGAGACTGGAACACTCTCAACACAGCGTTACACAGCACAGTGTAAAATGAGGACATTACCCTGGCCAAGAGGTTACAAAAGTCCAAGTTCCTCTATTCCTAATCTTAATATCATGTGTAGCACCTATCCAGAGCCGTGCAAACTATCAGATATTTGGGATGGTAGAAGTGATGAGAAAGAAAATACGAGGAACTTCCCTGCTGGTCCAGTGGGTAAGACTCTGCGTTCCTAATGCAGGAGGCCCAGGTTCGATGCCTGGTTGGGGAACTAGATCCCACATGCATGCTGCAGCTAAGAAGCCCTCGTGCCGCAACTAAGAAGCCCTCATGCCGCAACTAAATATCCCGTATGCCGCAACTAAACATGCCACAAGGAAGATCCCATGTGCCGCAAATAAGACTCAGTGCAACCTTAACTAATTAATTAATTAAAAAAAAAAAAAGAAAATACGATACCCATCTCAGGGTCTCAAGTTCTGAGAGGAAAAATAACTTACCAACACTGTTGTTTTGTCTATAATTTACTTTCAAACGCTTCAGCATAAATGGGGTAAAGTACAAGTATTCGTTTTCACCATACCCAAGAAGCAATGGATTGTCCTATTAGGCATATGAACTCAGGGTGGTAAGCTAACATGGCAGCAAAAGGATACGCTCCAATATAGAGACTATCAGAGCTTCTGCAATTGTTTTCTCTGATCAATTACAGAATGTGACTTACTAGCAAAGTGGGGTTATAAATGGTTTTTCAGTGGTGAAACTAGTGGTTCAAGAACTAGTTCACAGGCTTTTCCATCCATGTGTGACCAGGGCATAGAAATCCAGCAAGCCCTGGTATTCATACCCTTAGAAATGGTGCATGATTCCTGAATGAATAGTCCCAAATTTAGCCACCAATTAAGAAGATTTTTGGTCATCTGACTTCAGTCAGCCAATGAGCTGGATCCTGTCCCTAGACGGTTGTCACATTTACCGCAAGATGCTGTTGGAAGACCTAAAAGAACAGGGGCACAGAGCACAGAATGTATAAATGACTCTTTTGGGTTTTTTTTTTTTTTTTTTTTTGCTGTACGCGGGCCTCTCACTGTTGTGGCCTCTCCCGTTGCAGAGCACAGGCTCTGGACGCGCAGGCTCAGCTGCTCCATGGCATGTGGGATCTTCTCGGACCGGGGCACGAACCCATGTCCCCTGCATCGGCAGGCAGACTCTCAACCACTGCACCACCAGGGAAGCCCCGGGTCCACTTATTAATAAATATCTCTGTGTGACTGAAATTGGTCTAAAACTTGCTATCATTATAAACTGACAGAAAAGCTGAAAGGAGACATAGACCCATTACTATCAGTGATTTTTGAAAGCTACTGCTATTTATCCAAAAGAATCTAATTGACTTAGGTGAATTCACATCTGGTAAGTGGCAAAAACTAATCAAAATCATATTCGTCTGACATCAAAGTCTATGCTTGTTCCTTGACATTACACTGCCTCTCGGAATTATTGCTTTTAGCTGGTTTTATTATTGCTATTAACTTTTACTAGCTATTATTTGTGAACATTTCTGGATAACCAGATTCTCATTTCGTACAAGCTCAATATATGAAAATCTGGGTTTTTCCAAAAAATAAATGGTATAGTGAAATTTGAGATTTTTCATTTTGCAAAAGGTCTAACAAGTTGATTCCTTTCAAAAGGAAGCTTTTTGGGTTCATTTAAAATGTGATTTAACTTATGAAAAATTAATATAAAGAGAATATGAGCAAAGATAAAGAAGTGAGGGCAGGATGTTCAAGGAAGAATGAGTAATCCAATTTGGCTGGAATGGAATGTATATGCTGGGAAGTGCTAGAGATAAGCCTGCAAAGGTAATTTTATTATGATTACTTATATATAATATTCACATGTAACTGTGTCTTATTAGGCTACATCTGCTCAGTCTCAGAAGTATCTAATCAAAAACACAGACACAGATCCAATTAAGAATGTATCGATGGGCTTCCCTGGTGGCGCAGTGGTTGAGAGTCCGCCTGCCGATGCAGGGGATGCGGGTTCGTGCCCCGGTCCGGGAAGATCCCACATGCCGCGGAGCGGCTGGGCCCGTGAGCCATGGCCGCTGAGCCTGCGCGTCCGGAGCCTGTGCTCCGCAACGGGAGAGGCCGCAGCAGTGACAGGCCCGGGTACCACCAAAAAAAAAAAAAAAAAAAAAGAATGTATCAATGAGTAATGTAGAATTTTAAAAAATGCTTTATTGCTATAACTTAGATATTATAAAAGGCACATATCTTAATTGTACAGATCAAAGATTTTAAAATATGTTTACCTCATTTTCTTCTCTTCTCTACCACTACTCCTATTTAGGATGTGGCCAAAGAGGCAGGTAGCCCAGGCGTTGTCAGCGGCTGTCTTGTAATGCTAGCCTTAAGATGAAGACATGACAACAGAAGCTGGAAAAAGAGGAATCTGGGTCCTTGGTGACATCACTGAGCCACTAGATCAGACCAACCCTGAAGCTTACCCTACTATTTGCATAGGTCAATAAACCTACTTTATTATTTAAGCCAGTTTGAATTGGGTTTTGTGTTACTTAGAACTGAACACATCCTGGTACAGAAAGGCAAGGGCATTCATCCTAGATAATAGGAGCAGTGAGAGCAAAGGTAGAGAGGAATGAAACAGCTCAACCCTTAGAGGAACTGCAGGCAGGTCAGCATCTGAGCATGAAACAGGAGGAGGAGGAAGGTGTAAACAATGAAATTTGCCCAACATCAAGCCATCAGCCACTACAGTCTCCCACAGCTGCGTGTCCTGAGGGAAATTCAGGACAGAGAACAGGACACTGGCCCTAGATAGTTAAGATGCATATCAAAGGAATAATTTCAAAGAGCCCAACTCTTACTTGGCCATGGCCGCTGAGTCTGCGCGTCCGGAGCCTCTGCTCCGCAGCGGGAGAGGTCACAACAGTGAGAGGCCCGTGTACTGCAAAAAAAAAAAAATCATTTACTTGAGATGTCTGGTTTTTGTGATTAGCAATAATCTTTTGATGTTTGACTACATGGTTGTTTGTGGGGTTTTTTTGGCATTGAAAACTCCTATATATCATGGCTCTTCTCTTACCTCTTTGAAGTAAACAGTCCCTCAGAGCTATCTGGGAGGCTGCCCTCCTGGGCTATAGTCCTCAGTAAGGCCACTGAATAAAACATAATTCTCAACTTTTAGGTTGTGCATTTTTCTTCAGTCGACAAAGGCACCTAAGGAATGAGGCTGAATATGTAGACAGGAGTCAGAATACTGAGCTGTGTGCCATGCCAAACCATGCTGACTCTACCCAACAGGTAGTAGGGAAGATGGAATTTTTGCACAAAGCAATAACTTGCTTCAATTTTTTTATTTTAGATAGGTCACTAGAGGATTAGAAATGGTTGAGACTAGGGACTTCCCGGATGAGACTAGGGACTTCCCTGGTGTGTCCAGTGGGTAAGACTCCACGTTCCTTATGCCAGGGGCCCAGGTTCAATCCCTGGTCAGGGAACTAGAGCCCGCACACATGCTGCAACTAAGAAGTCCGCGTGCTGCAACAAAGATCCTGCGTGCCACAACAAAGACCCGGTGCAGCCAACATAAAAATTTTTTTAAATCTTCATTTAAAAAAAGAAATGGACGAGACTAAAGGCTGAGAAATGGATTAGGCCAGGAAAGAAATTGTGAAAACCTAAACAAAGCCAGTGAGAGTAGGTTAGGGGACAAATATGTGAGATTTCAGAAGTTGAATCCACATAGCTAGGTCACCAGTTGGATGTAAGGAGTGAGGGGGAGGGAGGAATCAGGGCTGATGCCCATCTTTCTAGCTTGAGCTACTGGCAGTCAGTGAAAGCATTCACTGAAATGGGGAACAGAGACTAATGAGTTCCATTTTTGGCATATTGAGTTTCAGGGGCTGTGGGATGTGCACGTGTGGTCTGGCAGGTACAGCAATGTCTGTCTCACATGGTACTTTTAAACTTTTAAAATCAATTGCCAACATTCTGTGATTAAATTTTTTGCATAAAAATTCAAATTTATACTTTCTCTTGAAATACCAGAAGATCTGAATAATTTGGGCCGGGATTCTCATATGATGATGTCGGGGAGAAAGAAATTTTCCTCTACTCTTCTAGGTTTTTCTGGCTGGTCTGAGATTTACATTGACATGAGACAGTTTAACAAGAGAAAAATCACACAAAAGTTTAACAACATGTATACATGTGAGAGACCCAGGAAAACTGAGTAACTCACCAAAATGGCTGAAACCTCACTTTAAATACTGTTTTCAGCTAAAGACAAAAGAGGATGTTGGGGATAGTGGTTTGGGAACTTGAAGGGGAGAAAGGCAACTGACATGGAGATGAAAAAGCAAATGCTTGGTAAACAAATGTTTTCCGGAATATGCAGGGACAGTGGGACACAGAGAGGAATTTTAACAAACAGACTTTGCTAGATTCCTCCCCGTCTACACACCTAGGTCATCTGTATAGTTATCTACAGTGATGGTTCCCTTCCTGGAACAGGTCCTCTATCCACATTTTTTAGGCAGTTAGGGGGAAGGTCAAAGTTTCTTCTTGAGTCCTTTGGAATTTGATTGTTTTCAGCCTGAAACAATCTGCATATCAAAGAGACATTTTGGGGTGGCAAATTTTGTTCCCCTACAGTAAATTTTTTTTTAATACAGCAGGTTCTTATTAGTTATCTATTTTATACCTATTAGCATATACATGTCAATCCCAATCTCCCAGTTCATCCCACCACCACCCCCTCACTCTCCCCCTTGGTGTCCATACGTTTGTTCTCTACATCTCCCTACAGTAAATTTACAATGTCCTCAAGTGCTTCTATTCGCCATAATCACACCCCTCCCCGTTATCTTACACGCAGCAGGCTCTATCTGGTCTGATCTGGGATCTGAATTTGCAAGCCCTCTTATTGATGCAATTGATGTCAGAGAAGTTAAGTATCCTATGAATGAAGTTCCCATCATTCCCAGGTGCCTCACTTTCTAGTTGCGTTTCTAGTAGCATCTGGAGCCCCTGCTACGACCAACCACTCTTTCCTTCTGTAGCTGGGCTTGAAGCTTCAACTATGTCCCCAAAGGGGTTCCTGGTTTCCAGGTGCCACTGCCTGTAAGTTCTGAGCATTTTCCCCTTCCTTTGTCTTTTTTGCCCTTGTTCCTTCCAATACCAGAGGGGTAGGCCTCCATCAGACCAGGAAAGGAAGGGTCAGAAATGCATCAGCCTAGTCAGGGCAAACTGGGCTAAATTGGAGGAAGCTAGTTACAGCCTTCCAGATACATCTGCTTATGCAGGGCTGCCACCAGTGCTTTTATAAAATTGTAATAGAGGCAGTTATGTCACAAGTCTACTTTCTTTTCTTAGCCCCTCTTATCTGCCCCCCCCACACACACACACACTCACATGTACATGTTCACGTGGAATCCTCCGATTGGTCAAAATTGTCCTTCTACCCAAATCTCCTTCCCTGCTCTGAAATAATCTTCTCTCCCCAACTATATTACCAAGTCATTTTCTTTTTCTTTTTCTTTTTCTGCACATTCAGCCTCTCTAAACAGCTGTATGAGTAAATTTTACTCAGACAGTAGTTGAACTTGAAAAACTCAGGCATTTGAATTGAGAAGTGAGTAAAACTGAACCCTGCTGAAGATTTTGGCATTACGAGAGAGAAGCTTCCTAAACTACATGACGAGCGGGAAATACGTGTGCACTGAGGCATCTATAGTCAAATGCATTTCTGAGCAGTCACTGAAGAATTTATTAAGAGGTCACTCTCAGTGGGGCTCAGGAGCAAAACTGCTGAGTTCCCGACTGCTGGAGTTGTGCTGGGTATCTGCACACAGAAGCTTGGCACACATGCACGTACTTTCTGTCTAAAAGCATGCTGTTCTCATTAGCAGTTATGTCAATGCCTGCTCATGAACACTAAGGAAATAGAAGCCCTTTACTTCCTTTCCCTGGAATTATTGCTTCCTCTCTTGGCTTTCAGAATTATAATTGAATCTTATACAGGAAAATGTGTCTTCCGTACACTGGCCACATTCATGCTTATATTTAGAACAGCCCTTCTCCTTTTCTCTATTACCCATAATACCTTATAGATCTTGTGTATTTTTTCTTTTTTGGCCGCACCGCGTAGCCTGCGGGATCTTAGTTCCCCAGCCCGGGACTGAACCCAGGCCCCAGCAGTGAAAGCACCCAAGTCCCAACCACTGGACTGCCAGGGAATTTCCAGGTCTTGTGTATTTTTAAAAGGACATTGCTAACAGAACTGGTGGTGGTGATTATGTTTTGGAGATGGTGATGGTGCTGTGATTTAGCTTCATTAGCAACAATATAAAAAAAAATGTTAAAATAACGATAATAAAACCTAAATCCCACCACTGTCACATATTTCCATTTTTTTCCTATAGCTTCATTCAGTGTGTCCATATTAAAGTCTTTCATATTTTTTATACTCTGATTATCTTTTTTTTTTTTTTTGGATAGAAAATTCTTACTTTACTTCATCAACAAAGAAGGTGAGGGGACTTCCCTGGTGGCACAGTGGTTAAGAATCAGCCTGCCAATGCAGGGGACACGGGTTCGAGCCCTGGTCCTGGAAGATCCCACATGCCACGTAGCTACTAAGCCCGTGTGCCACAACTACTGAGCCTGCGCTCTAGAGCCCGTGAGGCACAACTACTGAGCCTGTGTGCCACAACTACTGAAGCCTGCACGCGTAGAGCCGGTGCTCCAAAACAAGAGAAGCCACCGCAGTGAGACGTCCACGCACCGCAACGAAGAGTAGCCCCTGCTCACCGCAACTAGAGAAAGCCCACATGCAGCAACGAAGACCCAACACAGCCAAAAATAAATAAATAAATTTATAAATTTATAAAAAAAGAAAAGAAAACAAAGAAGGTGAGGATGAAACCAAACACGTGGAACTTTGTGAATTGTCAATGTGACAGTATTCGTATCTATTTTACTAAGAAACAGGAAATCCATGTGCGTGATATAACCACTGGAACACGTGTCCACAGGCAGCTTCTCATATTTTTTCTGCTTTGTCACCATGACACTGGTGGGCGTACCTTTACTTCTTCACCGGAATGGAAATCAGGTTACCAGAAAGCTCTCAGGAGAAGCTTAAATTCTGTCTTGTTTAACAGAGGTGACTTGGAGCCTCTCCAGGCTTGGTTTATTTACATGGAGATATGGAAGGGTCCAGAAAGTAGCATTCTCAACTTTGAAGGGACAAGGAGTCTGTTCCACTCTGCTAACATGAACTCCCGCCTCCCCCTGAGTGGTGAGATCACCCAGAGAGCTGGGAGAATCAGCGTCAGGCAAAAAGCCTGCTGACCACCGGAAGAGCCGACCTCCCCATTCCAGCTCCAAGCCGGCCTTCTCCTCTGTTTATTTTTGCGCTGCAGCGGCTGGTGGCTGTGGCCTGGAACTGACACAGCATCATGGCGGCCGCCCGCATACGGACTGTCGGAGACATGCAGACGCGAAGGCAGTCAGCACAGAGCTAGGGGTTTCAGCTCTTTCTTGTACTTGTCTTTTGTCTGTCTCCTTTGGTAATCACTGCTGCTGTGACCTGAATAGGTCCTCATGCCAAGTGCGAACTCGACCAGTGGCTGGATCTGCAGCCCTTTCGCGCTTCTCTCGTTTTCAAGGACAGTTTCCCTCTGGTGCTCTAATCTCACCCTTTCCAATCCCTGTGTGTCTATACTCCTATTGTCTCTTAAAAAAGGAAAATATCTGGTAGTCGGTGGTGTGGTTGGGTAATTGTGGGCGAGCTGGCCATCCTTCCCACCGTGCCTTAATCAGACTTATTCAGTTATCAATACAACGTTGATCTTTACTGACTGCTGAAACTCATGGATATGACCTTAAAGAGCAATTTAAAACACCGTCTCCAATGGGTGTGTTTTTTTCCACACCATCAGGAAATTAACTTAATTCTCAGAGGACACTTACCAGGTGTCCCACCGATTTAACTCAATTCTGACACCATCTACCTGGAGATAGCCTCAGATGCCACAGGTTAGTAGCCAAGTCCCACCAGACTCACCCGCTTCAGATGCCAGTCCTCCGTCCAGCTTGTTATCTGTGCTTCTGATCAACTGGCTGTAAATCGGAAGTTCCCACAAGCTCCACCTCAGGTTTGATTGATTTGCTAGAATGGCCCACGGAACTCAGGAAGCCAGTCTACTTACTAGATTAACAGCTTATAACAAAGGATATTAAAGGATACGAATGAGCAGCCAGATGAAGAGATACATAGGGTGAGGTCCCCAGTGCAAGAGCTTCTGTCCCCGTGGAGTGTAAGGCCCGGAATGTAGCTACATTCACCAACCTGGAAGCTCTCAGAACCCCTTCCTTCGGCGTTTTTATGGCGGCTTCTTTATGCAGGCGTGATTGATTAAATCATTGGCCATTGGCCAACCTCCAGCCCCTCTCCCCCCTCTCCCATCCCTGGAGGTCAGGGGGTGGGACTGAAATTTCCAACCCTCCAATCACATTCCCCTGGCAACAAGCCCCTAACCTTAGATCCTTTCCAAAAGTCACCTCATTAACATAAACTCAGGTGTGGTTGAAAGGGGTTTGTTATGCCTATCTATCAAGGCATCTTAATTGCTCTTAACACTTAGGAAATGCCAAGGATTTTAGGAGCTCTGTGCCAGAAATGAGAGGAAGACCAAATACAGATTTCTTGTTATAAATCACAACATCACGCCAACCTTCCAGGTTCTAAACAGGGAATGTAACCTTTAACTCTCTGCTTCTCAACTCTTGTGGAAAGCTCAGGTTTAAGAAATAGCATTCAGGTAGAATTGCACGAAAGCCCTAATCCAAGCATTATATTTTACTCCTCATTAAGCAAGTGCCTGAGTATGCTGTCTAACTTTGACTAAAATCTACTGTGTTAAGCTCTTAGTGTACTTCAAAGGATGTTGTTAGAACTGGTCATATCAAATCTCAAAACAAGAAGTATTAATGGAAATATGTGAAAAATGTGTGTAATCTCAAAATTCAAAGAAAGTTAAACAGTGAGGTGACTATTTTTGCTTTTCAGATTAGCAAAAAAAAAAAAAATTTTTTTTTAATAGAGAATGAATTAAGGCAACCACAAGTGGTTTGGTCTGGCTGGAGTGTCAAGTGTGACACCAGAAATAACAAGAGGTAGTCAGAGGCCCGATCTCTTCATTCATGCATGCATTCAACAAATATTTATTAAGGTCATACTATGTGTCGGGCATGGGGATAGATGATGAGGACACAATGGTCAGCAAAAATAGATATGGTCCCTGCTCTTGTAGAGATTACAGTCTGGTGGGATAGATGGACATCAATCAAGTAATTACACTAATTAATGTAGTGTATACATTAACCCTGACTAATTAATGCAGTCAGGGTTGGGTGTTATGCCACAGGGACCACTAGGTGTCCCCATATCCATTCACTCCATCTATAGGAACAGATCTCCAGGTTCACTGCCAGGCATATGACAACCAAAATAAAGGCTACTTTTCCCAGCTTCCCTTACAGCTAGGTGTGGCCACATGACCAACTTCTGATCAGTAAGAGGTGAGTAAAAGTAATAATTGGAACTCCTGAGTCATACACTTAAAAGGAGTGATTGTGCCCTCCCTTCCCTCCTTCTCCCTTCCACCGCCTGGAATGTGAGATGGTGGTGAATCACCTTAGAGCGGGCTGGTAAGCAACAACCTAGAGATGTCAACGCAACAAGGCAGAAGGATCCTGGGCTCGCGACAGAACAGAGCCTCCAGACAAGTCCTCGGCTTCTTAGGCACACAGTGTATTTTGAGCGAAAAATAAACTTCTATCACATTAATGTCACCAGAGTCTCTGTTTCACCAGCAGATCCATGTCCTATCTAATACATATTCTAAAAGGAAGAGAGTTCTCCGAGGAGACACAGTAAAGGGTCATGACCTATGCTTATTTGAAAAGTTGAGGTGAGAGCTTAGATTGATGGATGGGTGGACTTAACCAGCAGGGGGGTGGGGTGGGTAGGAGCGGCCTGGGGGAGGCTTGTTTAAAAAACTGAAAGAAGACCACTGTAGCCGTAGAGCATAGAGGAAAAATGTGTAAGAATGATGGTGGGAGCTGGCACTGGGTTTGGAGAGCTTGAAAGCTGTATCAGAGATGTCAACCTTTAGTCTGAGAACAGTGGGAAACCATTAAAACGTTCTAAGCAGGAGAATAAGATGATCAGATTTGTGTTTCAAACACACTGCTCTAGCTGGGATTAATGTTAAGCTCATGTCTGGATAATACTGCAGTAGTTGAGGGAATTCCCTGGCAGTCCAGTGGTTAGGACTCTGCATTTTCACTGCCATGGCCGGAGTTCAATCCCTGGTCAGGGAACTAAGATCCCCTCAAGCAGTGCGGGGCAGCCCAAAAAAGAAAAAAAAAAAAAAATTGCAGTGGTTGAGAGAGAAATTATGGTGTCTTTCCTAGTGTTGCAACCCCTGTGAGCCCAGGGCACTGGCACAAGACTGTTGTTTGTGGTAGACAACATGAACAAGCTACAACTGCTTGCAGTAACAGTGAAAGAGTCTCACAAGCATCTGCTGATCCAAAAAAGAAAAAGGACAGAGGTCAAAGAACACGTGCAGTAGAATTTCATTCATATGGTTCAAAAGCAAGCACAACTAGTCTACATCAACTCTAAGGTGCCACTAATTGTAAAACACGCCATTATTTTATATTATTGTATTTATATTTTATACTTCTTCTAGGAAAGAAAAAACGTGCTGCCAATGAAACCTTGACAAGCCATCATCAGAAGCATGTCTCCACTTCAGATATGCTCAAATATAAAAAAAAGAGAACTTCTTGGATTCACTAAAGTGAGATATATCGTCTAGTGATTCATCATACATAGGTGGTAAAACGAAAAAGAAAAGCAAAACCGTTATCACAGAAATCAGGATAGTGGTTACTTCTTGGAGAGAGGGCTGCTTTTGTAACCAAGGAAGGGCACACAGGAGCAGAGAGGGTTCTGGAGAGCAACAGTGTTGTTGAGTAGTTTACGATCATTCCTTAAACTGTGTACAGAGTTTGTACATTTTTTTTTTTGCATGCCTGCTGTATCTCACAAGCAAGCAAGCAAGAAAAAGACCTAGAAGAGTGGTTTGAAAGATGGAGAAGTAGAACTAAATGGAGAGATGTGATAGGTGGGAAGGGGTGAGGACAAAGAATCTGAGGCTGCAGAGTGATGGAAAGGTAAGAGGGGACAAGCCTAGAAGCAGGAAGACCAGTTAAGCAGAGAGAGAGATCTAAGCCTGGCCTAGGTAGCAGCCTGAGAATAGAAGCAAGAGAGCAAATGGGAAACATGCCTGAGATTTAAAATAACCTGGACTTGGATCTGACTCAATACTTTGGTTGATTGAATTATCTTGATTATCATCCTCATAGCCATCATTTGTGGAGAGATTACTGCATCTCAGGCACTGGCACCTTACATGCATTGGCTGGCAATCCTCACCATCACCTGAGCTGGTAAATGTTATTATCAGCCGTATTTTAGAGTGGAAAATGGAGGCATAAATCACACAGTTCGCGGCTGAGCCAGGATGCAAAGCCAGGCCTGACCAGTACACCCGGCATTTATTTACCAGTTGCCTGTCACTGGACTCAGGTAGCAGAATAGCTTTTCTCTTGTGTCTTGCGCACAAAGATTGTGTTACTGGGCACCGTGCTTTACCCAACCTTCAAAATGAGGCAACTTGATCCACTGAGATCTTCTTCCATCCTTCAGTCACTCCGTGCTGAGTCTTTCTACTGTTTCCAGTGGAGAAAGACTCCTGGGTCAGCCTCTGGGCTCACCCGTAAGTCATGGGGCCAGAAGCACAGTGTGAGGGGCAGGGTCCACCATGCCTCTTCGGCTGTGTAAAGAGGTCAAATGGTAAATTACAACTAATAAATCGAGATTTAGTTTAAGCCATGATATATAAGCAATAGTGGGTGTTTTAGAATGCGTGGTCAAAATCAAAACTACCATGAGGTACCACACCACACCAGTCAGAATGGCCATGATTAAAAAGTCTACAAATAACAAATGCTGGAGAGGGTATGGAGAAAAGGGAACCCTCTTACACTGTCGATGGGAATGTATATTGGTGCAGCCACTATGAAAAACAGTATGGAGGTTCCTCAGAAAACTAAAAATAGAACTACCATATGATCCAGCAATCCCATTCCTGGGCATATACCCAGACAAAATTATAATTCAAAATACATGCACTCCTGTGTTCATAGCAGCACTGTTTACAATAGCCAAGACATGGAAACAACCTAAATGTCCATCAACAGATGAATGGATAAAGATGTGGTACATATATACAATGGAATATTACTCAGCCATCAAAAAGAATGAAATCATGCCATTTGCAGCAACAAGGATGGACCTAGAGATTATCATACTACGCGAAGTAAGTCAGAAAGAGAAAGACAAAGACCATATATCACTTTTATGCAGAACCTAAGATACAACACAAATCAACATATCTACAAAGTAAAAACAGATTCACGTATATAGAGAACAGACTTGTGGTTGCTAAGGGGGAGGGAGGCAGAGAGGAGGGGAGGATTGGAGTTTGAAATTAGCAGAGGCAAATCTGTTCTCTATATAGGACAGATTAACAACGAGGTGTCCTACTGTATATATAGCACAGGGAACTATATTCAATATCCTCTGACAAACCATAATGGAAAAGGATACGAAAAAGAATATATATATGTATAACTGAGTCACTTTGTTCTGCAGAAGAAATTAATACAACATTGTAAATCAACTATACTTGGATAAAATTTTAAAAGTAAAATAAAAATAGAATGCATGGTTATAGACAGTGGATACTCCTTAAAATGGGAAAAATAACAGTGCTTATCTCAAAAAAAAAATACAAGTCAAATGATGCTGTTTGAACCCTCTGATTCCGTGCTGCTGTTCCTGGGGGCTTATTAAGGATGGGAACTGGTTCAGGAAACTGGTTCTTTCATTAAATTAGAACAAAATCTTTTCCTGTAGAAAATCCCCAGAGGATGAGTGGATCAGGAAATGTGCTCACTTCCCCCAAAAGGCCATGAAGATAAAAAAGTTCTAATAAACAACAAACACACAAACAGCCATGTAGGAAAGGAGATGGGGGATTGCTGAAAGAAAAGGGGAAGGATGACAAAGGCAAATTCATCATTTGCCCTTCACGATTTAGCAGAGCCTGCTCCAAGAATAGGCTGACTTTCTTAGTAAGGCTTTCCTGGTCTTTGTTATTGATCATACAATACCAAAAAATATTCGGGACAGCTTCCTGCTTATGGTTAGTAAGGAAGTGGTTTTTCTCACATGCAGAACACCCTTTTTGTTTAGATTACACTGCCTTACTAATTTGGAAAAGGTGTCCCTAATACATGGCAAAATTTTTGATGGATGCCCTGTCAAGGTGTGTCATCCACATTCAGTAACCATTAAGTGACCTGTTCTAGGATTTTGTCAAACATTGGCTGGGAAGGTGAGCTGATGTCTTTGTGAATGCTGACGTTCAATTTCCTGTCATGGAGTTGTTCTGGACATCTTCCACTCACCCCTCCCTTCTCCGCCCTGCTCTGTGCCCTGGGGGCTGACCTGTAAGGATGAAGCTTGCTTCCACGCCTTCTGGTTCCACTGGGTTCAGCCAGCGGGGACCCCAGCAGGAGATCTGAGGGAGGGAGCAGAGTGAAGTCCCTCCCTGTGGGGTTACTTCTGGCTAGTCTAGCTGCATAAAGGATGTAGGGGATGTCCGCTTCCATCAGACAGACCCTCTACCTCCCAGTTCCTGTACATGGTCCCCTACCCCTGACCTAAAGCAATAATCGAGTTCCTCTGCTCCTAGCCCTGGGGTCCTGCACTAATCTTCATGGTTTCCCCACACCTGGGCCTTGGTAAACTCTTTCTTTACTAAAGGCTCCTTAAATTATCCTAATTTAAATGTGTCATGTTTTCTGCTGGGACCCTGACTGACACAGTAATAATAAATTACAGCTAAGAGCTTTTAAAGTTTCTCATTAATTTATTTGTACTTGGTTTACTCTTTCTGAAGTTGTTTTTTTTTAAAAAAAAACAATAGACCATGGACACCATGCAAATGTCCATGTTTGATTTTGAGTCACCAAGCTGCAAGTGGAAATGAACAATCTCTTTATTCTTGTCACTGGCATTTTTTTTGTACCCTTTGTGTTTTTGTTTTCATTTTCACCTGTTGTTCTTTGAGAGATTTTTATTGTTAGGTAGTGTTAGGGCATGAAGCCACTCTTTCGCATTTGATCTTTGCTTGATTCACTTTTTATCCTCTAATTTCTGGACTGACAAGCCTGTGAAGGCCCTGCAGCCAGGGAAGTGTTTTCTATTTGTATCCTCCATGCACAGCACCTGGCACAGAATAGAACTCAGGGCAGATATTTTGAATGAAAGGAGAATCATATCTATTCTTGCGCACGGTTATTAGGGAACAAAGATCATCAGACAATACTCTTCTGAGAGAGATGAAGAGGTGTGTCTGGGTAGAAGGCAAAGCATATAAGAGCTTGATCAGGGACAGTCAGAAGCTGAGATGCTCACAGACTTACATTGCCTTATAATTTCCCTTTAAAAATTCAAAGATGACCACTTTTTCTTCCCTCTGAGCAAATTATCCCTCTTAAACAGTCATGAGTTAACCACATTAACTTACTTTTAACAAAAAGAAGAAGAAATGGCTTCTGTCTCATACATTTCAGCCGTCTTGTACCCAGTGGGTTGTCAACTTGAAGGATTTCTTTTACATTCCTAATATTCCACTATTCTCTGTGAACAAAAATTTAATTTAAAATGGAAAGTGAGGGTTTGGGTTCATGTCTAATTTTTGACTCACATTATATAAACTCTCTATGCTCTAAGAACATAAAACACCCAAGATAAAATTAGAAAGTAATAGAATTCTTTAAGAGGGTAAATCATGTTTTAGGTTTTCCTGTTTCATCAAGCCATGGCCTTTAGAGATGATCCAGTCCAAACCTGTCACTTGGCAGGTGAGGATGATAAAGCCTGAGGTCAGATGCGTGATAGATCCAGGTCTGGGATCAATGTTTCCTGGCTTCCATCAGCAAACCAACTAGAATGAGGGCTCTGTGCACCGGGACTAGTCCAGTGACAGAGAACTCTGCCCACCTGGTCATGACCCAGTCATGATCTGAAGCCCACCCAGTGGCTGACAGGCACTGGCCAGACCCTGGAGCTGGCACAGCAGTACAAGCAGTAGTGACTGGCGACAGACAGAGGGCACTGACATAAAAAAGAGGCCTGAAAAACAAACGATCCAGTTGAAAAATGGGCAGAAGATCTGCATAGACATTTTTCTATAGAAGACATACAGATTGCCAACAGGTACAATGAAAAGATGCTCAACACCACCAATCAAAGGGAAAAGCAAATCAAAACCACAATGAGATGTCACCTCAGATCTGTTAGAAGGGCTATTACCACAATGACAAAAAAGAACAAGTATGTTGGAGAGAATGTAGAAAAAAGGGAAACCTTGTGCCCTGTTGATGGGAATGTAAATTGATGCAGCTTCTATAGAAAACAGTATGGAGGGTTCTCAAAAAATTAAAAATAGAACTACCGTATGATCCAGCAATTTCACTTCTGGGTATTTATCTGAAGAAAACAAAAATACTAACGTGAAAAGATATATGATCCCCAATGTTCATGGCAGCGCTATTTACAATAAATACTCAAGACATGGAAACAGTCTAAGTGTCTGTCAATGAATGAATGGATAAAGAAGATGTAAGATATATATAAGTACACACACACACACACATAGATGTATACAATGGAATATTATTTTTCTATAACAAAGAAGGAAATCTTGCCATTTGTGAAAATATGGATGGACTTGGAGGGCATTATGCTAAGTGAAATAAGTCAGACAGAGAAAGCCAAATATGATAGATATGATCTCTTTTATATGTGGAATCTAAACAAAAACAAAAACCAAGCTTATAGATACATTGAGCAGATTGGTAGTTACCAGAGGCCGGGTGTGGAAGGTAAGAGAAATAGGTGAAGGGGGTCAAAAGTTAAAAAAATTTTTTTAATTTAAAAAATATATGTATATATATGAAAATGAAGATTAAAAAAAAGCAGCCTAGAGGCTCTGATTTCCACTCTAAAGCACTGGAAATTTCCATCTTTGAGTAGTTTATAAAAGAAAACATGGGACTTCCCTGGTCGTCCAGTGGTTAAGAATCCGTCTTCCAATGCAAGGCACGTGGGTTCGATCCCTGGTCAGGGAACAAAAATCCCACATGCTGCGGGGCAACTAAGCCCGCATGCCGCAACTACTGAGCCTGCACGCTCTGGACCCCGCACGTCACAACTAGAGAGCCCACCCACCGCAACCACCGGGCCCGCACTCTCTGGAGCCTGTGCACCACAACGAGAGCCCGTGCGCCACTACAAAAACATCCCACACACCACAATGAAGATCCCACGTGCCGCAACTAAGACCCAACACAGCCAAATAAATATATAAAATTATTTAAAAAAGAAAAAACTGTCAATATATTGTGATTACTATATTATATAAAAAAAGAAAACATGGAAGTGGGACGTTAAGGGAGACAAATAATATTTATGGTAAACTTACCATGTTCCAAGTTCTCTCATCTTACCTGAGTACTATACTCTTTTTGGAACACACTGGGGCTCTTGTGTAAAGGAGCAGGATTCTGAGTGAGTCCACATCTCAACTTCTGTTAGTTTAACTAAATAAGTATAATGCCAATGCCCGTTTATTTCTTTTTTCAAATTAATTAAAAAATTTTTATTTACAGATCATTTAAAATAAATTTTTAATTTCAGAATTTAGTTTTAAATTTACAGAAAATTTGCAGGAATGGTTAAATTCTTGTATACCTAGATTAACCAATTTTTAATATTTTACTAATTTGCTTTATAATTCTCTCTGCATATGTGTGTGTATGTGTACATATATAAAATATGTTTGTGCATATATATTTTTTCTTCTAAACCACTCAAGAGTAGATTATATACACCATGCCCCTTTACCTTTTATAAACAAGGATATTCTCTTACATATAGTATAATTATTAAAATCAAGAAATTTAATAAGGAATTTGAATTTAATATGTAGTCCACATTTCATCTCAATTGTCCTAATAATTTCCTTTATAAACAATTTTTGTCTGGGCTAGGATCCAAAGAAGGATTACTTATTTCATTTAGTTGCCATGTCTCAGCCTTCCTTTGCCTTTCATGACATGGCATTTGGCAAGAAAACAGTTATTTTATACAACAGTCTTCAATTTGTGTTTCTTTAATGTGTCCTCATGATAAGTTCAGTGCATTTTGCCTGCAATGCTAGATGAATGGCATTGTGTCCTTTTCAAGGAGTCCTATCGGGAGACACATGATGTCCACTTACACTTTATTGGTGATGTTAACTGTGACTGCTTTGTGAAGGTGTTTTCTCGTTTCTCCACTCGATAGTTATTACTTTTCCTTTTGTAATTAATAAGTAACGGTGGAGGATACTTTGGGTAAACACTTCCTTTCTCTTCAGACTTTCCCTCCCTAGACGTAGCATCCATTGATGATGCTTTTTTTTTTTCATTGATGATTCTTGCCTGAATAAAACTTCACTGTGATGGTTAAAATCTGGTAATTTTGTAACTCCATTATTCCTTCTAACTTCATTACTAGTTGGTATTCTACTGTAAGAAAGAATACTCCCTTCTCTCCTGATTCTTTATTCTTTTATTTACTTACTTGTACACCTCTAAAGACTCTTCATATTTTAATAGATAATAATCTATTACTGTTCTTATATATTTTGATGCACTAAATGACCTGGTTTTGGACAGTGAACATTTCAAGCCAGCTTTTGAGTGTTTTTTTCTTTGTTTGTTTTTGGGTTTTTTTGTGGTACGCGGGCCTCTCACTGTTGTGGCCTCTTCCGTTGCAGAGCACAGGCTCCGGACGCTCAGGCTCAGCGGCCATGGCTCACGGGCCCAGCCGCTCCACGGCATGTGGGATCTTCCCGGACCGGGGCACGAACCCGTCCGTGTCCCCTAGATCGGCAGGCGGACTCTCAACCACTGCGCCACCAGGGAAGCCCATGGGTTCTATTTTATATAGACTGACCAGGGAAGGACTCTCTGAAGAAGTTATATTTGAGCAGAAAATTTAATGGAAAGAATGAATAAATTATGTAAATATCTGGAAGACATTTCATGCTCAGGGAAGGATGATTGCAAAGATCAGAGATAAAAATGTGTTAAACATTTTGGAGGAAAAGTAAGGAGATAGTGTGGCCAGAACCAAATGAAAGATGCCAACAGAAGTAGGCCATGAAGTTGGAAGGGTGGACTTTGGGGACCAGAAGATGCCAGGTCTTATGGGCCAAATGGTAGGATTTCATTCTAAGGATGATTAGATGGGCCATTGGAGGGTTTGGGGAATGAGAGACAAGAGTAGAAGAGTAGATGTCAATTGTAGGGGCGTCCCTGGTGGTGCAGTGGTTGAGTCCGCCTGCCGATGCAGGGGACACGGGTTCGTGCCCCGGTCCGGAAAGATCCCACATGCCGCGGAGCGGCTGGGCCCGTGAGCCATGGCCGCTGGGCCTGCGCGTCCGGAGCCTGTGCTCCGCAACGGGAGAGGCCACAACAGTGAGAGGCCCGTGTACAGCAAAAAAAAAAAAAAAAAAAAAAAAGAGGGCAAAGGACAGCCCAGCAATGCAGCTCTGTCCCCTGCCTCACCTCCGACAACTCTCTCCCTCTCACTTTTTAACTCCCAGCTATACCTGAAAAGAAGAGGAGAAACCTAAGCCTGGAGCCAGACTGTCAGGATCCAACCCCAGCTCTGCCACTTACTAGGTGTATAACCTTGAATAAGTTACTTTAATTTTCTGTGCTTCTTCTCTATCTTCCTCACCTGTAAAATGGTGATAATACTAGTACATATCTCTTAGATTGCTGTAAGGATTAAATGCTTTATTACTTGCAAAATGCCTAGAAAAGTGGCCACCATCTGGCATGAGAAGCATCAGTAACTATTAGACGTTCTCAACATCTGGAATATGCTGCATCTCTCTCACCTCTCCACCTGGCACCTGCTCTTTCCTATGCCTGGAATATAGCACTTGGATTAATTTCAAACTCATCCTCCAACTCTCAGCCTCCACGTCACTGCCTCCAGGAGATCTTTTCCCATCCCCTAGACTAGATTCAATTCTCCTCTTGTCTCTTGCCCCACCACTCTATTCTTCTCCTCCAACAATGACCCCCCATCATATTTTCCAATAATCACTTGTTTTGTTGTTCGATTTTCTTACTAGATCAAAAATTCTGTGAAGGGAGGAGCTATTCTTGTTTGTCTTGTTTACCTCCATATCTTCAAGGCCTAGCACAGTGCCTGGAAAAAAATAGGCATTAAATAAACACTGAAGAAGTCTATTCATCTAGCAACCTTCTAATATTAGCAAAAGTCCCCAAAGCAGAGAGTGTAGTAACCAAGCATCAGAACCATGTTATGACTTTCTTGGGTCCTAGTGCTTTTGCTTTCATGGGCCCCCTTTCTGCTTCAAAAATACGTATATTAAAAAGTATATTTTAGGAACTTCCTGGTGGTCCAGTGGTTACAACTCCGCACTCCCAATGCGGAGGCCCGGGTTAAATGCCTGGTCAGGGAACTAGATCCCACGTGCTGCAACTAAGAGTTTGCATGTCACAACCAAAGATCCCACGTGCCACAACTAAAGGAGGCTGCATGCCACAACTAAAGATCTCATCTGTCACAACTAAAAGGATCCGCATGCCGCAACTGAAGATCCCACACGAGGCAACGAAGATCCCATGTACCACAACTAAGACCCAGAGCAGCCAAATAAATAAACAAATAAAACTTTTTTTAAAGTATATTTTAGGGGGTTTCCCTGGTGGCGCAGTGGTTGAGAGTCCCCCTGCCGATGCAGGGGACACGGGTTCGTGCCCCAGTCCGGAAGGATCCCACATGCTGTGGAGCAACTAGGCCCGTGAGCCATGGCCACTGAGCCTGCACGTCCGGAGCCTGTGCTCCACAACGGGAGAGGCCACAGCAGTGAGAGGCCCACGTACCGCAAAACAAACAAACAAACAAAAAAAAACAATAAAGTATATTTTATAATTGACTTGGCATAAGATGAATATAACCCAGACTAGATTCATTATTATATATTCATTGTTATTATATTTGTTTTTTAAATTCTGATTTTAAGAGAAATTAAAAAATTTAAACATTTGCTTCTATTTTTATAACATTTTATATAACAAAAAACAGTGCTTGTAAAAAAATTCACACAAAGTTGCTAGAGAGCATACAATTTCTAAAAGTGTCCTGGGTTTTTGCTACATTCAGTTTTCTAAGGATGTACTCAAATCAGTGGTAAAATGCAGACATTATGTGATATTTTATGATCTTTGGTAAAACTACTCTCATTATTTTGTCTCCTCACAGTATTAACTCTGATATCCACTTGGTGTAGGGTCTGCTATCACTAGGATGTGAGAAAAACATTGAGGCTTGATCTACATGAGGCAAGTATCTCCAACTGACAGTCAGAGCCCCTTAGCCCCCCATCCCCACTTCATATCATGTATCTACACAGCAAGGCAGGGTAAGAGCTCAATGGCCTCCAATCTGGGGTCTCGAAACCCTCCTCCTCAATCAGGCAAGAAGTAAACATTTGGGGGCAAAGGTGGAAACTGAGGCCATCTCTGCAGGAACCTGAGTGGCCTTGCTGTGGTGTGGTCAGGCCAGTGACCCTTAGCATTTAAACAGCTAATCCACTTACCACTAAGTAGATCCCACTGGCTGGTTGATGATGGCTGCTGATGTGGTGGCTCCTCCCCCAAAACATAAAAAGAAAAGAGGGTTCGGGGTCAACACTGAAGGGGGAGGGGCAATTTAAAAACATTTTTGAGGGCCTTCAGCACTGTGCCCACTATGCCTAATAGATAAGTTGCCCCACAAGTATCAGCAATGGAAGGGTTAAAGCAATGGAAAAAACAAACACAAACTGTAGATACAGAGAACAGAGTAGTGGCTACCAGAGAGGGGTGGGGAGAGGGTGAAATGGTAAAGGGGATCAACCATACGGGGACAGATGGAAACTAAGTCTTTGGTGGTGAGCCTGCTGCAGGGTACACAGAAGTAGACATATAATGATGTACACATGAAATATACAACTTTATAAATCAATGCCACCTCAATTTTTTAAAATTAAATTAAAAAAAAAAGCAATGGAAAAAGTGAGAAGGGAGCAAAGGGAGTTACAGAATCTGAAATTAACCTGACTTCTGGGATGAGTCAGACCGTGTAGTTGTAAATCAACGAGAATGCTTTCAGCTGCAAGTAATAGAGTCCTGACTCCAACTCACTAAACCAATAACAGGACTGTCCAGAGGTATGGCAGGGTCTGGCTTAGTTAACTCAATGACTCAACAGTGTCTGCAGAGTTGCAGGTTCTAATTCTCTATTCTTCTGTCCACAGCATTGGCTTTATCTAAAGTCTGGCTCCCCTTTGGTCATCAGATGATTGTCAGCAGAAATGGAGGCAATATCCTCCTTGTTTATATCCAGTGAGCCGGCCAAGGAATTTTAGTATGTTTTTGCCGTTTGACTGAGCCAATTTCAGTCATGTGCCCAACTGGACCAATAATTCCCTGGAGAATACCCCACACTGGCTGATCTAGCAAATCAGGATCCATTCCTGGAGCTAGGGCTGTGGCTATAGCAGAACAACATCAAGGAATAGGGAATGTCTGATAACCCATTCCCCAGCTCTGGAACCCCCTCAAGAGTTCAAAAGTTACAGAATGAGCTATCATACATGAAGTATATAAAAAATATTTACATCAAGTAATAAAAGTATTTCCATTAAGTATAAAAAAGGGTCAAGGGATCTTTTATGCAAGGGAGGATCTTAAAGGAGATTCGTGGAAGTGTTTTTAGAGAAAGCTGTGCTGTGACCCTCAACCCAAACCCCTCCTCTTAAAGGACGAAATGGAGGTGGGTAAGGACCTGCCCTCCTACCTCAAACCTTAGTGAGTGGGGATTGCACAGAGCATTGCAGAGAGCTTAATAAATGACCCCTACATTTGGGTGGCACATGGTTGGAACTGATGCTTAGAAAATTCAGGGGACTCTTTATTGGTGACATTATCAAATCACAGACCTCCACAATGCAAAATCCAAGTCAACACTCAGTCTTCATCTTATTTAACAGATCAGCAGATCAAAATTGTGGAAAGAGTTTCTTCACCTGACTTCCAATAGGCCAGCGTTCCAGGTTTTCCTCTTACCTCCATGGCCACTCCCTCTCTTTTGCTGGCTCCTCCTAAACCTCCCACTCCCCGATGAGGGAGAACCCCAGGGCTCAATCCTTGGACCTCTTACTTTCTCTCTCAACACTCCTCTCTACATGTTGGCAACTTCCAAGTGTCGATCTCCGGCCCAGGAGACCTCTCCTCATTTATCCAGTGCCTTTAGGAAGTCTCCACTTGGATGTCTAATGATATCTCAACATGTCCATAACGAAGTTCTTGGTTTCCCTCCCTAAAACGTGCTCCTCCCTGACTTCCCCATCTCAAGTAATGGCAACTCCATCCTTCCATTTGCTCAAGCAAAAAAGTTGGAATCATCCCTGACTCCACTCTCTGTCTCATATCCTACATACAACCCATCGACAAAAGTAGTTTTGGAGTTGTCTCTACTTACAGAATATATCCACTGTAGGTCACTTCTCACCACCTCCTCCATCATCTTTTACCTGGATTACTTCAAAAGTCTCCCAACTTCCTCCTTCCTTTCCTACTTAGATGATCACAAAAAGCTCCCTAGTTTTTTCCCATGTCTAAGCAGATGGCTGCCAGAATAAGACTTTTTAAAATGTGAGCTGACATCATTCTCCCACATAGACCCCTCCAGGAGCTTTCCATCTCATTCAGAGCAACGGCCAAAGCCCTACCAATGGCCTATCAAACTCTACAGCACGTGCTTACCCACCGCCAACGCGTACACCTCTCTGACCTCATCTCCCCTCACTCACTTCATCTGAACAGCTCCCTGTTCTTCCTTGGCCCCTGGGTCTTTTCATCAGCTGTTCTCTCAGCTACAATGCCTTTACTCCCAGAAAGCCACATGGCCTGCTCCCTCAACTCTTTCAAATATCATCTTCTCAGTGGGGCCTTTCCTGACCACTCTATCTGAAAGCACAACCACCACTACCTCCCCACCCAGGTCCCTACACCCTGCCCTGCTTTATTGTTCTTCATGGCACTTACAAAGCATGCTCACTTCTAAAGTAATTTAGTTGTCAGTCTCTTCCCACAAAAATATAAACTCAATGAGGGCAGGGATATGTCTTGCCTGGGTTGTTAATTGCTGTATCCCCAGCATCTAGAACAGGGCCTGACATATAGCAGGAGCTCAATAAATACTAGTTGAATGATTGCAGGAATATTGCTTTCTATAGTTAACCTATTATTTGAACATTTTCTAAGAAGAAAATGTGTGTTTATCCATTCAACAAATATGGATTCAGAGCAAATTCAAGCCTAAGTACTATGCTAGGTGCTGGGTCAAGAGTGCTGAGCAAACCTGAGCTGACTACCCTGTCTGGGATCATGGAGTTGAGTCTTGTGACAGATGATTGATATAATGACAAAAGGAGTGTCAAGAACTGGAAGGAAGGGACACAGGTAGACAAAAGCATATCACAAAGAAAGCTGGCCCTGCCTGGATGAGGTAAAGGTGGGTGGAGGAAAGGGATCTGGGGGACCAAGAAAGCCACAGGAGACTGGAAGCCTGGCTCCATGTTATATAGTTTCTGCAGAATTTTACTCAGGGCTGCCTCTGTCCAGTATCAAAAGTGTAAGAGGGGCTTCCCTGGTGGCGCAGTGGTTGAGAGCCCGCCTGCCAATGCGGGGGACACGGGTTCGTGCCCCGGTCCGGGAAGATCCCACATGCCGCGGAGCAGCTGGGCCCGTGAGCCATGGCTGCTGAGCCTGTGTGTCTGGAGCCTGTGCTCCACAACGGGAGAGGCCACAACAGTGAGAGGCCCACGTACCGCAAAAAAAAAAAAAGTGTAAGAGGTGTGCTTCATGCTACCTGATGATAATTCCCTGGGAAAGTAGCACCTGAGCCAATGAAGATCCACACCTGTTACTGATAAGGGGTAAAGGTCGGGTAATGTGGAGGCATGGGGCTGAGGTAGAGGGAACTGTGTGGGTGAAGGTCCTGGAGTAGGAGGGAGTATGGCACATTCTGGAACACAGAGAGCAAGGGGAGGGTGGTGGGAAAAGGGGCTGGAGAGGGAAAGGGTGGGCAGGGCCTGGCATACTCTCCGAAAGATTCCAGCTTTATCCCGAAAGGCATCAAAAGCCATAGGAAGGACCTTGTTTGTTTTTGTTTTGTTTTGTTCCATTTGCACTGCAGTGACGTGACAGGACCTGTATTTTGAAAGTATTATTGAAACTACCTTTGTGGAGGATAACTTACCTGAGGTACCTGACCAGGTGCAGGACAATCAGTCAGGAGGCAGCAGAGGATTCCAGGGGAGAAATGCTGGCAACTTGTCCCAGAGTAGAGGCAGGAAATGGAGAGAAGTCGACCGATTGAAGAGGCTGTATTATGGGCTATGTGTCTATGTGTGCTATGGGCTGAATTGTGAACGTTCAAAATTCACATGCTGAAGCCCTAACCCCCAGTACTTCTGAATGCACCTGGATTTGGAGACAGGGTCTTTAAACAGGTAATTAAGGTAAAATGATGTCACTCAGGGGGGCCCTAAACCAATATGACTGGTGTCCTTATAAGAAGAGGAGACTAGGACACACACACAGAGGGAAGATAATGTGAAGATACAGGGAGGAGAAGGCCATCTACAAGCCAAGGAGAGAGGCCTCAAAAGGAACCAAATCTGCTGACACTTTGATCTCAGATTTCTAGCCTCCAGAACTGTGAAAAATAAATTTGTTATTTAGGCCACCCAGTCTGTGGTATTTGCTATGGCAGTCCTAGCAAACTAATACACTTTGCAAAAAAAAAATTTAAGTGAAAAGACTTCCCTGATGGAGCCGTGGTTAAGAATCCGCCTGCCAATGCAGGGGACACGGGTTCGAGCCCTGGTCCGGAAGAATCCCACATGCCGCAGAGCAACTAAGCCCGTGCGCCACAACTACTGAACCTGTGCTCTAGAGCCCACGAGCCATAACTACTGAGCCCGCGTGCTACAACTACTGAAGCCCGCACGCCTAGAGCCCGTACTCTACAACAAGAGAAGCCACTGCAATGAGAAGCCTGTGCACTGCAACGAAGAGTAGCCCCCGCTCGCCGCAACTAGAGAAAGCCTGCGCGCAGCAAAGAAGACACAACACAGCCAAAAATAAATAAATAAAATAAATAAAATTTTTAAAAAAAGATTTTAAATGAAGAATGAAACCTTTGAAAAATAAAAACATATACTCGATTTATTCTAACTGAAATCAGGGTGGTATATGATGGTAAAGTTCAAGCAAAGGAGCCTTTCTTCAGTGTTCCCAGCAATGGCTTCTGTAATACAATTGTATCGTCCCTAAAACGAGTAGCAAGAAATACAAGTAATATAAAATGTTAGATGCTTCTATTTTGTAAGACTTTTATAAGAATTTTATCTTACTAGGAGAAAGCCATTTAAATTGAATTGGTTTTTACTTTCTCAGTTTTCTAGCCTAGCCTATGAAATCTTCAAACATTAGATATAATTTGTAACAAAATAGGTAAAGAATATGCATTATTAATGTTTATCTTAAAATAGTTACCAAAAGTGAAACATGTGCAAAATTTCATTGCGTTTCTAATGCAGATATCTAAAATTACATCATTATTATCCATGGAGGCAGTCACTGAGTTATACACAATGGTCCTACAGTGCTTTCACCCAAAGATCATTCAACATATTAACAATGAGCATTACTTTTAGCAAGGTATGTTGGAAGGAAAAAATAAAATTTAAAAAGGGCTTTCTTTGGTGTAAGTTTTCTATTTTTTCCATATTCCACAGAAAGAAGAAAGAGCAAAATATCAAAAACCAAAAAGAAGTGAAAAAAAGCCTTGAACATCTTAATCTTGAATAGATATTTTTAGAAGCTGTGAATCGCTTGTTTCAAATTCTTAACACATCTGTTACTGCAAAAGGTTAAGGAAGTACAAAATGACTTGAACAATACCTTAGAAAATCGTATTTCCTTGAAGGAGAATGATATTGTTGTATTCACAGTCTCTACAACCAAAATACAAAATACAAAAAGTTATTGGCTAACATCAGGTGATTTTTTTTGTTTGTAGTCCACAGTGCACCTCTTACAATTTTACTACTGGCAGAAGCAATCCCAAGCAAAATTGTAGAGAAATAATGAATCTTAAACCCTGGCTACGATTCTCCTGTGGCTTCCTCTGCCACACTGAGCCCCTCTCAGTATCAGCCTATATCTCATCCCTTAGCGGATACAAACTTGTAAGGCCCACTGGTCTCAATAATGAATGAATGATGAACAAGCTAGTGCTAATATGCTTCATCCCAAGTTACGTATGTGCATATTTATTGTTGCTGCCTCTTAGCAGGGAATGATAAAGAAAAATCTTCCTAAAGGTGGGGGAGAGATTTGGGAGGGCAGCCAGGATACCAAATCTCCTTCCAATCCCACCACCGAGAAGCCTAGCTATGTAGTCACTTGAAATGCACAGCCATGGGCCTGGCCCTGAGGAAGCTGTGGGACAGAGTCAGAAATGCAGGAAAAACTACACTCCACTGACCCAGTCAGAAACAACAAAGGAGTGAACTTACAGGGTAGGGATAGAAAGAGAAATGTTCTGAACCTCTAACAAAAGCAGTATTGACCAAAAATCTTTCTTAAAGTAATATAAATAGTCAAGTGCAAACTGTATTGATTATTTTTCTCCAAGTTAGCTAAAGACAATCCTTACCAGCAAACGAATCGATTATGTCTACATCTATACTTTCATTTCTCACAAATAAGCATTTATTTATTCGCTTCTGGGAGTATTGTTATTAGGGGTACTAATACATTAAGATGTTGGTTCTTGAACTTAGTAAAGTGATCATATCTTCATGATCTTATGATCTTTCATTCAAGGCTAATCCAATTCAAATTTAATAGTTCAACCAATATTTATCGAAAGCCTACTATGTACCAGGGACTGGGGATACAAGGGTTAGTACAATACCATCCTTTGCCTCAAAGAGTTAAAGTCTTTTGGGCACACAGACATGCAAAGAAACCATTCCAAATACAGTGTGCAATGAAAAGATGCAGTAAGGATAAAGGCAGGAGAGCATTTTTGTTAAGAGTGATGGCTCTGGGACCTGAACTGCTTGGATTTGAATCCCAGCTCCTCTACTTACTCAGTGTGTGACCTTGGACAAGTCACTTAACTTCTCTGTGCCTCAGTGAAATGAGGCAGTGGATAATAACACCTACCTCATAGGATTATTCTGAGGGTGTCAACTGAAAAAAATGCACAGCCTATAGCTAAGAATTATGCTTTATTCGGTGGACGTACTGAGGACTTAAGCCTGGGAGACAGTCTCTCAGATAGTTCTGAGGCACTGCTCCAAAGAGGTAAGCGAGGAGCCAGAATATATAGAAGTTTTTCCAAAAAAAACTGAGGCAGTCGGAACATCAAAAGATTACTGTAGGGCTTCCCTGGTGGTGCAGTGGTTGAGAGTCTGCCTGCCAATGCAGGGGACGCGGGTTCGTGCCCCGGTCCGGGAAGATCCCACATGCCGCGGAGCGGCTGGGCCCGCGAGCCATGGCCGCTGAGCCTGCGCGTCCGGAGCCTGTGCTCCGCAACGAGAGAGGCCACAGCAGTGAGAGGCCCGCGTACCGAAAAAAAAAAAAAAAACAAAAAGATTACTGTAAATTAAAGAAAAACCAGACCTCTCAAGCTCATGAATTTAGCACTTTTCCATGTATGGGAAGATGCAAGAGTCTGGGCTCGCTGAATCATTCCTTGGATGTGCACCTTAACTATCTAGGGCCGGTATCCTGTGTTCTCCATCCTGAAACCCCTCAGAGTCTACCATGGGTGGGGGGGGAAAGGGAGGGAAGGGAGGCGGCGGCTGCAGTGGCTGAAGCCTTGATGGCCACAACATTCTTTGTTTACTGATATGGCAGGTGACATTCTCTGTCCACAAGGGCTATATAAGTTAATACATGTAAGCGCTCAGAACAAGGCCTGGAACATAGCACTCATTAAATGTTATTAACATTCAAATGTCATTTATTATAACATTAAATGTTACTCCTTTCTAGACCCCCCCCTCCCATGGCATCTTGCAAATAATAATGATAATGTTATGAATATTATAGTTGATGTTAATATTATTGTTATCGTGACAGTAGGACCGTCATAAAAGATGGGAAGGAAGGCAGGGGGTACATGCCAGGTGGCTGGAAAAAGAGGAGCAAAGGCAGGGAGGTGAAAATCAGTATAGCTTACATGTATGCCTGCAAGGGGCTCAATGTTATTAAAGCAAAGAAGCAGCCAGGGGCTTCCCTGGTGGCACAGTGGCTGAGAGTCCGCCTGCCGATGCAGGGGACGCGGGTTTGTGCCTTGGTCCGGGAGGATCCCACATGCCGCGGAGCGGCTGGGCCCGTGAGCCATGGCCGCTGAGCCTGCGCGTCCGGAGCCTGTGCTCCGCAACGTGAGAGGCCACAACAGTGAGCGGCCCGCGTACCGCAAAAAAAAAAAAAAGAAGCAGCAGGAGTGCTAAGAAGTAAACCTGAAGAAGTAAGCGTGAATGCACTCAGGTTCCACACTAAGAGAATGGAGGTGATAGGGAAACATCCAAGGATGTGAAATGGTCAGAGTTTGTTTAGAAAGATGAGTCACATGACGGTATAGTAGCTGGATTTAAGGGGAGCACTGAAAGTCAGGGAGATCCATGAGAGCCCAGGAGGTAGTGACAGTGGTGAAGAGAAAAGGAGGTAAATGCCTCCCGTGACCTCCATCTCAGGTAACCTCCCTCATCATGCTCTGTCTCGTCATCCTGCTGCTTTCCTTGACAGCACTTATCGTAAACTGAATCTTATTTCACTTTCATCTTTATCTTCTTTTGTGACCTAGTTACCATCTTGCTTCCTCCACTGGCCTACAAGCTCCATGAGGACAGGGGCTTTGCTTTGGCCACTTCTGAATTTCCAGCTATTGGTACTACCTGGTCCCTGCATACCTGGCTCCGAGATCAGCTACATAATTTGCAAGGCTAAGCACAAAATGAAAATGGGAGGGCACTTATTCAGAAAGCACGGGAAACATCCATTAAAGGTACTAAAATATAAAGTCTTTTCCTTTCTTCCATAGTCTCTCTCTCCCTCTCTCTAGACTTGTCATGAGTTTAAAAATTTTTTTCTTTCAATTTTATTGAGATATAATTGACATATAGCACAGAAATTTAAGGTGTACAGCATAATGACTTGACCTACATACACTGCCAAATGATTATCACGGTAATCCATCACCTCATAAAACCAAAAGAAAAGAGAAAGAAAGAAAGAAAAAAATGGTTTTTTTCCTTGTGATAAGAGCTTTTAGGATCTACTCTCTTAGCAACTTACAGATACACCACACAGCAGCGCTAACTACAGTCACTGCCATATTTTTTGTTTCCTATTTAATGTATTCAAAATAAAACAAAAATTTTAATCATTAGCATGAATTTTACCACTCCCCTTTATACTGTACAATGCCGACTGTAAACACAAATATCAGAGCATTTAACTCTGAGGCAGAATCACTGAAGTTTTGCAATTTATATTTCGTGGCTCATTCCCAGAAGGTGCCTGAAGCTGGTCAGGAGAAAGTGACCTAAGCCAGGCTCAGGAAGTTTGGAAGGAGGAAGAGAAGGTACCCCAGGCATGAAAGAATCTGAGGGAATGTTCCCTGGCACAGGGTGCAAGGTAAGTGTAGAAGCTCACAGGCACCCAGGGGCTGCTCCACAATGACCTGGGGGTGGGAGCGGGGGGACACCTGTGCAAAGCCTGGGCCTGACAGGGTCGCCCTCCCACATGCTGCCAGATGCCTCATACCCCAGAACGGGGCAAGGAAGCCAAATCGGGCATCTTTCTTTACCACAGGCCTGCAGATCCACAAGTGACCCTCAAAGGTTTGGCAACCTCTGTGCAATACCTCCATGAGCTGCCTGCCGCGGGGGAGACCGTCTGGCCCCCACCTAGTCACCCGCTAAACAGTGCCGCGGTGCTGCCAGCCCAGGTGGGGCGGCCACTGCCATACCCCAGCCCAGACACTGCAGGATACCATGCCTGACCCTGACCCTCCCTGCTCCGGGCCTCCACCAGGGGCACAGGGTGGCAGGTGTCACTGGATGGGATGAGAGGGGAGATGCCAGACAGGGCCCAGGGCACCAGCACGTAATGAGCAGCAGGGAGCCAAGAACCTGTCCAGGGGAGGTGGGCACATACACCACTGTCCCATCACACTTTGTGTACAAAACACACGCTCAAAGATAAAATGACTAAGCATCTCAAGACTGTGATCCCAGAATAGTACACCCCAAATGTGAAGCCCTTCTAAGTATAGGGCCCTGGTTGTGAAGCAGACCCAGTCAGCTTTGTAGGAGGGAGAGAGGGAGGGAGGGAGATGGATGGGACTTGAGTTTGAGGAAGAAATCAAGAATAACTCCCAAGGCACTTCCCTGGTGGTCCAGTGGTTAAGACTCGGAGCTTCCATGGCAGGGGGCACGGGTTCAATCCCTGGTCAGGGAACTAAGATCCCGCACGCCACACTGCAGCCAAAAAAAAAAAAAACTAACTCCCAAATTTCTATCTGGGGGAACTGCCCAAATGTTCACCAGGTCATGTGGGAAGGAGCTCTAACCTCTTCTGTGGAATAGCCCTCTTTTTTCAACTGTTTTGTCTTTCTTTCTGAGAAAGACATATCTCCCACTCTCCTCTTATGGGAAGTTAGCTTGAAGCCTCTTGAAGGAGCCAAGAGAGAACCCAGGTAGAGTCAGAGAAAAGGAAGACAGAACCTCAGCTTATGCCCTTCTCTGCGGTTCCCGAAAGGGATCCACGCAGCTCACCAGTGGTCCAGTCCAGGTCTCCTGGCAACTATGCAGGACGCAGGACCCAAGCCTGGGATGGGGTTGCACAGTGTCCCCACAAAAGATATATTCAAGTCCTAACCCCCAGTACCTGTGAATATGGCCTTATTTGAAAACAGGATATTTGCAGACAGTCAAATTAAGATGAAGTAATTAAGGTGGACCCTAATTGAATATGACTGTGTCCTTATGAAAAGGGGAAATTTGGACATGCAGACTGACGTGCATAAAGGGGAGACCACATGAAGGCACAGGAAGAAGAAGGTCATCTACAAGGCAAGAGTCTCCTGGGGCCGTCAGATCCTAGGAGAGAGGCCTGGAGCAGATCCTTCCCAAGAGCCTTCAGAGAGAGCACAGCCCTTACCAGCACCTTGATCTCAGACTTCTAGCTTACAGAACTGTTAGATGATAAATCTCTGTTGTTCTAAGCCACCCAGTTTGTGGTACCTTGTTACAGCAACCCTTGCAAAATCCTGAAAATAGGGCTAACAGACTTATTAAGTTTAAAACACCTTTGAAATATCAATTTATTTATTCATAAATGTGTTTTTGAAAGAAATGAAGGGGTGTGTGTGTGTGTAAGAAGTGGAGGGACTTCCCTCATGGTCCAGTGGGTAAGACTCTGTGCTCCCAATTCAGGGGGCCCAGGTTCGATCCCTCGTCAGGGAACTAGATCCCACATGCACGCCGCAGCTAAGGAGTCCATATGCCGCAATGAAGATCCCACGTACCGCAACTAAGACCTGGCGCAGCCAAAATTAATTAATTAAATAAATAAATATTTTTTAAAAATAAAAGAAGTGGAATGATTATGTGTAATTTTTATTTTATGTTCACTTGCCCATATTTTCTAAATATCATATCCTAAAAATGTATGAACTTTGTAACAACTAAAAAAAGGAAAGTTATTTTAAAAGTTGGTAAGTATGTTCCTTACTCATTTGATTCCCAAATTTTCAAGGGACGGTTGACAGCATCAATGCTTCTTAAATCAGAATGTCCTGAGCTCTAAGCGCATATATTCGGCTGCCAGATGGACATGTTTATTTCAATGTTCCCAAATGACCTTCAGCCCAACCTGCCAAACCAGAACTCGCTATCCTTCTCTTTAAAAATCTGCCCCTTCCTTTTGCACACATCATTGCTGATAATGGCACTTCCGTCCATCCAGTCAGCGGCCCTGGAGCAGTTGTTGATTGATCTAATGTTTGCCTGCCACATGAGATCAGTCAGCACTTCCCACCTGTCCTGTTCCTCAATACGCTCTCTTTCATCTCCTCCTCTTTACTCCCAGGGCCGCCCTTGTGGTCCCTCAACAGCCTCCCAGCTGTGTTTCCTTCCATCCAAGTTTCTTGCCTCAGCCAACCCCACCTCCTTTTGAGACAGGCTGGGACCTGGGACCCTTTGCTGCAGTGCCTGCACCTGGACTAACGTCTCCTCCAGCAACAAAGCATAGAGAAAGTGTAAGGGAGGAAAAATAACTGCATGCAGGCCCAGTTGGGGCAAATTATGGACAACAAGATACAAAAAGGCCAAAAAAACCCCAACTGCCACTTCTGAAGAGCCGGAAGCAAAAACTGGGTGTCAGGAGCAAAAGCAGGGTACTGCACATTCCCCCTGCACACACCACCACCTAAGGGTTGGGCAGACCACCTAAGCCACGCCTCTGGCCGACCCCTGGCCAGCTCACCCCACCTCGGGAAGGGAGCGAGCAAGGGAATCTGTTACGAGCAGGGGCTACTCATTGTTGCGGTGCGCAGGCTTCTCACTGCGGTGGCTTCCCTTGTTGCGGAGCACAGGCTCTAGGCGCACGGGCTTCTGCAGCTGTGGCTCACGGGTTCTAGAGTGCAGGCTCAGTAGTTGTGGCGCACGGGCTTAGTTGCTCTGTGGCATGTGGGATCTTCCCGGACCAGGGCTCGAACCCGTGTCCCCTGCATTGTCAGGCAGATTCTTAACCAGTGCATCACCAGGGAAGTCCCTCTTATCAATTTCTATCGATCAGGGAAGGCTAAGAACCCTGGTCGGTAACACTTCCATAAGGACCTTAGTTATGTGCAAAAATGGAAATCTCAGTGGGTCATCCCCACCCACTAACAACAAGATACAGGCCAATATTTTATGCATGACTTACATGTTGGCTCCTTCCCCCTTTTCTAGGCTCACCTCCAGCAATTCCCCACAAACACATTCTGCTCCAGCTACAAAAAAGATACTCCCCAAATAAAACATATTCCTTCGTGGCTAGATACGTTTGCATATGCTGTTTCCTCTCAGGGAATGTCCTTTTTCCTCACTCTCTGATGTTCTCAGACTCAAGATTCTAATAAAAGACTCTCTGAAGCCTTATCTGAGTTCTCCTGTCACAGTAAGTTGGTAACTATGCAGTTAAGACTAAGAGCATATAATCTATTAGCATTTATGACATTTCCTTGTAACATTTGTTCCCATGACTATTTTTTCCCAGAACAGAGTGACCTTCTGAAGAGGGAGAACCTATCATTCAACTTTGGATCACCACAACCTAAATCATGACTCGCTCAAATTAGGTTCAACAGATGTTTGTGGAAGGCAGGGAGGGGAGGTGGGAAGAAGCAGGCAGGCTGGGTTGAGTTTGATACATCTTTGATCTCTAGAAAGTGAAACCTTGAAAAGTCACATAAATGTCAATATAATCCCACAGAGATTAAGTGAAATAATTGTAAAGCTGTTGTATGAGAGAAATGGACATTTTTTAAAACAACAGTAATCTACCAAGAGGATTTCTTTCTTTTTTTTTGTTGTTGTTGTTTTGGTTTCTTTTTTTTTTTTTTTTTTAGGCCACAGTGCAGGCTTGCAGGATCTTAGGTCCCTGACCAGGGATTGAACCCATGCACCCTGCAGTGGAAGCGTGGAGTCCTAACCACTGGACCGCCAGGGAAGTCCCGAGGACTTCTTTCAAAGGGAGAGAAAGCATGGCCAGTGGAAGAGTAGTTCTTAAGAGTTAGGAGGCTACTCCATTACCAGATCTCCAAATGACCAAGGGCATGTTACTGAACCACTGCAGGCATCGGTTTCCTCACTTATAAAAATGACAGGACTATAAATAAAGTCAGGAACAAAAGAAGGATCCTATTATGCACATGAATATTTAATCACCATAATTCTAGAATTCTCACGCTGAGCACCTGTACTAAGCTTTTTAACGCACATTCTCTAATTTAATCCTTAAAACCACGTAAAATAGGTTTCACCGTCCCCATTTCCCAGATGAGGAAAACGAGGTTGATAGAGGTTAAATAACACCCAAGGTCACATTGCTGATAGGTGGAAAAGCTGGGACACTGACTCAGGTGTTTATGGCTCTGAGCCCAGACTCATAAGCAATGCCAGCTCCACAATGTGTATGTGGCTTGGGAGTGGCAGACAAGTTAGAGATGAGGAGAGTTGGTTGGCTGGGAGACATATCTTGAAGCTTCATTTGCATAGCAAGTAGATTGGTTTACTTAGAAACTTTTTTTTTTTTGGCCATACTGCACAGCTTGTGGGATCTTAGTTCCCCAAGCAGGGATCGAATGTGGGCCCTCGGCAGTGAAAGCGCAGAGTTCCACCCACTGGACCACTAGGGAACTCCCAGAAACTTTTTTTTTTATTGACTGCTAAAAAATGTATAATCCAATTGATGTCCCTGTCAAAACAAGTATAAGCCTTTCTGTCAAGAATTTTTATATTACTCTCATTCCATTAATTCTCTACCGTTATTTTCCATTTTTGTCCCAACTAATTTTTGTCTATCTAATTTATGTTATGTTGCTCAAATTAACGTATGCATGTAAACTACCTGAAATCTGCTTTTAAACAAGAGAGGGCACTGGTTACTGGTAAATAATTATAGGGGAAAACATTCAACTGCAATAGTAATTTTAAAAATGTTAATAAAAAACAATTAGGCTTGGGGGCTTCCCTGGTGGCGCAGTGGTTGAGAATCCACCTGCCAATGCAGGGGACACGGGTTCGAGCCCTGGTCTGGGAAGATCCCACATGCCGTGGAGCAACTAGGCCCGTGAGCCACAACTACTGAGCCTGCGCGTCTGGAGCCTGTGCTCCGCAGCAAGAGAGGCCACAATAGTGAGAGGCCCGTGCACCGCGATGAAGAGAGGCCCCCGCTTGCCGCAACTAGAGAAAGCCCTTGCACAGAAACGAAGACCCAACACACCCAAAAATAAATAAATAAATTTAGTTTTTAAAAAAACAATTAGGCTTAAGTTTTTTAACCTAATAAATTTTTTTAAAAACTTCTTTTTTAAAATGATAATGCCTATGGGGATATATGTATATGTATAGCTGATTCACTTTATTATAAAGCAGAAACTAACACACCATTGTAAATCAATTATAACCCAATAAAACTTTTAAAAAATAAAATGATAATGCCCAATGTTAACAAGACAGAGATTAAACTACTATACGTATACATTGCCGGTGGTACAATGTATAAACTGAGACAATCTTTCAGAAAAGTAATTCAGCCTTATGTAAACAAAACCACATAGATTCATACCATTTAAGCTCAGGAATCTCCCTTGGAGTTATGTGTTAACTCCTTCTTCCAAACATGAGAATATTCAAATTTAAAATATGAGAATATTTATATATGCATTATAATATTATTTATAATAGTAGAAATATCAGAAGAAAACTAAATGTCTAATAGGAAAATAGTTAAGTAAACCAGGGCATACCCACTAAGGGAGAGGTTTCATTATGTAACATTTATACTCTGATTTTTAAACCACATGGATTATCTGGTCAAATAATTAAATTAATTAATTTTTAAAAAGAAAATAATTATAGTACAGTATACTTACAACTGCATAACAATATGCATGAATTTAAAAATGAGAACAAAATACTCCAAAATGTTCTTAGAAATATGATTCTGTGACCTTTTGATTGTTTTCATTTTCTAATTTTTGGTAATGTGACAATATGATTGTAGAATTTTTTGATTCTGTGACTTTTTGATTGTTTTCATTTTCTAATTTTTGGTAATGTGACAATATGATTGTAGAATTTTTTGATTCTGTGACTTTTTGATTGTTTTCATTTTCTAATTTTTGGTAATGTGACAATATGATATATAGAATTTTTTAAACTATTAAAAATGCTAGTTTAAAAATTATTAAGGAAAAATTCATGGGTTTGCAATAAGTGACCTTTAAGTTCCTAAAGTTTGAAATTTTATGATTCTGTGAATAATTCCAGGGTGGAAAAAAGGGGAGAAAAGACACTGAGGGAACGAATGTAAGTGCATAGAAAAATCTATTGTGTTTTTATGAAAAATAATAAATGTAATATTTAGAAACAGAGAACCATAACCAAGGGTAAATATACAGTATTAATCTGAGCAAGGTAAAAATTTTAATATCCCTTCAAACACACCAAATAAGTGTCATCTTAATAACAATCCAGTAACATAATTGTAAAATATCGTTTAAACTGCTAAAAGAAAAACTTTGGATGGAAATAAAGAATTATTATCAGAAAAGGAACTTCACATTTTTAATGTATTTAATTTTCATAGCGTTCTCATAAGGTATTATACTCTATTCTGAGGGTAATACGAATTGAATGCTTACCTCCCTTCAGAGCTCTGCAAAAAGAATAATCATCATCAGATCCTCGGCAAATAACTTCTTTGCGCACTGGGAAATTCACGGACTTAAAAGATACATAGATATTGAAATATAAGCTTTTTATGTCTCTTCCTTAAAAAGAAAAAAATTTCATTAGCCACTCAAATAAGGTATTTTTAATAAATATTTAATAACCAACATTTACTGTATACTTAAAATATGCCCTGTGTTTTTCCTACATTATTTCATTTAATTATGACAACTACCTATAATGTGGATATTATTATCCTGTTTTGTAGATGAGAAAACTGAAGTTCTGAGAGGGCCACTAGTTGATTGCAATCAAATAGAATGTTCCACAGTGAGAATTATGTGGGCTATGCCTAAAAATAGAATAACCTATATTTTTGAGAAAACTATCAAATGAAAATATAAAATTTCTAGTTGTAGTCATAGTTCCACTAGGAAATTCAAAAGAGAGGGAAGGGAAAGGAAGGTTGTTTTTTTTTTCTATAAATTCATTTATTTATTTTTGGCTGTGTTGGGTCTTCGTTTCTGTGTGAGGGCTTTCTCTAGTTGAGGCAAGCGGGGGCCTCTCTTCATCGCGGTGCGCGGGCCTTTCACTGTCGTGGCCTCTCTTGTTGCGGGGCACAGGCTCCAGACGCGCAGGCTCAGTGGTTGTGGCTCACGGGCCTAGTTGCTCCGCGGCATGTGGGATCTTCCCACACCAGGGCTCGAACCCGTGTCCCCTGCATTGGCAGGCGGATTCTCAACCACTGCGCCACCAGGGAAGCCCAGGAAGGTTGTTTTGATGAAAGATTTCTTGGAGAACAAAATTTAACCTTTTGATTAAAAATTAAATAGATGAGCTATTTATTATTTCCTCAGGATCTCTTTATTACCAATGAAGATGGAAAATTCCAGGAAGAAATGCATTTTGCTCAACTCTTCTAAGTTACTCAGTTGGCCCAACTGGACAAGATGCACAGTCTTTTTTATAATGAAAACAATTATTGTAACCACTACCTCATGGAAAGTATTTTCCTAATAAGGTCACCATGACTTATTGTAGCCATAATAAAAATTTAAAAAAAGTTTTTCCATCTTTACCTTGAACTTGGCTATGCAGAACAGAACTGCTAGCTCCTTCCTCAAAACCCTGTCCTTCCTTTGGTGTTGGCGCTACCACTCTCTTCTTGTTGTCCTCCAACCGTTCTGCGTTCTGACTCCTCTCCCCAGTCTAGCTCACTGACTCATCTTTCTTAGGATTCTAATCTCAGTGCTTCTCAATTTTCACACTGCACACTCTCCCCATCTTTAAATACCACATAGGGTAATAACTCCCAAATCATCATCTTTAGTCTCAACTTTTCTTTTAAGCATCTGTCCCCTGTGTGCATTCAATATCTCTACTCAAATGTCACTTATTACCACACCCAAAAGATCCAAAAGTGATTTCCTTATCTTCATCACCAAATCAGCACTAGAATTCCTAATCCCGGTCAATCCTACTGGTGTCCCTTTTATCCCCATTACCACTATCTTAATGCAGCCTCTCGTTACTCTGAGCCTAAAGTACCACCAAACTTCCTTATTTGTCTCCACTTCTCTACTTTCAGGGTAAAGTGTAGAGAAAAAGAATGTTATACAGTCTGTTTCAAACAGTGGCCCCGTGGCCCACGCCATGGACATGGACCTGAACCTTTCTCAAAGCAGGGATGTGTATAGAAGTTGAAGAGCTGTTTTCACAAGGGATCCCTTGAGATACAAGCACATGGTAGCATGGCATCCAATGATAATGCAGAACAAAGAATCTTCTTCCATTTCTGTGTGGAACACACCATGATTCCAGTCTTCAATGATTCCAAGAAAGGAAGTGCTGCTTTGACATCTCAACCCTTTACATCTTGAGAAGCTTCTTGCCCTTAGATATCACTGTGGTCATGTTAGGCAAGTGAACAGTGGTTGAAGTGAGGTACCACTTGCGTGGCTCAGCAGGCCAGAGATATCAATGTGGGTGTTGGAGTGAGAGACAAGAAACATGGTGGCTCTCAGGGGTTTAGCAAAGAAGACTGTTTTTGAGCTCACCTAACACAACTTTGGGAACTTCTGAAAATAACGTTGAGGAAGGCTTATATGTATATAAGCTGTATATGTCAATTAGTTAATAGTGACATATAATTTATTAGCAAGGCTATGAAGTCTCAAATCATTTCCATTTCCAGCCTATTTTTGGTACAAGATTGCTCTTATAGCTCTTACTGAATTTAAGTAGAGATAGGGCCACAAAAATAAGGTTGATTTCTATGAATGTGGCCCACATTTTATACAGATGTTCTAGTATATTCTAGGGAAACTCAGGTCATAACTGCAAAGCATCATAAAAAACCATGACTCAGGGCTTCCCTGGTGGCACAGTGGTTGAGAGTCTGCCTGCCGATGCAGGGGACACGGGTTCGTGCCCTGGTCCAGAAAGATCCCACATGCCGCGGAGCGGCTGGGCCCGTGAGCCATGGCCGCTGAGCCTGCACGTCCGGAGCCTGTGCTCCGCAACGGGAGAGGCCACAGCAGTGAGAGGCCCGCGTACCGCAAAAAAAAAAAAAAAACAACCATGACTGAATCATTCTTTCATTACTGAATTAATATCATGTTATATAAATGTCATATTTAATAAGTGATTAGGGTATTTGCAATGGCCACGGAGGTGTACTGCTTAAAACTTCCTTCCAAAGAATCTGTGTGGAGGAGGGCAGTGGGCAGACAGCCACCAGCTACTGCACTTTCAGATATATCTTAGCACTCATCCGGAGGTCAGACTCGAACAGTCTACTCCTATAATGACAGAGCACAACAAGGACACTATCATGGGACATGTGTGACAGGCGATCGTTGCTCTAAGACTCCCCACTGACCTGGCTGAGGATGTCTCAGGGATGCATTTTGGTCTGATGACCATCCTACCAAATTCTCCTTCCTTCTCTCTCATTTCAAAGGTATCAGACCAACACTTCAACCTGCATCCTCTCCTTGCCTGCTCTAGCTTCCTCTTTCCTTTATTGTTCACAAACATTTCCCCCCAAAAATCCTTTGTATGTCTAATTCCTTCTTGGTATCTGCTTTTCAGAGAACCCTAAGTGAAACTGTGTTGTATTATTATTACTTGGATCTGGAAGGCCTGCTTCCTGTGTGTTAAGGGGAAGGGGCTCACTTGAAAATGAGGTCATTCATTATGTAAATAATCACTTTTGCAAACACCTAGAAGTAAAGCACCCCACATAGACCAGAAAACAAAACCTGAGAAAAGAGGAAGAAATTGTAGAGCCTTTGTTGGGCAAAAATTTAGATTATTTTAGGGGATTAAGAGATACAAACTACTATGTATAAAATAAGCAACAAGGATATATCACACAGAACAGGGAAATATAGCCATTATTTTGTAATAACTTTAAATGGAGTATAATCTGTAAAAGTACTGAAACACTATGTTGTACACCTGAACTCAATATAGTATTGTAAATCAACTATACTTCAGTAAAAAAAAAAAAAGTTTAGATTATTTATTTCACCCTTGGCCAAGAAAGTGGAGCAAGTAGCTCATTGTTCTTTCCTCTGTGCTACCACTAAGCCTTATTGCTAGCATTTCACTTATCATACTGTATTATCTACACATCTGTCTCTCCTATTGCACTGAGAGATTCTTGAAGGTCAAGAGAATGTCTTATTTATCAATGAATTCACAGCACCTAGCATAATACTTGAAATAAACTATACATTTACTAAGTATTTTTTAATGACTAAATGAATGCAGAAACAAAGTATCAAGATACAGGTTTTCAGGGAAATTAAAGCATAAGTTTGTCGTCTACCATTTCTAGATTCTCAACTACCTTTTTTCCTGTAAGCTGGAGAACTAAAATCAGGGGGTTATGTTTCTTTAGTTTATTTATGTAAAAGCACATTTTAAAGTATAAGCTCCAAATATAAGCTAGGATGTAAACGATAATAGTGATCATGAAAACAATAATGATAATGATGATGATTACAACTGAATTTCCGGGGATCCTTACAGGCAACAGCTGACCGGTAGGAGAGGAGGAAACTTTTGTGCGTTTTCACAAACACTCAGATCCAGCCCAATGCTATCACCATCACCCAATTAACTTTTATAAGATGATGGCAAGTAAAATCATAGAGAGGAAAAAGAAGAAATAACACAAAACAAAACAAAAATCATTGTCTTTTTTCATATCATCATCATCATATTTTTTTCTAGAAAGGTCACCTTTAGGAAAAAATGTCCTTGTTTGCTCAGACACAAATCTTTGACTCATGGAAACCCAAGTTTACGTATCAGCTGAATATCTAATGACTGACAATGGATATACCTGGTAGATGGTTAGAAGTTTCTAATTATTTCCATTTTTACCATGCCATTATGGAATCCCTCCTCATGAGTATGAGCTAGCCTACTGACTTGGTGATAGCGTGGCACTTTCATTAGGCTACATGAGACTGTGACTTCTATCTTGTTAGTTAACTGTCCCCCTTGCTAACTTCAGGGAAACAAGAAGCCATGATGAAAAGGCCCACATGACAAGGAACCGAGGGCTGGCCAACAGTCAGACAGAAACTGAACACTGTCAATGGCCGCATAAGCTTAGAATTGGGTCCTTCCCTAGTTGAGCCTTCAGAAGAAACCCTGGCCAACACCTTAATTGCAGCCTTGTGGGAGACCTCCTGAAGCTGACACGCGTAAGCCATGCCCAGACTATTGACATACAAAAACTATGAGATAAAGAATATGTCCTGTTTTAAGCCATTAAGATTGTGATAATTTGTTACATAGCAAGAGAAAACTAATACATGTACATTTAGAACACCATCATTTTTCATTGATATTTCTGGAACCCTTTTAATTGTAATCTACAAAAACAAAACTTTGGACTTACTTGGAATGTAGTAAAGATACAGATTTCCACGGCCTCCCTTCAATGTTATACAGGGCTCGGCATTTATTGAAATAGGGAATTTCAAATTATCTAAATGGAATAAATTAATGTCAATAAAATTACTATAAATCATTTACAATAAGTATTCTGAATATCAGCCCCCCAAAACTATCTTTAGTATTAAAATTTTATGAGAAAAATTAAGGGTAGTTAAAAATATCTCCCTCCCCAGAGGAGTAAAGTCAGCCAGATGGTAGAGTAAAAAGTCCTCCTTCCCTTGACAAACACACCAGTTCAGCAACCATTTACGGACAATTTCCCTTTGTGAGAAATCAGAAACCAACCGAAAGTTTCCCGCACCCAGGAGAATGTAAAACCAGACTCACCAATTCAGTACTGAGGTTCGGGACACCTCTCACAAGAGACACTGCTCCTGGCATAGCATAATTAGGAAGAGCTAACCTACCCCTCAATTTCACTCAGAGCGAAGAGATTGGTTCATGCGTTCAGAGCCCCAACTTTTCCAAGGAGATCCCCAGAGGACTAAAGAAAGCAAGTCTGAACAGTGTTATAACTAGTAAGGAGATTGAATCAGTAATCAAAAATTTCCCAAAGAAAAGTCCAGGACCAGATGGCTTTACAGGAGAATTCTACCAAACATTTAAGTCAGAATTAACACCAACCCTTCTCAAACTCTTCCAAAAAAATGAAGAGGAGGGCACACTGCCAAACTTATTTTATGAGGCTAGCATTACCCTGATAGTAAAGCAAGACAAAGACACTACATGAAAACTATAAGCCAATATCCCTGATGAGTTTAGATGCAAAAATCCTCACAAAATATTAGCAAACTGAATTCAACAGCACATTAAGAGGATCATATACCTTGATTAAGAGGCATTTATCCGTGGGATGCAAGGATGGTCTAACACACAAAAATCAATTAAAGTGATATGCCACATTAATAGAATGAAGAATAAAAATCACATGACCATCTCAATGGATGACAAAATTCAACATCCTTTCATGATAAAAACTCTCAACAAACTAGAATTAGAGGAAATTGCCTCAACATAATTAAGGCCATATATGAAAAGTCCATAGTTAACATCATACCCAACAGTGAAAAACTAAAAGATTTTCCTCTAAGATCAGAAGCAAGGCAAGGATACCCACTCTCAACATAGTACTGGAAGTCCTAGCCAGATGAATTAGATAAGAAAAATAAATAAAAGGCATCCAAATCAGAAAAGAAGAAGTAAAATTTTCTGTTTGCAGATGACATAACTTTATATCTAGAAAACCCTAAAAACTCCATTAAAAATTGTCAGAACTAATCAAAAAATTCAGTAAAGTTACAGGATACAAAATCAAAATACCAAAAAATCAGCTGCATTTCTGTACACTAACAATGAACTATACAAGAAGGAAATTAGGAAAACAATCCAATTTACAATAGCACCAAAAGAATAAAATATCTAGGATTAAGCTTACCTAAGGAGGTGAAAGACTTGTATGCTGAAAACTACAAAACATTGATGAAAGAAATTAAACAAGACACAAACAAATGGAAAAATATCTTATGTTCATTGATTGGAAGAATTAATGTTATTAAAATGTCCATATTACCCAAAGCAATCGATAGAATCAATACATTTCTATCAAAATCTCAATGGCACTTTTTACAGAAATAGAAAAAAAACTCTAAAATTCATATGGAACCACAAAAGATGACAAATAGGCAAGAAAATCTTGAGAAAGAGGAAGCATCACATTTCCTGATTTCATACTATACTGCAAAGCTACAGTAATCAAAACAGTATGGTAGCGGCAAAAAGACAGCCATATAGACCAATGGAACTGAACAGAGAGCCCAGAAGTAAATCCACGTGTATTTTGTCAACTAATCTTTGACAAGGATGCCAAGAATGCACAATGGGGAAAGGACAGTCTCTTCAAAAAATGGTGCTGGCAAAACATGCAAAAGAAAGAACTGGACCTTTATCTTATACCACAAATGAAAACCAATTAAAAATGGATTAAAGACTTAAACATAAGATTCAAAACTGTAAAAACCCTAGAAGAAAATACAGGGGAAAAGCTTCATGACATTGATCTTGACAATGACTTCATGGATATGACATGGAAAGCAAAGGCAGCAAAAACATGAATAAATAAGTGGGACTATATCAAACTAAAAAGCTTCTGTTCTGCAAAGGAAACAATCAACAGAGTGAAAAGGCAGCCTGTGGAATGGGAGAAAATACTTACAGACCATATATCTGATAAGGTGTGAATCTCCAAAATATATAAGGAATTCCAACAATTCAATTGTAATAAAACTAATATAGCAGTTACAATGGAGGATTACTGGACTGAATGTCAATATTATGACATAGTATGAGTGTGTTTCATGTTTGGTAATTGCAATCCTTGTTGCTTTTGTTGTGGTCATCCATTTACAATGCTTGGTGTCAGTTTATTTATCTCTTGTAAAAATAAAATACAGTGTGTGTGAAATAATTAATTAATTAATTAATTAAATTAAATGAGCTAAGGACTTGAATAGATATTTCTCCAAAGAAAACATGCAAATGGCCAACAGGTATATAAAAAAATGCTTAATGTCACTAAGCATCAGGAAAATGCAAATCAAAACCACAATGAGCTATCACCTCACACCAGTCAGATTGGCTATTATCAAAAAAAGAAAAGAAGGACAACAGTTGGCAAGGATGTGAAGAAACTGGAATGCTTGCACACTGCTGGTAGGAACGCAAAATGGTACAACTGCTCTAAAAAACAATACAGAGATTCCTCAAAAATTTAAAAATATGGGCTTCCCTGGTGGCGCATTGGTTGAGAATCTGCCTGCTAATGCAGGGGACACGGGCTCGAGCCCTGGTCTGGGAAGATCCCACATGCCACAGAGCAACTAGGCCCATGAGCCACAACTACTGAGCCTGCGCGTCTGGAGCCTGTGCTCTGCAACAAGAGAGGCCACGCCAGTGAGAGGCCCGCGCACCGCGATGAAGAGTGGCCCCCGCTTGCCACAACTAGAGAAAGCCCTCGCACAGAAATGAAGACCCAACACAGCCAAAAATAAATAAATAAAATAAAGGGCCATCCTGGCTACTCTTTAAAAAAAAAAAAAATTAAAAATATTACTACCATATGATCCAGCAATCCCACTTCTGGGTACTTATCCAAAACAATTGAAATCAGGATCTCGAAGAGATATTAGCATTCCTAAATTCATTGCAGCACTATTCACAATAGCCAAGATGTGGGAACAACCTAAATGTCCATCACCAGATACATGCATAAAGAAAATGTGGTATATACATACAACGGAATACTATTTAGTCCTAAAATAAAGGAAATTTTGCAATATGCTACAATATGGATGAACCTTGAGGACATTATGCTAAAGGAAATAAGCCAGTCATATAAGGACAAAATACTGCCTGAGCCCACATATCTAAAATAGTCAAATTCATAGAATCAAAGAGCGGATGGTGGTTGCCAGTGGCTGAGGGGAGAGGGAAATGGGGAGTTACGAATCAATGGGCATAGAGTTTCAGTCAAGCAAGTGAATAAGCTGTAGAGATCTGCTGTACAATTTCATGCCTATGGTCAACAATGATGTACTGTACACTCAAAAATTTAAGAGGGTAGATCCCATGTAAAATGTTCTTACCACAGTAAAATAAAATTTAAAATACTGTACGAATACCGAAAAAACTCCCTATAATGTAAACAGATTAGTATTTTAACGTCCTTACATTGTTAAGGTGGAGGCTGAAGGTAGTGAATTACTTTAAACTGTGGGGAAGGGGGTGAACTCCCCAAAACATATTTTCATAAAATTACTTGTTCCATTTTCATACTTTTTAACCTGTTCTTTTCTACATTGCTCTTCTTTTCTATACTCTCCTCACCTCTCTGTATGTTCCATTGGTTAAAAATAGAAAATACACATCAAGCACTTAGAATTCTAGTAAATGGTAAGTGACTGAATACATGAATGAATGAGTTAATAAACAAATCTTCCTAAATAAGAAGTTTCAAGAAGGATGTAGAAGAGCTTATAAAAGCACTGAGGAGGAGGGGAAAGAGACTAAACCAGTTTTATTTAATTTGCCCCTGAATGCAACCCTTAAAATTAATGTTAACATCTCTCATTCAATGAATTGAGTTTGCCTGCAATAAAAGTCTCACAGAATGAGCTATATTAATAGTCATTTCATCGAATCATGGATGTTCACAAACATCTGATGCAAAGATGTTTATTCCTGTGTGGATTATGACCAAAGGAAAACCTGCCCAATTTGCAATAACATGGATGAAACCTGAGGGCACTGTGCTAAGTGAAATTAGTCAGACAAAGAAAGACAGGGAATTACCTGGCGGTCCAGTGGTTAGAACTCCGAGCTCTCACTGCCGAGGGCCCGGGTTGGGGAGCTAAAATCCTATCAGCCGTGTGGCACAGCCAAAAAAAAAAAAAAAAAAAAGACAAAATACAGTATGACTTCACTTATATGTGGAATCTAAAAAACAAACACACTCAAAAGACAAAAAATAAACTCACAGACACACAGGCTGCTAGAGGTAGGGGGTGGAAGATTGGAGAAATGAGTGAAGTGGGTCAAAAGGTACAAACTTCCAGTTATAAAATAAATAAGTCATGGGGAAGTAATGTACAGCATGGTGACTATGGTTAATAATACTGTTTTACATATTTGCGGTACGCGGGCCTCTCACTGTTGTGGCCTCTCACGTTGCGGAGCACAGGCTCCGGACGCGCAGGCTCAGCAGCCATGGCTCACGGGCCCAGCCGCTCCGCGGCATGTGGGATCTTCCCGGACCAGGGCACGAACCCGCGTCCCCTGCATCGGCAGGCGGACTCTCAACCACTGCGCCACCAGGGAAGCCCCCTGTTTTACATATTTGAAAGTTGCTAAGAAAGCGGATCTTAAAAGTTTTCACCAAAAGAAGAAAAAAATTGTAACTATGTGAGGTGATGGATGCTAACTACCTTTATTGTGGTGATCACTTCACAATATATACAAATATCGAATCATGTTGTACACCTGAAACTAATATAATGCTATATATCAATTATATCTCAAGTAAAAAAATGCTCAGAGGTGGCTGAATAAATAAATATTGTGCATCTATTTACTGAATCAATATACAGTCATTAACATGAACTTTTATGATATTTAATGTTATAGACGTTTATGGTATGCTATCAAGTTTAAAAAATGCTGGTTACCCAACAGTATATACAATATGGTTCTACTTTTACTGTTTTCAACATATATCATTATATATCTAAAAGAATATTTGCCAAAATATCAGAATGTTCATAGTGGTTAACTCTTAACTGTGATAGGCTTAGGGTGCCTTCTTTTCTTTTTTATTCACCTATATTTCTGAAGGTTTGCATAATTAATATACTTATTAACTTTCTTACCATGAAAGGTTGACATGGTATTGAAACGTGGGCACTTCCATATGCATTACCGAGCACAGTGCAATGTGTCTCTTCTTTCTCAGTGATAAGCTTGTAGAAGACCCTCAGAGCAAGACAACCAAGACTCTGGAGCAAAGCCGGGAACAAGTTAAAAGCGGTGAATCACCAGGGCCATGTTGTATGTCATAAGGGCAATTCTCTATTTTCAGTTAAGTTTCCCACATGTCTGAAGTTGGTCTGATTATGATGAAACCATCGACAAGTCAATGCAATCAGACAAATGTTCAGAATACCCCTATGGGTGCTCAGTGTTAAGCCAGCACCAGAGCAAGGCAGAGTGGGGTAGGGTGGAGTGAGGGCGGAGAATAGAAATGTAACCTTAATCTTTATGTCAGGAAGCCTAAGATTTTTCTAGGAAGATGAGACCACCATACATTAAAAAAATTAGATGTAAGGATCAAAAGATCACATAACAGTACATAGCATGTGACTTTTAATTTATTTGCAAAGGTTGGGGAACTAACAGAAAATAGCTTTATTACTTTAAAGTCACCATGTTTATGGTAAAATTCTACATTTGGTTTATTAAATATGAAAGAAAGCAGTGGCTAGGTTCAGCAAAAGCACAGTACAAGAGCCTCCGGTTTCCCCTGCAACCACAAATGTCAGCATTGTGAATCCATCATAGCACTTTTTCCCACTGAGCTCTGCCTCAGAATCCTTCTTAACCCAACAGTCCAGGCAACTGCAGTTGGCACAGGAAATGAAACCAGTGCCACCCTGAGTGTTTGTATTAAGTACTATTGGAGATCAAGGGAGGAAGCATTAGCTGGAGTTGAACCATCACAGCACTTCATTTTACCTCTTTAGCAGAATTTCCATTACATAAATATGCATATCCTTCTGACAGGAATGCCCTGTCCTCATCGGTCTAGAAACTCCTTGTCTGCCTTCAAAATGTATTCAAATATCAACAATGCTGTTAAGCCTTCCTTGACTCCTCCACACCTCCCCAGCCCGACAGCCACAAACACACTATCATCCACAGTACTTGATCATCCTTCAATGGTCATTTAAAATGTTTACTACAGGGCCTTCCCTGGTGGCACAGTGGTTGGGAGTCCGCCTGCTGATGCAGGGGACACGGGTTCGTGCCCCGGTCCGGGAGGATCCCACATGCCGCGGAGCGGCTGGGCCCGTGAGCCATGGCCGCTGAGCCTGCGCGTCCGGAGCCTGTGCTCCGCAACGGGAGAAGCCACAACAGTGAGAGGCCCGCATACAGCAAAAAAAAAAAAAAAGAAAGAAAAAAAAAAGTTTACTACAATTATTTGCTTGCGTGTCAGTCTTCTTCATAAAAATAGCACAAACCTTGAGGGCAGGAAACATGTCTCATTCACTTTTCATGTCTCTTGCGCACAGCACACTGTAGATAATAAATGTGTGTTTATTCATTTCTGCTTAGCACCAAATATTGTTCTAGGCACTAGAGAAACAATGAACAAGACAGGCAAGGGCCCGGCTCTTGATAAATGGACACTCTAGTATAGAAATCAAACAGGGCCATGAGAGAAAGACTGAGTGTACGGTGGGGACGGAGGAGTTGGGGGTGGCAATGGGTAGAGATACCTCAACTACAGTATCCAGTAAGTGAGTGACAGAAAGCAACCAACCCTGTGGACATTGTAATCAGGAGTACAGACTCATAGGTGACAATGACTTTGACATGTTCAAGCAACAAAAACAAACACACACACACACATATATACACAAAGACCGTTACATGAGATACATATAATAGACAGTCACAGAGACAGAGACAGAGAGTAGAGGTTACCAGGGACTAGGCGGGAGGGAGAAATGGGGAGTTATTGTTTAATGGGTACAGAGTCTCTGTTTGGGATGATGAAAAATTCCGAAAATGGATAATGGTGATAGTTGCAAAGTGATGTGAATGTACTTAATATCATTGAATTGTACACTTAAAAATCATTAAAAGGGTAAATTTTATGCTTGTTATATTGGTAATACAAACAATAACCGTAATAATAATATAGGTCAGTGTAAATAGAAAATAATGAAGGAGGGTGGGAATCATGGGAATCATAGGAATCAGACAGGTAGGCAAGGGCCACCTTGAGGGGTCTTGGACGCCTTGGTACAAAGTTGGGATTTCACTCCAATTGTAGTGAAAAGCCACTGGGGGGCTTTAAGCAACTGAAATAACATTATATAACATATTTATATTTTTAAAAGGTCTCTCTGGTCTCTATGCTAAGAACTGATTGTATGGAGGCAAGAATTAAAGTGGAGCAAGGACAATTTAAGAGGATGTTGCAGAGGCCAGAGAAGAGACGAAGGTGACATGAGTGGTGAGCAAAGGACAGTGAAAAGTAGTTGGCTTTAACTATTTACAATAGCCAAGACATGGAAGCAACATAAATGTCCATCGACAGAGGAATGGATAAAGAAGATGTGGAATATAAAATGGAATATTACTCGGCCATAAAAAAGAATGAAATAGGGCTTCCCTGGTGGCACAGTGGTTGAGAGTCCGCCTGCCAATGCAGGGGACACGGGTTCGTGCCCCCATCCAGGAAGATCCCACACGCCACAGAGCAGCTGGGCCCTTAAGCCATGGCCACTGAGCCTGCGCGTCTGGAGCCTGTGCTCCACAACGGGAGAAGCCACAACAGTGAGAGGCCCACGTATCGCACAAAAAAATAAAAAGAAGAATGAAATAATGCCATTGTGGCAACATGGATGGACCTAGATATTAGCATACTAAGTGAAGTAAGTCAGACAGAGAAAGACAAATACCATATATCACTTATATGTGGAATCTAAAAAAATGATACAAAGGAACTTATTTACAAAACAGAAACAGACTCACAGACACAGAAAACAAACTTATGGTTACCAAAGGGGAAAGGTAGGGAGGAGGGATAAATTAGGAGTTTGGGATTAACATATACACACTACTATATATAAAATAGATAATCAACTGGACCTACTGCATAGCACAGGGGACTCTACTTAATATTCTGTAATAACCTATATGGGAAAAGAATCTGAAAAAGAACGGATATTTGTAGATGTATAACTGAATCACTTTGCTGTACACTTGAAACTAATACAACATTGTAAATCAACTGTACTCCAATATAAAATAAAAATTAAAAAAAAAAAAAAAAGTAGTTGGGGAATTCCCTGGCAGTCCAGTGGTTCAGACTTGGTGCTTTCATTGTGATGGCCTGGGCTCAATCCCTAGTCAGGGAACTAAGATCCCACAAGCCACACAGTGTGGCCAGGGAAAAAAAAAAAAAAAGTAGTTGGCTTTAGAATATATTCTGGGGATATTAAAAATGGAATCATCGATAAATTCAATGTGAAAAATAAGGGAGATAATTAAGGATACCCCTGGTTGGGGGGTAAGAAATTAGGTGGATGATGAGATAGGGAAGATTTAGGAAGAAACAGATTTGGAAAGGAGTATAAGAGTCCTAGTTCCAAATGGCTCTTAGACTTCCCAGTGGCCATGTTGAATTTGTAGAATAAACAAATGAATCCTGGTGATATGTTTAGTTATCCCTCCTACTACACATAAGTAAGACAAAAGCCAGAAGTTCCTTGAAGATACCAGCTACATCTTAACATAACCTTTGCATTCTCAGTATTCCTCAGCATAATAAGGAAACCTAATGCCTATTAAAGACGTAGTAAACCGGATTAAATTCAACTGACTTGACTAGGCTCTGTACGGGAGGCAGGACTTTTGATGGATCTCAGAGGTTTCCATGAAACAGAAAGATGGACACGAATATTTCAGGTTAGAGAATAGTACACATATATATCAACGCAAGTATAAATAAAGGCCAGTAAACAGGCTGGCCTGCTTGGAGTTGGGGGGACACTCCAAACGTCAAGATACACTCACTTAGCTGAGAGGACCATGCTGGAATACTTCCAGAACCGGACCCCCCCTCATCGCCTCCAATGCTCCCCCTCCGGTCCGAGTCACCATTCTCTCGCTCACCTGGATTATTGCAACAGCTTCCCAACAGGTTGCCTGCTTCCACTTTTGCCGCCTTACAGATTATTATCAACCCAGGAGCCAGACCAGGCTTTACTCGTAGTAAAAGATAAAGTCGTTCCCTGACCTACATGCCCCTCACCCTCTCCCCATTCCCTTCTATGTCATCTTCTGCTACTTCCCCCACACTCATTCCATCGCAGCCACACTGGCCTCCTTGCTATCCCTCCATCACCAGCCATGTTCCCACCTCAAGGCCATTGTGCTTGCTCTTCCCTCCACCCCTTCCGCTGGATATGGGCGTGGCTCACTCCCTCAACTATTCCTGTCCTTGCTAAACAGTCACCTTCTCAGTAAGGCCTTCCTTGCCTGTCCTAATTTAAAATGCAACCCCCATCCCCATCTCTGTACTCTCTATCCCCTCCCCTGCTTTTTTTTTCTCTCACAGCAATCACCACCGTTTGACATGCTGAATATTTCACTGATCGAAACTCCAGGAGGGCCGTGACTTTTTTTTTTTTTTTTTTTTTGCGGTACGCAGGCCTCTCACTGTTGTGGCCTCCTCCCGCTGCGGAGCACAGGCTCCGGACGCGCAGGCTCAGCGGCCATGGCTCACGGGCCCAGCCGCTCCGCGGCATGTAGGATCCTCCCGGACCGGGGCACGAACCCGCGTCCCCTGCATCGGCAGGCGGACTCTCAACCACTGCGCCACCAGGGAAGCCCCGTGACTTTTGTCTTGTTGTTCACTGCTAGATAATATCCTCAGTGTCTAGAACAGGCACATGCCAGATTCTCAGTGAATATTGGTTTAATTAAATAATCCATTAATTCCTTGAGTTTCAGGACTATCCATAGCCAAAAAACAGGTTAGAGCTGAGTCTCACAACTCTAGATTACAGGACAGTGTGTGTCCAGGGCTCTGTGGACTGACTCAGACAGCCACATTTTCTGCCTTTTCCAAAGGTGGAGGATAAAACAGCCAATTCTTGCCATTTCTGTATGTTATGCGCTGAACTGTGTTCTCCTTAAATTCATATGTTGAAGTTCTAACCCCCAGTACATCAGAATGTAACTGTCTTTGGAGACAGGGCCTTTAAGAGGTGATTAAGTTGAAATGAGGTCATATGGGTAGGCCCTAATCCAATACTGTTGGTGTCTTAGAAGAAGAGGAGATTTAGACCTACAGGGAGTCACCAGGAATGAGTGCATACAGAGAAAAAGCCATTTGAAGACATGGCAAGAAGACAGCCATCTGCAAGCCAAGGAGACGGGCCTCAGAAGGAAATCAAACCAACTGACCCTTGATCTTGGATTTCCTGGCTCCAGAACTGTGAGAAATAAATTTCTGCTGTTTAAGCCACCCAGTCTGTGATGTTTTTTATGGCAGCCCTAGCAAACAGGTATACCGTGTATGCCCAGTAGCTTGGCCAAATGGGAATCATCCTCACAGAAAGGACTGAATTGTCGTCACCAACTTCCTGACAATAATACCCAGAGGGATCAGTGCTTCCCACAAATGATGCGTTTCCATCTCAGCCAGGATGGATGCTCTAAGGCAGGGAAAGGTTGACGTGGCAGGGGCAGGGGAGAGGGGCATGGCAGCAAGCAGGGTCTCGCTTAGCTGTATATCCCACCCGCTCTCCACGGTCCCTATATCCATGGGGCAGCAGGAAAGGACCACAGAATTTCTCAGCATTGGAGAGAAACAGATAAAATCTCTCCTCAAAAATCAAATCAGAAGACAAATTGAGTTAGTGTTACTGGAAGATTAAAAGCTAAATAATAATATGAAGTGTTATATAAATAAAGGCCATAGGAAATACAGCACAGAGAAGGTGGCATAATCAGTGCATGGAGCAGAAGCGCCAAAGGAGTGGAGAGAAGGGGGCCGAGTGCACTGAAGAGGGCCTGGAACAGGGCAGTGTAAACTGACCTTGCGGGGTGGGGAATTTTCAGGGAATGCAGCATGATCACAGACAGAAAAAAAAGCCACCAGCCTGAGATTAGTCATACACTTAGGTCTTGTTCCCACACTGGCAATTACCCTAATTCCCAAGAAGTAACTTTTTTCTTTTCTTTTCTTTTCTTTTTTTTTTGCGGTACGCGGGCCTCTCACCGCTGCGGCCTCTCCCGTTGCGGAGCACAGGCTCCAGACGTGCAGGCTCAGCGGCCATGGCTCACGGGCCCAGCCGCTCCGCGGCATGTGGGATCCTTCCGGACTGGGGCACGAACCCGTGTCCCCTGAATCAGCAGGCGGACTCTCAACCATTGCGCCACCAGGGAAGCCCCCCAGAAGTAACTTTATATTAATATTTGCCAGAGTGTATTTGCAGGATTGTAAACACACACTCAAAAAATAAAACAAAATAAAACTGAAAATTGGGGGATTAAATAGGTTTCTTTATTGCAGAACTTCTCAGAACTCAAAGTACATTTGTAAATCTCCCCCAAATGATTAGACCATAAATCCTTTTTTCCCATGAGGATTTCAGCTAGCAAGTATTTTCGGGAGCATCCCCTTAACCTTCCTGATACCACTAGTGGGTAGAAAAGGTCAACCAACCTATAGCGAGCAACACAATGCAAAGCACCAAACCAAAACAGTAGTCAAGCCCCGAAGCTGTGCTTTCAGACCAGCAGATATTTGTAGAGAAAGAGGGAAAACTAAACAAAACAAGATAAAACAAAACAACAGTGATCCAACCAGTAAATAGCATTAGTGTGGCTGATTTTTTTTTTAAGTAATCAATATTATTGTTTCTATGTGGCTCTGTGCTAAAAATTTTACCTCAAAACAATCCTTGTAAAATGGGTTAGAAAATCACTTTCACTTTACAGATAAAAATGCTGAGGCACAGAGAGGCTAAGACTTTGCTCAAGGTCACACAGTAACTGACAGAATCAGCCTGACATCCAATTAGGGAGGTAATTCCAAGAGCCTTCAAAAACCACAGCCTGAAACACAGAGCACCTGTTATACACCCAACATAACGCTGAAAACAAAAAATCATGGCCTGGGCTTCCCTGGTGGCACAGTGGTTGAGAGTCCACCTGCCAATGTAGGGGACGTGGGTTTGTGCCCCGGTCCGGGAAGATCCCACATGCCGCGGAGCAGCTGGGCCCGTGAGCCATGGCCGCTGAGCTTGCGCGTCCGGAGCCTGCGCTCCGCAACGGGAGAGGCCACAACAGTGAGAGGCCCGCGTACCGCAAAAAAAAAAAAAAAAATCATGGCCTGGAGCTATAATCAATTCCAAGCAGCATTTAGGACTGTTCTACCTTCTCAAGAAGACCCGGTCAGTCTTGGGGCTGAGGCAAGATCTCAGAAGCAGATAGTTCTGCCCAAACTGGGAAGAATCTGAAACTGGGTTCAAGGTAGAGATAGCTGACCACAGGAAAGGACAGAAGCACTTGGAGGTTAAGTGCAACACAGTTCAGAGACCTGTGAGGCCAGTGATGGATCGAGAAAATCCACTCAGGGCAGGAACCAGACATCACTATTGCTGCCAGCAGCCTCCCCAGCAGCCGGAACATACGGTCGTTTCCTGCATCCCGGCGACAGCAGAAAAAGGTTCCTGTGAAAACTTGCCTTTGGAACAGTTCACATTATGAGTACCTGCTTTTGCCCTCGTACTTACCACAGTAGGAGTACCAAACACTTGTGTCAGAGGAGTTGCAGATCCAGCGTTTCTCTCCAGGTTCAGTAAATGTGGAAGAAAACAGGGCGGAAAAAAGCATAAATGGGAACATGATTCAGTATCTTCAAAACTTTAAAAATGCAAGGACAATCAGTAACTAATCATCAGACTCTTCCTTTTTAATAAGTAGAAAAAATTTAACTTAGTCATCAGTCACATGATTTCTGAGTTCCTATCCAACTGTTTCCTCTTTTGAATGTGTGTGTGTGTGTGTGTGTGTGTGTTTAATATCTGAGCACTTGCTGCAAGAGGAAAGGAAAATGATTCAGAATGTACTCTTTGTGAACACGTGATACAAATGAGAGCACAGAGCTTTAAAAACAAAATCAGGTATTTCCCAATCAATAGTAAAACAACCCGCCTGTAGGTCTTTAAAAGATCAAAAGACTAGCACTCTTTATCCCTCTGCATTGCTATTCTCTCTCCCACAAGTTTTTTTTTTTTTTAAACCCTAAGCACCCCCTCCTATTCCTTCTTTCTTTATTTATGGCCATGCCGCTGGGCTTGGAAGCGTGGGGTCCTAACCACTAGACCACCAGGGAATTGCCTCCCACAAGTTCTTTATACAACAATTCTCACGGCCAGAAAGCAGAACCTAAAGCTCTGAACTGAACAGGCTCACGCAAAGTGTTTCTGCTCGGCAACAGGTTCAGCCAGAGGGTAGAGCCCAGCTGGATGAGACCCCAGACACAGGACATTAGATGTAGTTCTGCATGGTGGGCGGGGGGGTCTCACCAGGCTTGAGAATGCATTCACTTTAGCAAATTACAGGTCCAGGGAATACCTTAAAATGGTCATTATTTTGTGTGTGGAATGTATTTCATTCCAAAACTCTCACTTTGTTCTAGAAAAACAGCCACCCCTTTAGATGCTTTGCTACCTGAAATTCTTTAAAGGACATGGTCTGGGATTAGTAGCCAAAAAATAGCATGGAGTTGGGGCCTTAAAAACCTACAGGTTTAGAGGAAAATAATCATATTTGTAAAAGGTTTTACTAAAGAACTGTACTACTTTCCCATTTTTTTAAAGGTAAATATCCATGGGGTGGGGCATAGTCTGGGGAAATGGGGAGTTGCTCAATGGGCATTGTTTCAGGTTGGCAAGGTGAAAAAGTTCTAGAGATCTGTTGCACAGCGATGTGAATACAGCTAACACTAACGAACTGTTCACTTAAAATAGGTTAAGATGGAGAATTCCCTGGAGGTCCAGCGGTTAGGACTCCATGCTTCCACTGCAGGGCACATGGGTTTGATCCCTGGTCAGGGAACTAAGATCCCACAAGCTGCCCAGTGCAGCCAAAAAAAGAAAAATTTGGTTACGATGGTAAATTTTATGTTATATGTATTTTACATATTTTTTAAGTGGGGGAAAAAAAGAGGACAAATCCATGAATGCTTCTAGTAGTCTCAAAATACCATTTCCCACTAAAAGGAACAAATACTCTAGAGAAATTACTGTTTCCAGGTCTGAGGCAGAAAAGGTTCAAGATGAGCCTAAAACATCTTATCATATTAGACACCCAATTTGATGACAGTCCCATTGACCAAAGATGGGTTTCCTATTGATGCTGGAACAAATAACCACAAACTTAGTGCCTTAAAAACAATACAAATGGGGAATTCCCTGGCAGTCCGGTGGTTGGGACTCTGAATTTTCACTGCCAAGGGCCCAGGTTCGATCCCTGGTTGGGGAACTAAGATCCCACAAGCCATGCTATGCGGAAAACACACACACATGCGTACAATACAAATGAATTCTCTTACGGTTCTGGAGGTCAGAAGTCCGAAATCAGTTTCAATGCGCTAAAAGCAAGGAGTCAGCATACCTAGTTCTTCTGGAGACTCCAGGAGAAGACTCTGTTTACTTGCCTTTTTCAGTTTGAGAGCTGCAATCCTTCCATTCCTCCATCTTCAAAGTTCAGCACTGTCATCTCTGCTTCCATCGTCACATTGCCTCTCCCCTGATATCCTGCCTCCCTGTTATAAGGGCCCTGTGATTACACTAGAACCATTTGGATAATCCATGATAATCTCCCCAACTCAAGATCCACCTATAAAATCCCTTTTGCCATTTAACGTAACATTCACAGCTTCCAGACATGAACATTTAGCCTACCTGTAGACTATTATGATCATTAATAAGATAGTAACTGCAATGAATTGAAATACATCAAATATATTCAAATCAAACAGCTCATAATAATTTCCTTAAAGTCTAATCAGCAGATGATGCTAGGAAACCAACTCTATTTTGAAAACTGATAAAGGGAAAGAATCAAGCATTTATCCTGACTTTTCTATAGAAACTGAACTACCGGTAACCAAATAGTACAGAGAGGCACGTTTCCCTTGCCTTCTCATACTGTTTTCTCTACTTTTAGAAGTATTTCAGCTAACATATGAAAAAGGAATGACAGAATATAACCATTTAAAAAAAAAAAAAAAAAAAAAAAATGGGTTGGGGGTTGCCT
>NW_020175387.1:1324527-1340401 GCF_003031525.2 Neophocaena asiaeorientalis asiaeorientalis | reverse complement strand
CCAAAAAAAAAAAAAAAAAAAAAAAAGAATATAACCATTTTGCAACACCTAATGAATTAGTAAACGTGGGCACTGAGCATTAGTAGTTGTTAACGTCACAGAGAGAGACAGGAAGACATTGTACTCTTCTTGATGGATGAACATGGTGGTAGCCAACCTCCAAGATGGCTCCCAGTGATCCTTACTTCTTGGTATGCAAATCCTTGTGTAGTCCCCTCCAACAATGCATAAGGGTGACTGTGTAACTAAGAAAATATTGCACAATGATAATCTGCAACTTCCAAAGTAGATCATAAAAGACATTTTGCCCTCTACCTTGCTCTCCTGGATCAATTGCTCTGGGGGAAACAAGTAGCTCTAAAGAGAGATCCATGTGGTAACAAACCAAGGCCTCCCTCCCAAAAGGCTAGCACCAATTTGTCAGTCGTGTGAGTGAGCCACCTTGGAAGCAGTTCCTCCTGCCCCAGCCCAGCCTTCAAATGACAGGAGCACCGCCTGATATCTTGACTGCAACCCCATGAGAGAACCTGAGCCACACCCCCTCAACTAAGCCATTCCCAAATACCTGACCAACAGACACCATGCAATATCATAAATGTCTGTTGATGTTTTAAACCTCTAAGTTTTAGGGGCAATTTGTTATGCAACAATAGAAAAATAATACAAACAACGTCAGCTATGAATCAGTCTTGTCCAAAACAATCAAACCTCAACCTGATAAAGCCTCAATTTATAGCAAATACAGTAGACAAACAGGTTAAACTACACCTTGGGGATATAATCAGAAAATCGAGACCATGAAAACATATATAGGACAAAACACTCAGTTTCTTCAACAGATGATTTGCAAGGGGCGGGGGGTGGTGGGGGAAACAAAGTGAAAGAGGGAATTCCCTGGCAATCCAGTGGTCAGGATTCCGTGCTTCTGCTGCCAGGGGCCGGGTTTGATCCCTGGTTGGGGAACTAAGATCTCACATGCCATGTGGCAGGGCCTAAAAAAACAAAAACAAAGTGAAAAATATAGAAGGGCCCATAGATTAGAAGTCTTAAAAGAGACTTAGAAAATAGGTGTGGATAAGGTGGGAACTTTAATTAGATCTTAATCCAAACAAAATGGGGGTGAAAATTATGAAACAATTGGAAATTTGAGTAGACTGGATATTTGATAACACTGGGGTCAAGGGCAGCTTAGGTATTATGATGGTATTGTTATTTTTTTAAGTCTTTATCTTGTAGAGTTACAAAATTAAATATTTAAGAAAGAAATCTGGGCTTCCCTGGTGGCGCAGTGGTTGGGAGTCCGCCTGCCAATGCAGGGGACACGGGTACGAGCCCTGGTCTGGGAGGATCCCACATGCCGCAGAGCAACTAAGCCCGTGTGCCACAATTGCTGAGCATGCGCTCTAGAGCCCGTGAGCCACAACTACTGAGCCCACATGCCACAACTGCTGAAGCCTGTACACCTAGAGCCCATGCTCCACAACAAGAGAGGCCACCAGAGTGAGAGGCCCGTGCACCGCAACGAAGAGTGGCTCCCGCTCGCCACAACTGGAGAAAGCCCACGCACAACAACAAAGATCCAATGCAGCCAAAAATAAATAAATAAATTTATAAAAAAAAAAAAAGTTTAAAAAAGAAATCTTATGATGTCTGGGATTTGGTTCCAAATAAAAGTAGACAGCAAGCGGTCTAGATGAAACAATGAATCTGGATGACGAGTCACTTTTTCTGAAAAAATCAGAGTACAATTTTAACAAATGTGTCCAAGCTAAGGCTGTCATTCATACCTAATGACAGTTTTGTTACTTTTGCTTCCAAAAGCTGAAGTCTTTCAGTATGACGTAATCTACGTTGAGGAAAAGGATTATATCTTATCATCAAAGGGTACACTATCTGATGTAACCCAGAGGTCCAAGGGGATCACCCTGCCTTTTGGGACTCAAATAAAACTGACTCAATATCCTTCCCATAGGTAGAGGGAGACTCACCACCTTCCTAATCTTTCCAAGATCACTCTGCCTGGGGAGAGGGTGGTAAAGTGGCATGCAAGGACCTGCGTATATTTCTTACCTTGGCCTGAGCTGTTTCTGCAGACTTATTTCAGTGATGAACCATTATGGTATCCTACACATGCTGATCCTTTTCTACATCTTGGTCTCACTCCAAATCATGCCCTTGAGAAGTCATCTTTCTCATGTAGTATTTTAAGCCTTTTTTCTTTTCTCTAAACAATTGAGGAATTATTGATACTCATAAAAATAGGATTTTCACTCCACTCCACAGGTGACAAAATGGTTGCATGGATATAGGACATTTAAAGAAAGAGATAGGGAGCTTCCCTGGTGGCGCAGTGGTTGAGAGTCTGCCTGCTGATGCAGGGGACGCGGGTTCGTGCCCTGGTCCGGGAGGATCCCGCGTGCCGCGGAGCGGCTGGGCCCGTGAGCCATGGCCGCTGAGCCTGCGCGTCCGGAGCCTGTGCTCCGCAACGGGAGAGGCCACAACAGTGAGAGGCCCGCGTACCGCAAAAAAAAAAAAAAACAAACAAACAAAAAAAAAGAAAGAGATAGGATGTACTAAAAACAAGTTATGAGAAAACTGACCCTTGAGAGAAAACTTTGAAATGTTAACAACACTGTTTTCTTCTAATATTTATCTAACATTTGATAACGAGTATTTGATTATGGAATAATCTTTTTTTGTGTGTGGTACGCAGGCCTCTCACTGTTGTGGCCTCTCCCGTTGCGGAGCACAGGCTCCGGACGCGCAGGCTCAGCGGCCATGGCTCACGGGCCCAGCCGCTCCGCGGCATGTGGGATCTTCCCGGACCGGGGCACGAACCCACGTCCCCTGCATCGGCAGGCGGTCTCTCAACCACTGCGCCACCAGGGAAGCCCTGGAATAATCTTTTTACAGAAAGATATAAATCACATTAACTGCTAAGATAGCAACAGGTCCACATCTAGATGACAAAGGACAGAAAAGCAGACAGGCAGAGGCCCAAACTGAGGACAGAGGTGGTGGCAGCTTGTTCATCTAAGAATAGAGCCCGCCCTCTACTAAGACCACAAGCTGGCTGATCCTAGCAGAGGGCAGGCTCTAAGTCTCAGAAAGATGGGCACTGGTCTACCTTAAGCTGTCTCCTATAACCTTCTAGCAGCTTCGGACTTGATCTTTCCCCTAAGAACTAGTGATGTCCCTGCTTTTTCCATCCACCTCCCTCATACCACAGGCAAGACAGAAAGATTAGATTTATCATCGTGGCAGGTGATAGATGTTAGGCAGCTCTCTACAGACTGGGTGTTTTGTTCTCAACTGTGACTCTGGCAACTAGCCCAGTACCTGACACCCTCTAGGCACTTAATCAGTATCTACTAGTCTAAATAGCATGATTTGAGGCCCGTTGTTCCTAGCTGAAAATTCTTCACAAGAACCAACTTAATATTAGCATGGAGACTTTTATTTTATAAAAGGTACTATCCATCTGTGTAGTACATACAATTTTCCCACTGTGTCAGGGTGTAACAAAGGAGAGTGAACATGGAGGGACAAATGGAACCACTGAAGACGATACTACTTAGGTCACCACTTCCCCAAGAGCTAACCACACCCTACTGGACATGGATATCTTTAACATGGGCAGCCATGCCAGAGATGATAGGCAAAAACCTGTGCTCTGAGCCAAAGGAAGCAGATTAACAGTCTCCCATAATCTGTGAATTTTTAAAGAGTTTTCAATGTGGGAAAAGGTAATATCTCTATCCTTAGAAAAATCCAAACACAAAGGAAAAATAACTTTCCCATTTGCTTCTGACATCCAATCCCCAGCTGAGAGGCAATCACACTTATTATATAAAAGTAACCATGCATATGTCAGCATATACATGTATTTTCACACCCTTTTAACACAAATGATAGAGTATTGTATGTTTTGTTTTTCAAATGTAACTTTTTTTTATTATAAAGGAACATAATTCTCTGGAAATGAAAAGTTCTGTGATACAATTTCAAATTATTTTTTAACAATCAGTCACTAACAAAAATCATAAGTAAAGGCAATTATTATACACTGGAACATAAATCACATTTAAGCACAAACATAAAAACGACAGACTCATTTCTCTTCTTTAAGCTGTTTCTTTTCACTGGCTTCTTCCACATCAAAAGTGAATGGTTTGTCATAACCCATTAGATGGTTATAGTCTTCAGGGTTTGGAAAGAGTGCTGGATTAACTAACAGTGATTTTGTTTTAGCATAAAATGTGGTAAACACATGTGTGCTACTTGGAATCGTCACGTCATTCTGGTGGAACACTGTACTCGTTTCCAAAAGCACAACATTATAAGTAATGGCTTTATAAGTGTCTGTTGTGGCCTCATGGTACAACCGAATGACATAGCCTTTTGTAAGAAAGTGAAGCAGTGTTGGAGTGATCACTGTAAAGCTTCCTATGATGCCATAAAATAAGATTTGCAAAGGCAGACTTCCAAATATAATATTATTTTGTGCAAAAATGTACGGTAGAAATGCAAGGCTGATCAGACTTGTAGAGTAAGAAAAACATTTCACACCTAAATAAGAAAAAAAATGGGAGAAGATTAACATTTTTAACTTTTATAAAAGAATCAACCTATCCAATTAATTCTTCCACCTTTCTCCCTACAGTATCATCATCAAAACAACAAAACCCAAACACCTATATAGTGCTTATTATATTCCAGGCTCTATTTTAAGTACTTTACATATTTCATTCATGAAATCTAGGAAAAAACCCTATGAGACTGATGTATAATTATCATCATCATCACTCCCATTTAAAAGATGAGAAAATATGAGGTACTTGCTCAATGTCACATAGCTACCAAGGAGCTGTGTTGGGATTTAAACCCGGGCAATCTGACTCTAGGGTCCAGGCTGTTCACCATTACAATGCACTGCCTCTCCAGCTGGGAAGTCCGCTTTAGGGTTAACTGGCTTCTATCTCAGCTCCCAATAAAAGGTTTAATATTACTCAAAAATCTTCATGAATACTATGAAAGTTAATTCAGTCAGCAGATAATCAAATAAAGCTCTCTATTAACAAGCACTTCCACAGATCTAACATAAAACGTGCAAATACGGGGCTTTTTCAGGCTAAGTGCACAGCATTAAAACAGCAAATTGAAAAACAAGCAAACAAAAAAACACCACCAGTGGTTAAGAAACATATGGGAAAGGTAATCAACTTCTTTACCAAGGAAAAACATTCAAGTTAAAATAGTGAGATATTTTTACTTATCACGCTAGAAAGATTAAAAAATCAGTGACTTCTGAACTGTATACTTAAAAATGGTCAAAATGGTAACTTTTACTTTATGTCTATTTTACCACAGTAAATAAATAAATAACTTAAAATGTAAATTTTCTTAGTTTGAATGTACAATTTTAACATGATCAAATACCATCCGTTTGGAAAACAGGCAAGTTGAGATCCTAGAAGGGTTGATTATAAAGTTATTTTGGAAAAACAAAGGAAGAAAAAAAGGGGGGAGGGTTAGATACTAAAACATAAGATTGTATAATTAAAACAGTGTGGTAGTGGCTCAGTACATAAACAGATCAATGGAAAAAAATGGGAACTCTAGACACAAACCTAACTGCATAGAGAAATTTAGTATAGAACAAAGATACAATCTAAAATAAGTGGTGCTGGGACAACCAGATTCAGAGAAAATTCAATTGATCCCTCATACCATATACCAGGAAAACTCCAAATAATCCAGAGATTTAAGTGTATAAAATAAGAGAGGTATAAGAAGAAAATACCCGTGAAGTCCTTTATAATCTGAGAATAGGTAAACTTTTCTAATTATGACTGAAAATACAGAGGCAATCAAGGGGAAAGTTGATAAATCTGATCATCTTTTTAAAATGTACTTGGACATAAATACCGTAAACAAAGAGACAAATGAGAAAAATATTTGCAGCTTATATGACAAAGGGTTAATATCCCCAACACACAAAAGGTTTCTAGTATATGAGAAGAAAAGATCAACAACCCAATAAACAAACATGCCAGAAATATAAGCAGACAGTTCAGTGAAACAAAAATGCACACGGCCTTTCAACAGATGAAATGATGCTAAGCCTCAATCATAAGAAACATTCAGTTAAAACCACAGTGAAGGCTGGGAGGGAGGGAGACGCAAGAGGGAAGAGATATGGGAACATATGTATGTGTATAACTGATTCACTTTGTTATAAGCAGAAGCTAACACACCATTGTAAAGCAATTATACTCCAATAAAGATGTTAAAAAAAATAAAAACACAGTGAGATACCGTTTTTCCCCCAAACTGGCAAAAACTGAAAATATGACATCATACTCTGTTGGTGAGGCTATAACAAAGCAGACACTCTCATACATCACTCTTGCTTGAAGGCTTAATTATCTTGCATTAGTAATTTTAAAATAATTCCTTCCCCCCACAGGTAGATGCCATGACACTGGTACACATGGGATTCAATGGGGACCAAGTTGCCTTCTATATAAAAGCCTCCTTAGCCCTTCCAACTACCTGCTTTCCCCATTACTCTTTCACACTATAGTAGGTTGAACAGTGTCCCCTCAAAATTCACATCCACTTAGAACTTTAGAACATGACCTTATTTGAAAATAGGGTCTTTGCAGACAATTAAAAGTTGAGATGAGATCATACTGGATTACGGTGGGCCCTACATCCAATGAGAGTATCCTTAAAAGGACAGAACAAGACAAGCAGAGACACAGAGAACGCCATGCGAAGTAGGAGGCAGAGACTGGAGTTATGCAGCTACAAGCCAAGGAAACATGAAGGATTGCTGGGAGCCACCAGAAGCTGGAAGAGACAAGGACAAGCTCTTTCCCAGAGCCTTCAGACAGCACGGAATGCCAACACCTTGATTTCAGACTTCTAGCCTTCAGAACTGTGAGAATAAATTTTTGTTGTTTTACTCCACCAAGCCTGTGGAAATGTATTGTAAGAGCCCTAGGAAACTAATACATACATATACTTTATTATGCCTGGATTGAAGTAATTGCTATTTTCTAAACATATTCTCATGCCTTTGCTCATACTACTTCCGTGCCTGGGATGCTCTTCTTTCACAACATCTTCATGTTCAAATTCTACTCATCTTAAAAAGAGAATACTATGACATCCGTAATTATCTGTTGCTGAATTAACAAGAACCATCAACTAAAAGTCCCTTCAAATATCTTTAAATTAGGACCCAATTTGGTAGTTTAAATGGTACCGCTATGTTAATGTCTCTCACTCAGTTTTACACAGAAAAAATATTAATCCCTGATAAGTACAGTGACTTTCTATTACTATAATATTGAAGAAACTCAAACATTAAATTCTTCTACAGGTTACAGTTCTAGAACTTTGAATATCATGCATAGCTCTGCTCTTCCACAAATATTATATTGTACCCACACTAAAATTAATTCCTATTTATATTCTCTTCTCTCCAGAATTGAGTCAAGTGGGAACATGAAAAAAATTGATTAAGCCTTCCCTTCATTTGAAGGAACGGTGTCTGTATTCAGAAAGAAGGGTACCACGGGGGTCACGGTGAACACATCTCAAGGGCATCAGTCTAGGGATCCCAGGCTCAATCCAGAGATGAGACACAGGCTCAGTGGCCCACTCATGTTGTGACTTCTGAAGAAATTTCTACCATCCGAAACTGATTATTCCAGTAACTTCAGAACTCCACTCAATAGTGATTATAATCACTCCTTATTTCCAGAAAGTTTTAAATAGCTAAAATTGTATTTTAAACATACTCTATTTTAATGTCACACACTCTTGAGAACTTACAGACTTCCAGATTAAATTTCAGACAACTGGTTAACACCAGCATGATCAAAAACACACATGCAAATGGGGCACAGAAATCTTGTGGCCAACTTGGCTATAAAGTAATCGTCCAGATATTTCAGGTTATACTTTTTTTTTTTAAGATTATTAAAATGAAATACAACCTCAGGAACTTGAACAAATCACAAACCTAAGTTCTTCTAGCTTTCCCTACTAAAATATTCCATACTAAATACTGAATTATGACCTAAGGAAAGAGCTTTAAACTTGTAGCTATCTAATACACTGCCCTTTCCTTCTCCACGATAACTCCCTACTACCTGGAAAACCACTAAGAAAATATGTTTGCTGAAAATTCTAAGATGACCTAAAAAAATGTAAAATTAATATATCTTTGAATTATAAAAGTATTACTGCTCATTTTAACTGCAAAATCTAAAAACATATACTGTAAATGTCTACTTACCCAAAATAACTACTCCTAAGAGGTATTCGCCCATATTTTTTTCCTCTCCATATTCAAACATTACATAAACATACACTTTTTGTTCTGTTTTATTTTGTTGCTAAACATCCCGAGAGGTGACCAAAGGATGGAATCTTTAGTGCCCAGACATAAGATCACAAAATCATAAGAGTCTACAAAAACCTTTTAAAAATCTCCTAAAAATGCAAAGGTCTTAACCTCTAAATCTTTTATCAACAGACCACAAGAAAAAAATTATAATTTTTCCTTCTGTCTTGCAATTACGAAAAGTGCTAAAATAATAAGTTATCATATGCTAAGAACCTTTTTTTATAAGTAAAAGGGGGGGGGGGAAAAGGAAATATCCTCACTTCTGATTACCCACCAAATACTGCTCGGGCCAGATTCCCAGTATAAATCAGCCTTCCATCTTCTGATTTTTCAAGTTGTGTATGTAAACATCGAACACATCTTTCCCAAGAAACAGGTATCTATTGAAAAAGACCATTATAACGTGAGTACATGATAAACTGCATTTTAGACCAACTTTTAAATTTTTTTAAGTTTATTTTGAAAAATATAATAAAGAGTAAAAGAAAACTTATCACATGGGGTGATTTAAGGAATTCTTCCAAATCATCTACAAAGCTAAAGAAAGCAAACTGAGTAACACAATGGCTTTCCTTAATTCCACTCACAAGTAGACACTGATTTGGGAGTTTGAAGACCTAAGTTTGCATCCCAGCTAGAAGCATTTTAAAGTGTGACCTTAAACAAGTAAAAAGTTAGTTTCTTAAACAAGTAAAAAGAATAGTTTCTTCTACTCCACATCACTTTCAGCCAACTGTCAAAGATTTAAATGTATTAGCTTTTTTAAAAAGTTAAGTTTAATTATGTAAGTAAAATACTGCAAATTCAGAAAGTTTAAAGTCCAGACTGCTTTTAATACTTGTAAAATATTTATACTATAGCTAGTATTTAAAAAAATAATAACTCTTTCCCCAAGGGTCTCGTATCCATCCCTTGCTCCTCGCAAGGAAAATATTTTACTTGAACTCCTACATCAAATTTCACAGGAACAAAAGAGTTGCCCGAACCTCTGAAAATGACTTTCACAACACACACTCTTCAAGATGTAAAAGGCATGCCTAATGCCTTTATGCTGAAATTTAATGAGATTCCAGTTCCCGCGTTGGCCTTTCCTCCCAAGTTTCAACCATGTTTGCTAATCCTAATATTTTACAGGGCAGGATTAGGAGACAATTTATTCAGATTAAAATTAGAAGGATTAACGTCTCCATCCCATTTTTCCAGGGAGCAAAGGAATTCCTAAAAATAGAGCCACCTAATAAAAAGCAGAACAAACTCAAAATCAGGTTTCCCGAGTTCTTTCAGTTCGATCTCCACGTGGAGCATCTAAATTTCGCTGCAAATTAACCCTTCCGGGCTTGCGCTCAAGGACAGAAAAAAAAAAAAAAAGAGTCCTCACAAGCCCAATGGATTTGCAACCATCTCTGTAAAGTGACTGGAACCGCCCAGAAAATAGGCACTTTCCAAGGGACACTGCTGGACTCGCGGGGGCTGCGAACCCCGGGAGCACCGGCCTGTTGCCCAGGCCGAGGCCGGCCACTCCTACCAGCCCTATAGCACGGGGCTCCTTCAGCACCAGAGCCGCCGTGCAGGCCGGGGAGAAGCTATGGGAGAGCCGGGCTCCCCAGGCCCGGTGCTACTCCCACCCCCACCCTTACTCGGGTCCGCGAGCCCTCTGACCGCCGACCTGCGCTCGCACCCGACACGGCAGAAGCGTCGCGGCTGCCGACAGCCCCGCGCCCCCGCCCCGCCCCGAGGAGCCTCTGCAGGAGGCCGCCCGCCGGACGGCCGCCCTAGGGCCTCGGAGCGCAGTGGCTGCCCACGGTGCCGTCCTCTTCCCACCAAGCCGCAGTCCGGCCGCCCACGGGCCGCCCAACGCCAGAAGCAGCATCCCGCGCGTGACCAGAAACGGCGACTGCACTGCGGCGGCAGCCGAGAACGCCGAGGCGCAGCTCCTCACCAGACCGCGGCAGAAACGAGCCGCGCATTCGGCGCCGCCGCCAGGTCCGCGGGCCGCACTGGCCGCCTGCGCGTGCGCAGAATGGACGGCCCGCCGGCAACCTGCCCAGGCACACGCGTTCCTTGTGGGCTGAGATCTGAATCCGACCTGACCCTCGCTGCCAGAACCAGCAAACGGCCATCCTGCGGGCTGCTTCCCCTCGTCGGAGTCTGGCGCTCTTTACAACCGTGTGGAAGGACAGAGGGGAGAGACACGCGCGAAGGACAAAGCCTGGAAGCAGGGTTAAATCTTTCATTCTCGTGGGCATCATTTTCTGTGCCCATTTTCTCTGCGGAAAATGTTTCTAACCTGTTGGCACAGAGGAATAATACAGTGCACGTCTGAACAAAAATGAATGGTAATTTGATCCAACCAATAGGTTGGTAGAAAATGAGTGGAACTCGTTCATATAATGTTGATACTTGTCAAATTTGTCTTCGGAAATCACTCTCATCCGTTTACACAGTCGTTCATTATTTGTTAAAGAGATCTTGAGCGCCTCGCCAACTACCAGGACTAAGTTGGAAGCAGAGGATACAAAGATACTGAAGAAAATTGGAAATCCACAATGCTTACATGGTGAGGGAAACACCTAAAAATAAGCTAAAATATAATGCTGAAATATAATTGACATATACCAATTTACAAAATGCTGCAGAGGCCCGAGAGACAGAATGATTAATTTGGCCTCTGAATGTCCAAAGGCTTCAGGTTCAGCTGAGTATTGAGGGATGAGCATCCAACTAGTAAAGGACGCTTTTGTTTGCTATTTCAGAACCATGTTTTTCACTCAATATGGTACTGGCAGGCTTCCCTGGTGGTGCAGTGGTTGAGAGTCTGCCTACCAATGCAGGGGACACGAGTTGGCAGGCCTGGTCCAGGAAGATCCTACATGCCGCCAAGCAACTAAGCCCGTGCGCCACAACTACTGAGCCTGTGCTCCAGAGCCCACGAGCCACAACTACTGAGCCCACGTGCCACAACTACTGAAGCCCATGTGCCTAGAGCCCGTGCTCTGCAATAAGAGGAGCCACAGTGAGAACCCCGCACACCGCAACCAAGAGTAGTTGCTCACAGCAACTAGAGAAAGCCCACGCAAAGCAATGAAGACCCAGTGCAGCCAAAAATAAAATAAATTTATAAAATAAAATAAAATATATATGTTATTGGCATAGGGGAGGAACAAACTAATAGTCGAAAATAGTATCACCTTCGCAACTCCAAATCCTGTCTACTTTTTTCTGGGTATCCAGTAGGATAAAATTATACTATTTCTTCATGGATAACTTCACTTTCTTTCTTTCGCTTGTTCATTGAAGTATAGTTGATTTACAATGTTGTGCTAATTTCTGCACATTATATATTATAGCCAAGTGACTCAGTTACACAAATATATACGTTCTTTTGTCATATTCTTTTCCATTTTGGTTTATCCCAGGAGATTGGATACAGTTCCCTGTGCTATACAGTAGGACGTTGTTGTTTATCCATTCTAAATGTAATAGCTTGCATCTACTAACCCCAAACTCCCAGTCCATCCCTCCCCCTCCCTCTGCCCCTTGGCAACCACACCTGTTCTCTGTGAGTCTGTTTCTGTTTTGTAGATAGGTTCATTTGTGCCATACTTTAGATTGCACATATAAGTGATATCATATGTCTTTTTCTGACTCATTCACTTAGTATGATAATCTCTAGTTGCATCCATGTTGCCGCAAATGACATTATTTCATTCTTTTTTATGGCTGAGTAATATTTCACTGTTATATACATATATATATATACACACATATATACACACACACACACATATATATACACACGTATATATATACCACATCTTTATCCATTCGTCTATCAATGGACATTTAGATTGTTTCCATGTCTTTCCTTTGTAACTTCCCTTTTTTAAAGTTATCTTCCACTTACCTTTCAAAAACTCTTGTTTTAGTGTAATTCATATTACAAACAATATCAATTAGCCATTATTGTACTGATATGTATGTAAATTTTTCTGTTCATATAGTGTTTTTCTTTAATAGCTTTAAAAAGATAAACTGAGGCATGCTAAAATTTTTGAGTTTATTTGAGCAAAAATTTATTCAAATCGGACAGCACCAAATCTGGAAATGGTCAGGAGCATTCCACTGACAGGAGCTAGGGGCAAGGTTTTTATGGAGAAGATGCACATGCAAAGCAAGGAAATTATTTGATTGGTTATAGCTTATGCCACACTGTGAGGCATGTAGGATCTTAGTTCTGCAACCAGGGATCTAACCCATGCCCCCTGCAGTGGAAGCGTGGAGTATTAACCACTAGACCGCCAGGGAAGGCCCTGCTTATAGCTTATGCTGTTGCATTATTTGAGAAAATCTAGTTGGCTGTTTGTGATTGGTTGTTTGTGATTGGTTGTAAATACCTTGAGGTATTTATAAGAATTGAATCTGGCTTAGCTTTTGGGTTGCTCACTAAACTACCAAGGCATCAGAGCCATCTCAGTCTAATGGCCTCTTTGTATGATTACTTCAACAATACATTGAGGGACTTCCCTGGTGGCGCAGTGGTTAAGAATCTGCCTGCCAATGCAGGGGACACGGGTTTCGAGCCCAGGTCTGGGAGGATCCCACATGCCGTGGAGTAACTGAGCCCGTGCACCACAACTACTGAGGCTGTGCTGTAGAGCCCACAAGCTACAACTACTGAGCCCGCACGTCTACAGCCCCTGCTCCACAACAAGAGAAGCCACCGTAGTGAGAAGCCCACGCACCGCAACGAACAGTAGCCCCCGATCTCAGTAACTAGAGAAAGCCTGCACAGCAACAAAGACCCAACGCAGTCAAAAATTAATTAATTTTTTTAAAAAAGTATATATATAGAGAGAGAGAGAACCTGAATTTTTATCTTCTGTTAAGCTTAGTTTCTTCCTACAGAAACTGTAAGCAAATGGAAATAATAATATTTGGTCTACTCAAGGTTTCTAAGTAGCTAAAATGAGATGATATTCTGAAAATTCTGTGCTATAGAATTATATGAAAGTGTCATTCATGGTTAAAAAGATTTCCCAATTCTTGGGCTTCCCTGGTGGCGCAGTGGTTGAGACTCTGCCTGCTAATGCAGGGGACACGGGTTCGAGCCCTGGTCTGGGAGGATCCCACATGCCGCGGAGCAACTAGGTCCGTGAGCCACAACTACTGAGCCTGCGCGTCTGGGGCCTGCGCTCCGCAACAAGAGAGGACTCAATAGTGAGAGGCCCGCGCACCGCGATGAAAAGTGGCCCCCGCTTGCCACAACTAGAGAAAGCCCTCGCACAGAAACGAAGACCCAACACAGCAAAAATAAATTAATTAATTAATGAACTCCTACCCCCAACATCTTTAAAAAAAAAAAAAAAGAACGATTTCCCGATTCTAGTAGTTTAGAGACAATTTTTGAATATATACTACTTGAGTGGGATTTTAGAATGATACTAAGGCTGTTTACAAAATAAGCCTTGACTCCCCATTCATATCATCTGAGAGGGTCCCTTTAAAGATGGAGGGTGATGGAAAAATTGAAAATGGCTATCACTTGTAGAATGTATGACCACCATTATTGTATGTATTTTTTGTTTGTTTTTTGGCTGTCTTTCCTCCCCATCCACCAGCCCCCTTCCCCTCCTTTAACATGAGCTAAAGGGCAGAATGGTGTGATGGAAAAAAGAAAAGAAAAATTGTGGTAAAGCTAGTATTTTGATAAGGACCCTAAATGCTTTTTATACATTACTAGTTTCGAAAATAAATTACGAGAATCTTTGGGGAAAAGAATTTGTCAACAGATTATCAAGATCTTTTAAAATGTTCATATTCTAAAGAAATAGAAACATGGTCAAAGAGTTCTGCAGATACTGAACACAGTATTACATGAAGTGACTTAAAAATGGAAATATGGTCAATGTCCAACATTTAAGGAAATACTTAAGTGAGTCATGGTACATTTAGACAATGTAAGTATATACTGACAATAAAAATGATGCTTGTTGAGATTTTGGTTACAGAAGTGTGGGTTATTGAGGTTTGTTAAGTTGGAAAATAAATAGTATAAATAACCATATATATACACTGTATAATCTATGTAAAAGTGTATTAAAAAACCAAATTTATCTGCAATTTCTGCATTTTTATAAGCATATATTATATTGATTATTTCTGCATTTTATAAGCATATATTATATTGATTACATAATAAATAAAATTTTGTGTTTTTTAAAAAACAGTCCTAGACTAGATTAGCCCTAAATCTGGCATTAGCTGGCCTCAGTATCCTCACCTGGAAAATTCTATCATTCTCTAGGCAACTAACAGAGTGACCCTTATAGAATGTGATAATGCAATGAGGAAAAGGGAAAGTTTTGGAGAAAACAACACTTCTGAAGTAGAGGAGGAAAAGTATAATTGAAAATGGGCCCACATCCTTCTTTTCTCACCCCATTGCCTCTCCTCCCCACCAAATTCTACTCTGAGCTATTATAACCAAAAAACTTTAATAATTTTTGCAAAGGCTTTGACAAATTAACCCAGGACGGTCTGTCCGGTATTGCTTTTGCAACACCCTTTATCTGCCAAATGAACTAAAAAAGTCTTGCAGGCAAAAGTCACTATTTAGGTCAACAAACTTTGGATCGCCTGTATCTGTTTTCCTTTTGCGGACATCGTTACACAACAGTAGGAATTGAGCAACTTGCAATGGTGAGAGTCTTGGCCCTACATTCCTTTCATGCCACAGTCCGGTAAACAGAGGGTGAACTTTATTTAGCTGTTTCACCCTTCCTGGAAGGGTGCCTAAATTTCACCAAGGGAAAGAGAGTAAAGACGGCTCTGATTTACGATAGTTCGACTTACAATTTCTTGACTATACGATGGTGTCAAAGCTATATGCATTCAGTAGAAACCATACACAATTTGAAATTTTAATCTTTTCCTGGGCTACCAATATGCAGTATGAAACTCTCTCCCCGGCGTTGAAGCTCCTAATCAGCCACCCAAACAGGAGGGTAAACAACCAATACACTTATACAACCATTGTGTCTTTCACTTTCAGTACAAGTAATCAATAAATTACCTAAGATAATCAACACTTTATTATAAAATAAACTTTCCATTGGACGATTTCTGCCCAACTGCAGGCTAATGTAAGCATTCTGAGCACATTCTAAGATAAGCTAGACTAAATTATGTTAGGTCTATTAAATGCATGTTCGACTTACGACATTTTCAAATTCCACTGGGCTTATCAGGACATAACCCCATCTTAAGTGGAGGTAAGATTTGTAAAAATGATAGGTGGATGGGGGTTGGGGGAAAGTGCTCCGGGGAGAGACCAGGAGAGAGAGGAGAGGAAGGAGGGGCAAAGTGGGCGTGGAGTGACAAAGATGGTGTCAGAACTGAGTACTGGTGGCAGGACTTTCGGTGAGTGATTTCAGAATCCAGAAGCTGAGAAAC
>NW_020175387.1:1324130-1324423 GCF_003031525.2 Neophocaena asiaeorientalis asiaeorientalis | reverse complement strand
TTCAGTAAACACTGAAAAGTACAGGGAAGAGAGGAAATGAGGCCAGCGATTTCGCGAGCTGTTGGGATGCTCTTAAACAAGCTCTGCAACTTTTCACAAAAGGCAAGCTGCTTCATAAAGAGCACGATCTTGTTACCATAGCAACCGCACTCCCACTATCCAATCTTTCCTCTGCAGATAGTCTCCGACCTCTACGCGTACCCCCAAACGAGCGTCAGGAACAACCTCCAAAATTACAAGGTTCTTAACATTCGACATGAGAAACTACAAGTCCCAGGTTGCAGTGCTGCCTC
>NW_020175387.1:1174268-1324041 GCF_003031525.2 Neophocaena asiaeorientalis asiaeorientalis | reverse complement strand
CCCCACCCCCCACCGACCCCCAGCACCTCTTTGAGGATGCTGTCCCTGCGGAAATCAGATCAGGATCGGCGCTGCATGCTGGGAGTCAAAAGACCTAGAATAGGATTGGTTGAGACTTTCCAGGGACTACCGTCCTTTTAGGCTTGGCCTGTGGGAGAAGGGAGGGGGCGCTGCGCACTTCCTGTAGACGCTGGCGGGCGACGGACTCAGGGAGTCCCCGCCTTACTAGGTACTAATCTCCCGCGCGTAGAAAGCGTCCGTGACCCAGCGGAAGTGATTCCTCCAACTGCCCCGGAACCCACGGCGGCAGGCAGCTGGGGGTGGGGGGGCGGCCGTGGTGTAGGGGCTGTGGCGGTGCGCGTGGACCCGGTGCGGTGGCTGTGGTTGCTGCGTGGCTGACGAGTGAGTCTCGGGCTGGGGTGGGAACGGAGCTCCGGGCCAGCGTGGGGGACGGGGGAGGCTCCTAGTGGGCGCGCTCGCCATCCCACTTCCCACCCCTTCCCATTTGGGCGGGGAAAAAACGGAAGCTCTTAACCTTCCCTGGCCTCTTCGGCTCTTGGTTTGGGGGAGGGGAGAGGAGGGCGGCGGGACCTTTCCTGGCGCCGCTCGGTGGGCTTGGAAAAGGGTGGAAGGAGGGGCGGCGGCCGGCGAGACTGGGCCTCCTCGGGGTTAAACGCGGGCAGGGTGGAGTTAGGAGCATGGCAGCCCTGTCTCTTTCCCTTTTTGCCTTCCCCGGGTGCACTCAGATTCGTTCTTTTCTTGGGGTCAGTCCCTAGTTAGAAGAGGGCCTTCGCTCTTCCCAGTTGCGAGACCCCGAGAAGTTTACCAACTTGTTGGGTGATCTCTGCCCGACTTGGTGTTTTGGGGCTGCCGTGCATCTGCCTCCCAGTCTCATCTGAAAGGAGGCATCTAGTGTCAAGTACAGTGGCCATTAAGTTTCTCTTATGGAACCTCTTTAATACAGCTATGGAGTTCGAATTATTAGTGCGAGCATTTCTACTCTGCATCGCCTTCAGTGTGGAAAACAACCGCAATCCTTTAGAGTTTTAAAACCTCATTTTCAAACTGCCAGATTTGCTTTCTGATCCCCAACTAGTTTCCTTTTTTGCTTAGTGGACTAAAATGATACGTCTCGGATCTCGTTTACATTATAATTGTGGTATAATTCATGATGTTGAAATATCACTGTTCACACGTGGATTCATTCATTTTGGAGATACAGTGGCAAGGAGACAACTATGGTCCCTGTCATCGTGGGTATTAAGTGCTTATTGCCAGTGATGATTTTGGCTTCATACTTAATTTTTAAATGACTGTCCTTTTTTTTCTTAAGTGTGAGATTTACCTAATAACTATCTACCATTCCAAAAAATATATATGTATATAAATTTATTTCAAATGGAAGATACTAGTTTCATTACATTATGGTAATTCTGTAATATAGTCAGTAGTTTGTAGTCAGAAGTTATAGTCAGTTCTATATATCAAGTTCCAAAGTAACATTTATATCTTATAAATTGCTTGTTTGGGTTTTTTGGGTAGATTTTTTTCAGTACTAGAAAATAATCTGGAAAATCTTTGTATTTACACTGGTATGTGTTAATGCATTTCAGCTAACCTGTCCTAAATGTTTACTGTTCCGTTATTAAATAAGATCAGAAAAAGCTCACCCAGTGATGCTCCAAATTTCAAGCCTTGGTGATTAAGAAAACAGTAGCGCCATTCACTCAACTCTTTATTGAGCATCTTTTCTATGCTAGGTACTAAATGAGGCCTGCCCTCACCGAGCTTGAGGAAAGAGGCTATACATTATATAAGCAAATACAGTTTCAGGTGGTGATAAACATGAAGAGACTGTATCTAGATTAGAGTTAGATTAAGTTAGAGGACTAGGGTGTGGTGTCTGCTTTTGAAAGGAAGTGATCAAGGAAGACCTACCTCTCTGAGGAGTTAATGCTTTGCCTGGAGACTAAAATAATAAAGATCTGAAGGAAGAGTTTTTCAGAGAGCAGTAATTGTAAATGCATAGACCTTAAGGGAGGAATGAACTTGACCTATTAAAATACTTAGAAGGCCAGTGTGGCTGGACGTTAATGAAGGAAGAGTGATGGGAGATGAGATCAGAGTGGTTAGCAAGGAGTAAATAAGATGGAACTTTACAGTCCTTGTTCTGTCTGTAATGAGAAGCCATTAGAGGATTTTGTGCAGGGGAGTGATACCTGGCTTATGCTGTTGATGACTGATTGCTGAGTGGCAAACTGAGAGTTGGAGGAAAGTGGAAAAACCAGCTCCTAAGGAGGCTGGTAGTAGTTCAGTTGCCATGTGGTAGCTTGAACTAGAGATGTAGAGTTGGCAGTTAGTGAGAAGTGGTCTGATTTGGAATGTAATTTGAAGGTGGAGCCAAATGGTTCTTACCTTCGCCCCAGAACGAAAAACAATTTGGAGGAGTCACCTGTTTGCCCGAGCATCTCGGTGAACAGTAGCACCGTTTACTGGAATGAGGAAGACTGGGGCAGGTGCACTGGTTTCTGAGGAATAAAGCAGGAGTTCTGTATAGAGTGTACTCAGGTGGATGACTTTATACAGCTCAGAATCTGTGCAGTAGGCAAGTAGGATATCCACTGCTGTTGTTCAGGGGAGAAGTCAGGCTAGGGAGGTAATCTTGGAGTCATATTTTCCATGTGATATTTAAAACTATGGACCAGAGGACATCAAGTAAAGAGTATTAATGGAGAAGAGGGCAGATGTCTGGGAGCACTCGGGTCAGAGGAGGAACAAACAGTGACAGAAGCAGAAAAGCCAGGAGGGTGTGGCATCCGTAATACTAAGGGAAGAAAATGTTTCAGAAAAGAGGGCGGAGTCAACTGTAAAACCCTAAGAGTAAGATGATGATGAAAAATTGACCCAGAAAGGACTTCCCTGGCAGTCCAGTGGTCAAGACTCCGCGCCTCCAATGCAGGGGGCCTGGGTTCAATCCCTGATCCAGAGCTAGATCCCACATGCATGCCGCAACTAAGACCCCCGTGCAGCCAAATAAATAAATAAATATTTTTAAATGAATAAATAAAATAATTTTTAAAAATTGACCCAGTGACCAAGTAGTTGAAATTTGACAAGAGCGCTCTGAATGGACTAGAGGTCTAAAAAGTCTGATCAGTATGGGTTACAGAGAAGTGTATGGTAGTGATGATGTTACAGCATTTTGATATGTTGAATTGTGGCAGGACAAAGTCCTTGGATCACTGTGCTTAGCTGGAAAGGTTGGCCTTGCATAGGAAGGATGATTTTTTTACTCAACTTTTGAAACAGGAAGTATATGGTATATAGATGCAGGTAGGATGAAGGTGGAAAGATAAGGCAGTTGAAGTGACTTGTTTCTGTTTTGCTGGTGAAATAAGTGAAGTTGTCAGGGTAGGAAGGAGAGGTACGTTGGAGGTTTAGGAGATGCCGTGAATTTTCTCAGAGTAGGAAAGCCAGTTGACTAGGTAGGAGGATCAGTCCGACACCAAGTATCTGTTTAAAGTGTGTGGCCATAAATTTGAAATTGAGACCAGTCACAATGGTTGTGACTTTTCTTCAGCCAATTCAGTCTTTGGTTGAGGCCTGAGCTCGGTGGAGAATCGGGTTTGGCCAGGGTTGGGATTTGGGTGGGTAGCTACATCAGAGGAGAGGGCAGGGAGTTAAGGGTGTAAGGGCTGCGAGGCACGCATGGTGCCAGTCTTCATGAACTCTTCACAGTGGGATGGAGCAAGGTCAGGGTTGGGTTTATATTTGTTTACTTTCAGCCCATCATTTAAAGGTTCTTTTTAATTATTTTATTGTGTGTAGAATCTATAATTAGGTACACACTATATAGTGAAGTACTTGTTTATACTTTTTAGACCAAAACAAAGGAGTTCAGAGATCATTGTCTAAGAGGGAGATTAGGTAGGATAAAGGGTAAGGCAGACAAGACAGCCTCAGTGGGAACACACAGCACTCTAGAGCTCTTGAGTTGTGTTCTGTGTGGGAGTGACTCTTGCTTAATAAAGGTGGGAAATTGGGAGTTATGGGCAGTTTGTTGTAGAGGGAGGGTGAATTTCACATGGATTCAGTCATGAAATGGTAGAGCTGGAAGGGACTTTAGGCACAGTTGAGTCCAATTTCCTCATTTGGGAGATGAAGAAACAGAAGTCTTATCATTTAACCTATCTGGGTCTCAAGATAGAAATGCGCAGAATAGAAACTCAAATATGGACTTCTAACGACACTGAGTTACTTTGCCAAAAGTATTAAAACTGCCTACACAATAGTTAAGTACTATAGGAGCATTGTTATAAGTTGAATAAGCCAGAATGAGAATTTTACCTCATCCTGAGATAAATAAATTCAGCGACACTATAAGCACATTCTAGGCAAGATATTCTGATGTCTTGTTACAAACTGGAATTGTGTAACTTCTGTCAATTTGTATTAATGGCCAAAGCCGCTCTTCTTGCCTCTTCAAATAGGCCTAAACATTAGATAATTTTTGGTTAATGTAATTTACTTTGTTTTCCAAATTAATCATATTCTTACATATTGTTAAGAACAAATCATCAGGCTGACTGACGATTGTTTCCTTCATGAGTGGCTTAGTTCCACATACTTGTTTCTTTTTAAAAATCAGTTTTAAATCATAGTTTCCTAGTTATTTGTACTTTCAAACACGTATTTTTATGATTTTTTTTAAAAAATTGAAGTATAATTGACGCACAGCACTGCGTTAGTTCCAGGTGCACAGCATAGTGATTCTATATTTCTATACATTACAAAATGATCACCACAATAAGTCTGGTGCCATCTGTCACTGTACAGAGATATTACAGTATTATTGACTATATTCCCCATGCTGTAGATTTCATCCCCATGACTCAGGACTTGTAACTGGCAGTTTGTACCTCTTAATCTCCCTTGCCTACTTCACTCATTCCCCCACCCCCTCCCCCGTGGCAGTCACTGGTTTGTTCTCCTGTATCCATGAGCCTGTGGTTCGGTTTTGTTGTGTTTGTTCATTCATTTTGGTTTTTAGATTCCACATATAAGTGAAATCATGCAGTTTTTGTCTTTCACTGTCTGGCTTATTTCACTTAGTATAATACCCATGTTGTCACAAATGGCAAGATTTCATTCTTTTTTATGGCTGAGTAATATTCCATTATATGAGTAATCTTGTAGTGTGTATGTGTGTGTGTATCATATCTTTATCCATTCATCTATCGATGGGCACTTAGGTTGCTTCCATATCTTGACTATTGTAAATAATGCTACAGTGAATGTAGGGGTGTGTGTATCTTTTTGAATTAGTGTTCTTGTTGTCTTTAGAAAAAATACACAGAAGTGGAATGGTGGATCCATGGTAGTGCTTCCATGCTGTTTTCCATAGTGGCTGCACCAATTTACAGTCCCACCAGCACTGCGTGAGGGTTCCCTTTTCTCCACATCCTTGCCAAAAATGATGATAGCCATTCTGACAGGTCTGAGGTGGCATCTCGTTGTGGTTTCAATTTGCATTTCCCTGGTGATTAATGATGTTGAGTATCTTTTCATGTATTTGTTGGCTGTCTGTGTGTTGTGTGTCTTCTTTGGGAAAATGTCTATTTAGGTCCTCTGCACTTTTTTTTTTTTTTCGGTACGCGGGCCTCTCACTGCTGTGGCCTCTCCCGTTGCAGAGCACAGGCTCTGGACGCGCAGGCTCAGCGGCCATGGCTCACGGGCCCTGCTGCTCCACGGCATGTGGGATCTTCCCGGACCGGGGCACGAACCCGTGTCCCCTGCATCGGCAGGCGGACTCTCAACCACTGCACCACCAGGGAAGCCCATCTGCTCATTTTTTAATTGGGGTTGTTTGGGGTTTTTTTCATGTTGAGTTCTTTATATATTTTGGGTATTAACCCCTTATCAGACAGATTGTTTGCAAACATCTTCTCCCATTCAGTAGGTGGCATTTTAATTATGTTGATGGTTTTGTTTGCTGTGCAGACGTTTTTTACTTAGTTTGATGTAGTCCCATTTGTTCATCTTTGCTTTTGTTTCCCTTGCCTGAGGAGGCATATCCCAAAAAATACTGCTAAGACCAATGTCAGAGAACGCACTATGTTTTCTTCTAGGAATTTTACGATTTCAGGTCTTACATTTAAGTATTTGAGTTTATTTTTATATATAGTATGAGACAGTAGTTCGGTTTGATTCTTTTGCAGTAGCTGTCCAGTTTTCCCAACACCATTTATTGAAGAGGCTGTCTTTTTTCCCACTGAATATTCTTGGCTCTTTTGTCATAGATAATTGGTCATATAAGTGTGGGCTTATTTCTGGGCTCTCTGTTCTGTTCTGTTGATGTATGTGACTGTTTTTTACATACTGTCTTGATCACTGTAGCTTGTAGTAGTGATTTGAAATCAGGGAGCATGGTACCTTCAGCTCTGTTCTTCTTTCTCAAAATTGTTTTGGCTATTCAGGGTTATTTTTATATATTTTTTTTTCCAGCAGAAAACGTGAGGTTAATAGGTGAGAAATCCCTTATTTTACTTAAATGACATCAGCCTGTACCTATCATTCTAATCTGCTTTTTAAAAAATTAACAGTTTATCTTGGTATTTCCATGTTATTATATACATAGGTTTAACTTATTCCTTTTCACTGCCCCATAATATTTCAAAAGTATAAATATACTATTTTTGTTTAGTATCACCCATTTCCCCTTCCCTCCAAAACTTGGTACTTAGCAAGTTTTAATGTTTTAGTTTTCTTATTACCATTGGGGTCAAACATTTTTAAACAGGTCTAGGAGCTATTTGTATTTTTTCTTCTGCTATTTTTCTAGAGTTCAGTGGGGTTTTTTTTACATTTGGTTCTTTAAACTGTAGTGTGTCTTTGTGAGTGATGTCAGTTAGACATCTAACCTTATTTTTTCCAGGTAAATAACCAATGTAAAAAAGCAAAAAGATACAAAGAATAGATTTGCAGCTGTTGCTCTCATCTACTTAGCTAATCCAAGCAAGTCAGCTGAAAAACTATTAGAACTAATAAGAGTTTGTGAAGATCATGGAATACAAGCTCAACTTACCGAATTTAAAAGGTTTTCTTTGAAACACCAGCAATAACCTTTCAGAAAGTATAATCGAAAAAACAGATCCCATTCATAATGGGAACTGTAAAGTACCTAAAAGTAGACCTAATGAGAAATGTGTAATAACAAAATGTGGACTTGCCCAGCTCCTTAGCAAAAACATGTTTATCACACAATTGTAATTAAAACAGTGGGGATATTGGTCAGGTATAAACAGATTGATGGAACAGAATACAGTCTAGAAATCCATGTAGTAATATAGTATATGATAAGGGTAACATTTCAAATCAGAAAAGGGATGGGCTGTTTAAAGATCTTTTCGGTGTTCAAAGATACTAGGATAAAAACTGATTTCAGTGTAGGCCCTAGGTTCTAAGTATTTGTTAGATAATAAAAATCTAAAAAATAAAAAACTATAAAAAAGTAATGTTTATATATAACACTCTAAAAGCACAGTGACATCAAGCCTTTGTTCATGTCTTCTGCCTGGAACTATTCTCAACCCACTGTTCAACCACTTCCTCTTACCTACCTAATTCATATATACCTAATTCAGTTATGGAGTAGATGTTCAGATGTTCACACTGAGATTTTGTAGCCCCAAACTTAGATTTATATAGGTTATTTGTGGGTTAAGTCCAAATTTAATCATATTTCAAATATTTTTAACTTCCACGTAGGAATCAGTGTTTACTCCTAATGGTTAGTGTTGATTTACTCTTTCTTTGTTAGTGATGGGGAGCTCCCTCCCCCCACCAACCTTAACCCTTGTGTAAATGATGGAATTGATTTACTATATTAAGAAGTCTGTAGAAAAACTGTTGCTATCCAAAGGGCTTCTAAGGTGTGACTTTTCATGGTTGCTTAGCTACTGCTAGTTAGGTAAACAACCTGGATGTTTTGCTCTGGAGATTTTCCAGAGAAAAGTTGGCACTTGAAATCCTTCTTCTTCTAGCTTTTCTAGCATTTTTTTCCTTTTTTTTGTGTTTTAGAAGGAGTACAAAGCAGTATGAACAGAAGAAAATAATAATTACTGATAAATTTTTTAATTGCTTACTACTATGACCAAAAAATGACAGAGTACTGTTTTTAAATTTTAGATAACTATCTAAGGATTTATATCAGCACCTCTCAGCAGTAGTGGAAAAGAAGTTTTAACAGGAGCCAGAATTTGTTACCATGGCAGTATGGAATAATGGAAGGGAGCATGGGCTCTAAAGCAAACCTACCCAGGTTTAAATTCTCATGTTGCCACTTAAGCTGTAGAAGCCTTGAGCAGGTAGCAGCCTCCTCATGTTTTCTCATCTCTAAAATGGGAATGATAATTCCCCTGTGGAAGTGTTGTTTTAAAATAAGACAATGTATGCAACGCATTTAATGCAATGTTTACACTCATTTAGGCCCTCAAATGGTTGGTAAAAACGTTACATTGCCCCTGCTGCCTTTCTCTCACATTAGCCATGGTACTTTAAATACCTCCCTACATGCTTGGGGAGTGTTCTAGACTAACATTTAATTTTTCCCCTGACTCTGTCAACACCTGGAGCATTCAGCCTCTCTATACATGAATGATGTTTTTTAAGGTGAGGGATTACATAGGTTTATTGGTCAGGAATTTCTTAGAGAACAGGATAATTAGGATACACTGTTTTTCTGATAATGACATAAAAAATAATATTCGGATAAAAAAATCCTCCTTCGAAGAAATGCTGTTAAAATACAAATTACTGAAAACATGAGCTCTTTTCCTTTGGTAGTCATTTCTTTCGTGAAATTTAAGATTTCTCAAAAATTAATTTTTTTTTAACACTTCATTGTTAAATCTCAGAACTTTGGTAGCCTCTGTGCAGAAGGGATGGAACAGTAAAATGCATTATAGATGTGTACACTTACATAAGAAGAGGGCAAGCCTCACCTTTTTTATTCACAGGAAAGCTACTTCACGTCCTTGGATTTATCATGTTGTCATTCATTTAGCAGATACTTGCTTTAATGTTTACCAGTATCTAGTAGCTATAGTATACAAAGATGATTAAGGCCAAGGGTGTCTCCTTCAAGTTCAGTTCAGCTCCTAAGGAACAACATATGTGTTTTTAAACTGTTGTCAGAAGAGTTACCTTAAAAAGGCGGGGGGAAAATCTGTATTTAGACTTTACTGTCCTGGAGGTGATCATCTTCTCTCAGATGTTCAGAAACTTGATACTGTTCCATATTGTGGTGGCTGGGAAACTTACATAGCAGAGAGAGAGAGTCCTTGCACTTGTAACACCAAGGACGTATTAAAAAATAATGGGAAAACATGTTATTGTGGCATTAATCTCAATATAGTATTGTTATATTTCAGGAAACTACTAAAGTTCCTGTGGACTCAAAGTAGAATTTCATAAGAACATAATGGGTAAGTTATATAAAAGTCATTTTGTAGTTCAATTAGTTGAAGCTTTCTTCTCAAAGATAGGCCTTTGAAGTCAGTGAATGCAAGTAAGAAAGTAGAGTAGACTGAAATTAGTTGTTTAAATCAGCAGCTTATGTTTATTATATATTTCTGAAAAGCAGATCAGTAACATTATTATGCCAAATTTAATTTGTGATTGCTAGTTATTGTACCTTAGGAAATTAGAAACTCTCCCAACATACATAGAAGGTGGTTTCTCTTGCCAAAAAAAAAAAAAAAAATACTGGAAGTATAAATTTAAATAATTGATAATTTTTATTTTTGTTCTCAGGTTGGCAAAAACTGCTAAAAATCTGTACTCTTGAATAGTCTATAATTAGAAGTTACATGCATCTTTATGAGTCCCCCAGCTTTTTATTATGAAAAATTGCAAGAATAATACACTATAGCCTTCACTAGTTAACGTTTTGTCATATTTGCTTTTCCTGCGTGTATACGTTTGTATGTTTATATACCCACATATACACACATAAGCTTTTTTTTTCTGTTCTATTTATTAATTGTACATGTAATACTCCACACCTAAATGCTTAAGCATGCATCTCGTAATTCAGTCCATATTCAGAATTTCAGTTTTTTCAATAGTGTTCTTTACAGTGGGTTTATTATTTTTAAATCCAGGGTCCAATCAAGGATTTACTTATTGCATTAATTTATCTCTTGTGTTCTTTAAACAGTTCCCTACTTTTGGGATTGGGTGAGGAGTGAGGTCTTTCATGACTCATTTAAATTTAGATTTGTCTGAGTATTTCCTCCTCATTAGATTCAGGTTAAACATTTTTGGCAGTGGTAGTACATAAGTGACTTTGATATTTGTTAATCTCAGTTTTAGGAATTTCTAAATTAATAACAAATGAATGAGTAAATGGATGTTTGTAACTGAACAGTACTTCAGCTTCATCCTCTGTACTTCTCCTTGCTAAGTCTTCCTAAGTTTTTAGAATAAGCCTTAAGATATTTTCTTTCATATATTGATACCATAAAAATTAAAATTCTGTCGGTACAAAATTGTAAAGTTATACGTGTGAGAAAAGATCTTAAAGGGTTGTATAAAAATACATACTCCCTCAGAAAGTTACGTTGAGCCAATTCCTGTGGCTGAAGCCGGCATGGTGGCATTGGGGATAGCTGGTAGCTACCTCACCTCTACTTTGAATTTTTAGAGATTGATTATTTGTCTGTAGTCATTGTTTCAATATTCATGCAATAATTTAAACTGGGCAGTAAAATTTTTTGATCATTTTTTTATGGATCAAGAGTAAAATGCTAAAAAAAAAAAAAAAAGAGTAAAATGCTGAGTAAAGAAGGCCCTAAATTTCAGAATACGGGGCTTGTCAGAAGTTAAGCTCACATGGCATATGAACGTTTATTCATAAACACACTATGCATCTTACTTTAAAAATGAGTATTTCAGGTCATAGAATTAAAGTTTTACTATTTGAATATTTTCTTTTAGTCTTCAAATTTAAATGTGCTGCTGTGTTCACAAATTGTTAATACTTCCATGAAAAATACTGGTAAATTTTCATCTAAAGTAAACATCCTTGGGAGTTCCCTGGTGGTCCAGTGGTTAGGAATTGGCGCTTTCTCTGCTGTGGCCCATTTTCAATCCCTGGTTGGGGAACTAACATCCCAGAAGCCATGTGGCCAAAACTTAAAAATAAAAATAAATAAAGTAAACATCCTTGAATGTAAAGTTTATTCTGATATTGGAAAATATTTAGAGAATAATAAAATAAGGAGTTAAAAAGTTTAAAATCTTGGTGGCTATTACTCTCCAGAAATGTTTCTGCTCTGAGTTATTCAGATACTAACCTTGGTAAACCTGTTTATTTTTAATAAATTTTGTGATTCAAAAATTATCTACTACATACTTTAGATGGAGAAGAGAAAACCTATGGTGGCTGTGAGGGCCCTGACGCCATGTATGTCAAATTGATATCTTCGGATGGTCATGAATTTATTGTAAAAAGAGAACATGCGCTAACATCAGGAACAATAAAAGCCATGTTGAGTGGCCCAGGTAGGTACTTTTCTTTATTTCCTCTTAATATATCCTCACTTTTTTAATGTTTGATGAATGTGTTTTCAAGTTGAATTAAATGACTCATAACATTAAAAGAAAGACAGTAACTGTTCTAACATTAATTACTGCATGGTTATGTTGCATTGGGAAAAAAGTGGCTTCTGCTACTTCCTGTTTTCAGTTATTTACCATAGTTTCAATAAAACCTAATTGATTATTTTGTAATAGGAAGGATCCCTATGTTTCCATGGTCAGTTCACCACAGAAGGACTCTGGTGATTTTTGCTCCTGGTTACATGTAAAGTTTACCTATAGAAGTTATCGCTTCCCACATATCTACTGTTCCCATTCTACCTCAAGAAAATTTTTCTTGAGGGTTGGAATTTCTGGAGCATAGGGTAATTCTGTGTTTAACTCTTGGAGGCGCTGAACTGTCTGCACAGTGGCTGAACCATTTTACGTTCCTGCCAGCCGTGTACGAGGCTTCCAGTTTCTCCACATCCTCCCTGACATTTGTTATTTTCCATTTTTCTGATTGTAACCATCTTAGTGGGTGTGAAGTGGTATCTCATTGTAATTTTGCTTAGCAATTCCCTAATGACTGATGAAGTTAAATATATCTGCTTGTGCTTGCTGGTCATTTGTATATTTTCTTTTGACAAATATCTGTTCAATTTTGTTGCCCAGTTTTTAATTGACTTGTCCTTTTGTTGTTGAGTTTAAGAGTTCTTTATAAATTCTGGACACTTTATAAGTTCTTTATAAATTCTGAACTTTATTAAGAGTTCTTTATAAATTCTTTATACCTTATGAGATAAATGATTTGCAAATATTTTCTTCATTCTGTAGGCTGTTTTTTCTTGATAGTATCTTTTGATGCACAGAAGTTTTTTATTTTGATGAAGTCCAATTTATTTTCCCTTTTGTTGTTTCTGATTTTTGGAGTCCTGTCTAAAAATGCATTGCCAAATTCAATGCCATGAAGATTTACCTTATGTTTTCTTACAAGAGTTGTGTTTTAAGCACTTACATTTAGGTTCTTGATTTTAAGTTAATTTTTGCATATAGTGTGAATCAGCTTCATTCTTTTGCGTGTGGACATCCCATTACTGTTTGTCAGAGAGACCATACTGAATGGTCTTGGCATCCCTGTTGATAATCAGTTGACCATAGATATGTAGGTTTATTTTTGGGCTCTCGATTTTCCATTGATCTATGTATCTGTGGTTATACCAGTATCACGCTGTTTTGATTTCTGTAGCTTTGTAGTAAGTTTTGAAATTGGGAAGTGTGAGGCCCCCAACTTTGTTTTTCTTTTTCAAAATTGTTTTGGCTATTTCGGATCCTTTGCAATCCCTTTTCTGTATCTTTTACTATGGAGATTTTAGAACATACACAGACTTGGAGAGAATAGCATAACACACCTTCCCGTACCCATCAACTAGCTTCAATAGTTAACATTTTGCCAGTTTTGTTTTGTCTATTATCCTAACTTTTTTTAAAAGAGTATTTCAAGCAAATTCCTGACATTAGGTTATTTCACTTGCAAAATCTATGATAGTCCCCCTGCAACCTCCCCCCTGCTTTTTTTTTTTCAGACTATCAGTTTTACTAGAAACAAAGTTATTTGTATAATGTCCACATCCAGGTTATACTTAATCTTGTGTCATCTTGTAAATTCATAATTAGAACTCTAGAGCCTTGAACAGAATCCAGTTTATCTTTCTAGCAAGAATACTTTATAGGTGGAACTCTTGTAGTCCTATTGTATCACGTCTTTTAGCAATGTCAAGACTGATTAGTGGGTTCCATAGTTATCAAGCTGATTTGTCCATGAGCAATTCCCCAGTCAGACTTTCATATAATATTTAGTTTTAGCATTCACTGTGATTATTGCTGAGATTTACTTCATTTGGAATTATAAAACAGAGATTTTCTAATTCTGTAATTTCTTCTGCATTTATTAGTTAGAACTCTCCTATAAAGAAGAACTATTTGGTTACGCTGAAATATAGTCTGTACGGGAAAGAAAAGATAAATGCTTGATTTTTTTTTCCCCTTTACATGCAATTTTTCAGAGTAAAGAATTGGTTCTCCAGCATCCTCCAACAGTAAAGAGTGTTTGTTTTGTTTGTTTTTTTTTGCATATATACTTTTTACTGGATATTTTTCAGTCAGGTGCAGTCATTCTTACTGATGCTCAAACGGCTCCATTTTTATGCCAGAAGGAGCACATCAGGTTGGCTCCTGTGTCCTTTTGACACAGTTTTATTAGCCTTGAATAGCTATACTACTTTCTGTAATAAAAAAATTTCTCAGGTTCATTTTGTACATTATTCCTCAATCCTAAAAACAGCCATTCATTAAAGAGCCCTGGGGTTTGGGGGGGTGGGTTTTTTCGGTTTGATTTTTTAATGGAAAATGGTACTTAGATACCCCACTGTGGGTGCTAGCAATACTCATTGCTCCTGGGTTGAAGTGCTTTTAGACTTTTCTACTGGACAGAACTAGGATGTACTTTAGGGGAAAAATCCCGATGCCAACAAAATTTTAACTGAAAATTGAGATTAAAGGATTTTTACAAAGTCTGATCTCCTTTAATTTAAAAACAAGAGTTTTATCTTTGAAGCATCAAACTTTCGGCACCAAACTAATGTTTGCATGAAAAGGAATGAAGTACTGATGCATGCTACAAGGTGGATGCACCTTAAAACATTATGCTGAGTGAAAGAAGCCAGACACACATTGTTGTATACTTCCATTTGTATGAAATATCCAGAATAGACAAATTCATAGAGACAGAAAGTAGAGGGGAGTTCCCTGGTGGTCTAGTGATTAAGGATTTGGTGCTTTCACCACTGTGGCCTGGGTTCAGTTCCTGGTCAGGGAACTGAGATCGTGCAAGCTGCGCAATGTGGCAAAAAAAACCCCAAAAACATAGAGAAAGAAAGTAGATTGGTGTTTTCCAGAGGCTGTGCAGTGTGGGTTTTATTTGGGGTGGCGAAAATGTTTTGGAACCAGATGGAGAGGATGGTTGCTCGGCATTGTGAATGTACACTGACTTGTACATCTTAAGTTGGTGACTTTTATATGAATTTCTTTTTTTATTATTATTTTTATTGGAGCACAGTTGCTTTACAATGTTGTGTTAGTTTCTTGCTGTACAGCAAAGTGAGTCAGTCATACGTATACATATATCCACTCTTTTTTAGTTTCCTTCCCATTTAGGTCACCACAGAGCATTGAGTAGAGTTCCCTGTGCTCTACAGTAGGTTCTCATTAGTTACCTATTTTATACATAGCAGTGTATATATGTCAGTCCCAATCTCCCAATTCATTCCACCCCCTCTTTCCCACCCAGTAACCATAAGTTTGTTTTCTACATACGTGACTCTACTTGTTTTGTAAATAAGTTCACTTGTACCCTTTTTTTTTAGATTCCACTTGTAAGCGGTATCATCTGATATTTGTCTTTATGTGTCTGACGTCACTCAGTATGACAGTGTCTCAGTCCATCCATGTTGCTGCAAATGGCATTATTTTCTTTTCTTTTGGCTGAGTAGTAGTCCAATATATATATGTACCACATCTTCTTTATCCATTCATCTGTCAGTGGACATTTAGGTTGCTTCCATGTCTTGGCTATTGTAAGTAGTGCTGCTATGAACATAAGGGTGCATGTATCTTTTCGAATTAGAGTTTTCGTCTTTTCTGGATATACGCCCAGGAGTGGGACTGCTAGATCATATGCTAACTCTATTTTTAGTTTTTTAAGGAACCTCCATACTGTTCTCCATAGTGGCTATACCAACTTATATTCCCACCTGTTATACGAATTTCACCTAAAGAAAACACTAATGTTTGTCTAGTGTCAAAGGCTTAATAAGTGCCTATTGGTAATATTTCATACATACATTTAAGAAAGAGTTTTCGTTATTGGCAAACAAAAATTTACCTCATTGCTATGAATTATCTGCTGAATCCTTCTTTCCTTTCTCCGCATCCCATCCTACTCCCAACCAATAGACAATTACTAGAAAACTTTTAAAATACTACATTCTCAGAAAGTACATTTTTCTGCCTTTTATATTCAGTGCACAATGCTCGTGCTAGACTGCCAAGAGAATATTTTATCCCAATAGTAAAGAAATCATAGAGCTAAAGAGATGCTGAGAGATCACTAAAAACAGTTTATGAACTGTTACTAAACAAAGGGAGGAAGTAGCTTATGAGAGCTCATTAACATGACCATATTTTTAAAAACTAAAGGGGAAAACAATGCATTTACTTTCTTGAAAAGATTCTTTAAGGATAGTGTTTTCACTTATCATTTATATTTACATGACAGCATAGCACAGAGCTCCTGCTGGTCTATAAATACTTAATTCCCTAGACTGAATCGTTTTAATAAAGATTTTTTTTATGTTTCTACTCAGAAATCTACATATTTCATTTGATGCTAGTTGGGTTTATCCTTTTTGCATTATATTAGTTTTGCTAGGGCTGCCATAACAAAGTACCATTGACTGGATGGTTTAAACAGAAATTTATTTTCTCACAGTTTTGGAGGGTGGAAATTAGAGATCAAGGTGTTGACAGAGTTGGTTTCTTCTGAGGTCTCTCTCCTTGCCTTGTAGATGACTGTCTTCTTCCTGTGTCTTCCCATTGTTGTCTTACCTCTGTGTGTCTGCAGCCTCATCTCCTATTCTGATAGGGATGCCAGTCATATTGGATTAGGGCCTTAATCACCTATCTCCAAACATAGTCACATTCGAGTATTGGGGGTTAGGACTTAAACATATGAATTTTGGAGGAACACAGGTCAGCCCATGTATCACGAACAAATTCCTTTTCTTTTCCAGGTCAATTTGCTGAGAACGAAACTAATGAAGTCAATTTTAGAGAGATCCCTTCACATGTGCTATCAAAAGTATGCATGTATTTTACCTACAAGGTTCGCTACACTAACAGCTCCACGGAGATTCCTGAATTTCCAATTGCACCTGAAATTGCACTGGAACTGCTGATGGCTGCAAACTTCCTAGATTGTTAAATAAAATAAATTATAATAAACTGTTAACTTTTTTCAGTATTTAATACCTGTAGTTCAGTTAGTAATTTTTTCATATATAGCATGTCGCCTGTGTGCAGTTGAACCTTAAAGTTCGTTGCAAAGCAGATTACCTTCTGTTCTTCTGCATAGCAGTCAGAGTTGAAATCTGTTTGCTACATCAACAAATTAAGGACATTTTCACAAATTGAGAAATAAACGAATATGCCAATTCGTAGGTGGTTTTGCTTTATCCTTTGGATGTGATTTTTAAAATTAGAGCAGTGGTGAAATTTAGGCATAAATTCAACACGTTCTACAGGTAAATAATGGGGCTACATATTTTTATGTTTTTAGTGTTTTTTTAAAAACCTATTCTGATCTTATAGCTGTCATTAGCATTACTAGAGTTATGCAATTGCATATAATTGCATTATAAACATGTTTATAACTTAGCCAAAATATTGATTTTTATAACTGTCAAAGACAAGAGAGTTGAAATTTCTTATGTGTCTTTTGATAAACTGCAGTATTGTTTAAGTATATCTTGTCTTTTTGTTTATTGCTACAATTTAAGAACTTTATTTAAAATCAATTTTGGAAGGTTACTAGGTACAGCTTTTGGAGCAGAGACTTTTTGAACTTTAGCCACATGGTCAGCAAGTAGACTACATGACTTCAGTTTCATGTGCATTTTGGCCAATCCATTGTATAAAGTTTCCTTTGCAGTATTCATTCTTACATAGTCCCTTGTTGTGATTACACTTCTCATTATTTAAATATGTTTTAAAAGACTCACTAGGAACTTTTTCATCTAGATCCTAAGAGCAAGACTTCTCTGACAATTCCAGTCTTCCTCCATTCAACTGAAATATTATAAAATAAGAAAAACGTGGAGAGATGCAGTGCAAATCTAATAATGCACTTTGATGTAGTATATTAATTATCTTCTATTAATTAAAGTATGTCCCACTAGATATGATATCCATAATCTGGGCCTTCTACTGAACTCAAACTTATAGAAGAGGTCATTCAACTTTCACACTAAGACAAAAACTGTTTGAAGAACTATAATAGAGCGTCTCTGCTTAGTCATGGAAAAAGAAGCACTAGAGTTGGGTTTATTATTGTCTCTATCTTAGTAGTAAAACAAAGCTGTTATTATAGGGTCTATAAATTTAAGTCTTCAGCTTACTTCTTTAAGACTGGTTCAATATGGACCAGTTTTTCTGGAACCTGCAAAGACCATAAACAAGATCAATAAAAGTAATTTTTCCTCTTAGAAGACCTAACATTGTTATTGAAAGCAATTAAATATAAATGTTAGTTGCATATATTTTAGTAACATCTTAAGACATACTGTTACATATTTTAGTATAGAATTATCAAGTACTAGAATTATATTCTGCTACTTGGTGACAAATAATGCCAATTATAAACCTAAGTGGTGATCTTAAAGGTCAAGGTGATAGCTAGAATACAGTTTAACTTTGATCCATTTTAGTAGGTTACTTTATATGTTAGGTCCAGAAGTTACCTTAAGTTCAAAATATTGAAATAGAACTGAAAGATTAGGAAAAACTGTATAGCTTGCGGCAAATGATACTTGCATGTTAATAAAGACTATTGACTGAAAGGTTTGATGAACACTTGGTGTTTGATCTTTTTAGCCTTAATTTTCTCTTTTTCTGAGGATGTATGAAACTATTGGCTTCAGGACATCTTGCCATATGATTGAATAGCAGGAATTTTTATTTGGTTCAATTGAAGAGGTGATTTTATATAGCATTGAGACCTTAAATAGTTTTCTGACACTTGGTGATTAGTTTACTTTTTGAATTATGTGCAAATCTACCCAATACTTTTTCTGCACAGAAAATAGTACCACAAAATCCTTTGTTTTATTCAGTTACTATTTCATTTTTGTATTGTCTAGATTATTTTATGCTTTTTAGACTGCTTATCTTTCATGCAATTATTATTGGCAGATAAGTCTCCTTTTGAAGAGCTGTTAATATTGAGGAATACAATCTACTATAAGTAAATTCAGCTCATATTAAAAGAAATACATTTAGAGACATCTTGCTATATATGGAGCTGTCATCTTAGCTGTGGGTCGTTTTGCTAAATTTATCAATTATTTCAAAATGGTGCAGGTATTCTGAGAAATTATATAAAGTTGCTGTTAAAGATTGAAGAGTGTTTAAAGCTAGTAATTCCTATCTGTGTAGAGGAAAATTCATACAAATTAACAAAGCTTGGTTGTATTTAGACTTAGCAGTGCTAAGCTGAGCTTCTGTTTAGTTATATCTAAGTTTGGTAAAACACATAAGATCTGGAAATCAATAGACGCAGTTGATTTTATATATGGTGTTTCATTTGCAATATATAAATCTCATTTAATTCCAGGCTAGTCATATTTGTGCTAAGTCTTTATATTCCTATTAGGCTATAATAAGAAACTCTTAAATATTATATATTACACCTAATGGTTTGTTGGTTTAAACAAATATTTATTAGTCTAGAAGTATTTTGGTATATCACAGCATCAAACTAAGAGTTAAAAAGTATAAAATCTTGTGCTAATAAGCCAAGTTATCTTGAACAGGTGACTGGTTCTTCATTTCACTTCTAGGAAATTAAGGAGACTACACATCAATAGGGTGATGTTTACCACATTTTTTAATGAACGAACAAGATTGTGGATATTGCTTAAATCTAAGATTGTAACATTACAGATGATCAGATTAGAAGAATTATAAATGAGAAAAAATGCCTTTCTTGCTGCATCTTTTAAGTAGCAGTCTATAAATTTCAGCTTTTGCTACTTTTGATTAAGCATTAAATATTACACAGCAGTACTAAATACATTAACTAGATTAATTTAGATACTTGTTTTCTATTGCCTGCTATATAAAGAAAATTCAGTTTTAGTGATGGGCATCATTAACTTCATGATACAAAGGGAAATTTATGTGCAGTTTTCATACCAGTATATGCAATGCCAGGTCAACCGCAAACTCAGTTTTCATTTATGCTCTAATATAGTATTTATCCTGAATTAGCTACATATGTATTTTCTTTATTTACTCCATATTTCTTTATCTGAAAACAGAAGACTTTTGTTTTAATGCCCTATAGAATATTCAGTTTCCTTTCTCCACATTCCCTTAGTTGCCCACCGGCCCCCCTTCCTATACACACACTTATCTTCTTTGGAGAAATGTCTAAGGTCTTCTGCCCATTTTGGGATTGGGTTGTTTGTTTTTTTGTTATTGAGCTGCATGAGCTGCTTATAAATTTTGGAGATTAATCCTTTGTCAGTTGCTTCATTTGCAAATATTTTCTCCCATTCTGAGGGTTATCTTTTGGTTTTGTTTATGGTTTCCTTTGCTGTGCAAAAGCTTTGAAACTGGGAAAATTTTAATGTTGCTTTGAGATAGAACTCATGGTCTTAATCACCATATTGTTCTATAAGTTTTGTGTTTATGTTATTATTCTAATATAGGACACAGTTGCATCAGTATTAGGCTTGTCTCCCCCTCTTTATAGTACTAGATGCTTAGCATCATTTTTAATACAAAAATGTTATATTTATTTAGGTATATATTTATATGCTAACACCCTTATTTGTGATAGCATCTATTGCTTCATTATTTAGAGAAGCATGTATAAGATGACAGCTTATAAGAAAAATTCAAATTTCATGTTTTTTTATTCAACCAGAATTGTCTAAAATATTTTAATTTGAGCCGCCTTTTACATCATGAAGTAAAGCTTGTGATTAATTCTGCCTATGCATACCAACTGGCCCAGATCAATTGTTAGGATTTTTTAAATACATCAGTAGAATTTTAACTATAGGCGTATTAAATGTTGATGCAAACTTATCAAATATATTTTCCTTTTGAATCAGTATAGTGTCATTTCTGCTCTAGAAAACTTCAAGGATCTGTGCATCCATCTCAAGTATAATTTTGAATTGTAAAGTACATTTTCTTCAGACCATCAAAGAAAATTTTTGTTTTTCCATAATTTCACTCAGCTGTTTTTGAAAATGCATGTTTCCTTAGTTTCTTACAGCCACCATTTGAATCAGCCAATATGTTCCTTTTTGATACTTGTTTTTTGTTTTAATGAGGAGCCAAGACAAAAAGTTACGGTAATCCAAGGTCACAAGCTAATTTATGGTGAGATTCTAGATCCAGATCATAGTTCAAATTAGAACAAACATGGTGCTTAGATTCTAGAAACACCCTATGAATGGTACATCTAGAAAAGATGTTTGTTAAGAGTACTGAAATAAATAATATACAGAATATTGAAATGGTGGAATTGGGATAGGGAGTTAATGCATGAGATGGGCTTATAAAGTAACAAATGCCTTTTAAAGTATATAACATTTCTATCCAAATGAACATCATCCTTAGTAGGGCGAGTGTTGCTCAAAAATGTTTCTGGAACTGACTTCAGAGCTTATAATAAATGTTCTTTTGAATAGCCTCAGTGGTGGGAGATGCTTTTCTTTGAATGTTTTGCAACAGTCAATGAATGTTTTTGATCCAAACCTACTGAATAAAGATGAGTGGCCAGGCCAGGTCAGGAAGAAGATACATAATTAAAGGAATTAGAGTAGCTTTCTCATGTAGCCAGTAATCATGCCAGGAGCATGACATGTCACAAAACCAAATTTAAGAAAGCTGCATCAGAGTTGTGATTCAAATGGGTTTTATAAAATTGCTACCTTACAGTGTAAAACATCATCTGTGTTACTTTGTTCAGAGTAGACAAGGTTTAAGCCTTGTGCCTCCAGCAGTTTGGTTTCTCTGCAACATCATATTAACAGACAGTTTGGGAAATTCGCTGGCAGTCCAGTGGTTAGGGCTCTGCACTTTCACTGCGGGGCCCAAGTTCAATCCGTGGATGTGGAACTGGGATCTCGCAAGCTGGGCTGCACGTTCCCCGCCCCCGTCCCCTCCCCCCCAAAAAAAGACAGTTTTTCTGTTACCGGGAAGAGTATGATCTACCTGATAAAGTACCATTCCGCCCTTAAATACTGAAGGAACTCTCCAATGAAAACTTACATTCCTAAAGAGATGAGTCTATGAAGTTACTTTGACTGGTGGAATGGCAATAGTAAAGTCATAAAAAACCAAGAGCTAATGAAACCACAATTTAAGTTATGTGATTGTTCTTAAATGGAACTCTTTTTCTTCTTTTCCTAATGGCAATTTTTGCCTTATCTTCTAAAAATTAGATTGTAAGAAAACAGGAATAAAGAAGGGAATTATTTCATATTGTGAGGGGGTGTTGATCTCATTGTCTCTCCCAGTCTCTAGCAGGGTGCTTTAAACATGGTAGGTGTTCAATAAATCTTGACTTGAAACAAGCTCATTGGTGTGGAAAGGCAGTACCTCAATCATATTCCACTGGATCCTTAAGTTTTATGTCTTAACTAACGTTGAAATAAAATATTTGTCTGAGCCTAACTGCAGATGTCTGCACATCATCTAGTCTGCCATTTGCAGGGGAGAATACTGAATGCGAAGGCAGGAAAGCTGGGTTCAAGATTGTTGTTGCTGCACCAGATTCTTGGTGTTCTCCCATGAAAAATAATAGCAGTCTCTGAACAAACATTTCTCCAAAGAAGATGTACAAATGACGAACAATACCTGAAAATTTGCCCAAGTCATGAGGCATTAGGGAAATGATAATCAAAACCACAATATATTTCACACCCCGTAGATAGCTATAATAAAAAAGATGGACATTAACATATTGACCAGGATGTGTAAAAATTACAACTCAACCTTGCAGGTGGAGATGTGAAATGGTGCAGCTACTGTAGAAAATAGTTTGGTGGCTCTTCAAAACGTCAAACCATGTGACCCATCGTGGTATAGGCCTAGGTATATACTCAAAAGTACCCGTTGGAAGTTTTTAAACATCAAAATAAATAGCCACAGGGCTTCCCTGGTGGCGCAGTGGTTGAGAGTCCGCCTGCCGATGTAGGGGACGCGGGTTCGTGCCCCGGTCCGGGAAGATCCCACATGCCGCGGAGCGGCTGAGCCCGTGAGCCGTGGCCGCTGAGCCTGCGTGTCCGGAGCCTGTGCTCCGCAACGGGAGAGGCCACAACAGGGAGTGGCCCGCGTACCGCAAAAAAAATTTAAAAATATAATGAATAGCCACAGAGAAGAAAGTTATGATTGAAGACTACTCTTTAAAGAAAGGATAGAGTAACATTTTATGAGGTGCAGCTATCCATCCTAAGCAAATTCATAGCCTTTATTATATATGAGAGAATGAGAAAACAAACCAAGCATTAAATTCAAAGTGTTTGAAACTAATGCCAACAAAATCAGGATGAAAGAATTAACAAAAATAGCAAAAACAATTAGAAAATAGGAATTAGTAAATTAGAAGGACATTTATAAATAGAAGAGCTGGTTCAGAGCAGTAGAAAAACATGGGACATATCAAGAGAAAAATGAGGAAGCAAAAATATATGGATGAGATAGAAAAGAAATACTCAACATTTGTTATGAGAAAGTTAATACCCCAAAACAGAGAAAAGCTCTTAAATTATAAGAGATTATTATTTATACCAAATTTTTAAATTGTGATTGAGTGATTTTCTAGGAAAATAGAAATTATGAAAATTAAACCAAGACAAAATCTGAATACATCAATAACCATGAAAGGAAAGTGAAGTAGTTGTCAAGATATTTCTCCCAAAGAACCGTAAGACTAGATTATTTTTTTAATCTTCACGGAGCGTGATTCACAAAGATAGCAAATTTCTAAATTCCTGTTACAAAGTTAGTATAATACTGATATCAAATTCTGAGATAACAGACTTAGAAAAAGAAAATCCTATAGGCCTATACCACAGGTATATAGAGACAACAATCCTAAATAAAATACTAGCAATCAAATCCAGACTGTAGTCAAAGTGTACTACACCATAACTAAATGAGGTTTATTCTAAGTAAACAAGGATTGTTTAAGGTAAGAAATTTTATTGATATAAATTTACTGGAAAAAATGTAGGATCATTTCAATAGAGGTTTAAAAATAATTTGGCAAAATGTCATTTCTACTCCTAATTTTAAACTAATACACTACGAGTAGAATGTTTCATTTATTATTTTAAAGCAACATTAAGCTAAAGTTATCATACTTAACAAAAAACATTTATCAAAGGTGCTCTCATTGAAAATGAGGACCACTTAACAAGTGTGGGTGAGGATGTGGAGAAAAGAGAACCCTCATGCACTGTTGGTGGGAATGTAAAATGATGCAGCCACTAAGGAAAACAGTATGGAGGTTCTTCAAAAATTAAAAATACAACTACTGTATGATCCAGCAATTCCACTTCTGGGTATTTATCCAAAAACAAAACCAAAAACACTAACTCAAAAAGATATATGCACCACCCCCCTGTTCATTGCAGCATTATTTACAATAGCCAAGATATGAAAACAACCTATGTCCACCAAAGAATGAATGGATAAAGAAATTGTAGTATATAAATACAATGGAATATTATTCAGCCTTTAAAAAGAAGAAAATCTTGCCATTTGCAACAATATGGATTGACCTTGAGAGCATTAAGCTAACTTACATAAGTCAGAGAAAGACAAATACCGTACAATCTCACTTATATGTGAAAACAAAAACCCAAGCTCACAGATACAGAAAGCAGATTGGTGGTTGCTAGAGGTGGGGGGTGAGGGGTGAGCAAAATGGGTGAAGAAGGTCAAAAGATACAAACTTACGGGGTTTCCCTGGTGCCACAGTGGTTGGGAGTCCGCCTGCCAATTCAGGGGACACGGGTTCGTGCCCCGGTCTGGGAAGATCCCACAAGCCGCGGAGCGGCTGGGCCTATGAGCCATGGCCGCTGAGCCTGCGCATCCGGAGCCTGTGCTCCGCAACGGGAGAGGCCACAGCAGTGAGAGGCCCGCGTACCTCAAAAGAATAAAAAAAGATACAAACTTCCAATTATAAAGTAAGTCATGGGGATGTATTTACAGCATGGTGACTGTAGTTAGTAATATATTACACACTTGAAAGTTGCTAAGAGAGTTAATCTTAAAACTTCTCATCAGAAGAAAAAAGATTTTTCTGTGTATAGTGACAGATGTTAACTAGACTTATTGTGGTGATCATATTGCAATACACACAAATATCAAATCATTCTGTTTTACACCTGAAAATAATGTTACATGTCAACTATACCTCAAAATTAAAAAAAAAACATGAGAATACTTGCTATCAATACACTATTTAGCATTTCTTGGAAATATCCAGACATTGCTGTAAATTTTTTTTATGTAGGTATAAATACTGGAAGAGAAGAGACAAAAATATCTGCAGGCAATATAGAATCTCACAGGAAAATCCCAAAAGTCTCAACTGAAAGATTCTGAAATCTAAAAGAGAGAAGTAGAAAATGCAGTGGACATTTGTAGAATCTTTTCTTTTCTTTTCTTTTGGCTGCACAGCATAGAAATCCCCATCCTGGGTTTGGGAAATACCCTTATCTAAATTCAGGTGAAGGGGGCATCCCCACACCCTGCTACAGAAATCAAGAGACTTCTTGGGGACTTCCCTGGTGGCGCAGTGGCTAAGACTCTGTGCTCGCAATGCAGGGAGCCCAGGTTCGATCCCTGGTCAGGGAACTAGATACCACATGCATGCCACAACTAAGAGTTTGCATGCCACAACTAAGGAGCCCATGTGCCACAACTAAGGAGCCCACCTGTCACAACTAAGACCCAGCACAACCAAATAAATAATAAATTTTTTAAAAAGAGACTTCTTCCCTGCCTCCTGACTGCCAGGGCACAGGAACATGACCAAGGAACCCTCCACATCCTTCCAATAATTGCCTTCTCTTTTCTACCTAGGCTTTCTGTTGAGAAGTATAACTCCTACAGAAATTGATATTAAGGGTAGGTTGCAGGCAGCAAACCCTCCAGAAAATAGAGGAATCTAACTGTGATTACTTTGCCCAGGTAGGGCCCAAAGTGGTGGCAATTCCACAATACTCATAAATGGGGATCTGAAATCAAACAGCTCAGGAAAGTTAAATAGCTATTCAAGTTATTTCTTGCCTGTTGAGGACAGGGCTTTGGATGATTTCAATGCACCTATGGAAGAATAAGATGGAAGACATCAAGAATTAATGGTGTGAAACACAGAAGACCCCAGAATAGCCAAAGCAATGTTGAGAAAGAAAAACGGAGCTGGAGGAATCAGACTCCCTGACTTCAGACTATACTACAGAGCTACAGTAATCAAAACAGTATAGTACTGGCACAAAAACTGAAATATAGATCAATAGAATAGGATAGGAAGCCCAGAGATAAACCCACACACATATGGTCACCTAATCTATGACAAAGGGATAAAAAACTAAAAATAGATCTACCATGTGACTTAGCAATCCCATTACTGGGCACATATCCAGAGAAAACCGGAATTCAAAAAGGTACATGTACCCCAATGTTCATTGCAGCACTATTCACAATAGCCAGTACATGGAAGCCACCTAAATATCCATCAGCAGAGGAATAGATAAAGAAGATGTGGTACATGTATACAATGGAATATTACTCAGCCATAAAAGGAACAAAATTGGGTCATTTGTAGAGATGCAGATGGACCTAGAGACTGTCATACAGAGTGAAGTAAGTCAGAAAGAGAAAAACAAATATCGTATATTAACGCATATATGTGGAATCTGAAAAAATTGGTATAGACGATCTTATTTACAAAGGAGAAATAGAGACACAGACATAGAGAACAGACGTATGGATACCAAGGGGAAAAGTGGGGGTGGGATGAATTGGGAGCTTGGGATTGAGATATATACACTATTGATAGTATGTATAAAATAGATAACTAATGAGAACCTACCATATAGCACAGGGAGCTCTACTCAGTGCTCTGTGGTGACCTAAATGGGAAGGAAATCCAAAAAAGAGGGGATATATATATATATATACATGTATAGCTGATTCACTTTGCTGTACAGTAGAAACTAACACAACATTGTAAAGCAACTGTACTCCAAAAAAATTTAAAAAAAAAAAAGATGCATGCACCCAATGTTCATTGCAGCACTATTAACAATAGCAAGGACATGGAAGCAACCTAAAAGTCCATCAGCAGAGGAATGGATAAAGAAGATGTGGTATATAAATACAATGGAATATTACTCAGCCACAAAAAGAACAAAATAAAGCCATTTGCAGCAACATGGATAGACCTAGAGATTGTCATACTGAGTGAAGTAAGTCAGACACAGAAAGACAAATATCAGGTGCTATAGCTTATATGCGGAATCTTAAAAAAAGGGGTAAAAATGAACTTATTTGCAAAATAGAAGTAGAGTCACGGATGTAGAAAACAAATTTACGGTTACCGGGGATAAGGGGGAGAGGGATAAATTGAGAGATTGGGACTGACATATACACACTACTATATATAAAATAGATAACTAATAAGAAGCTGTTGTATAGCACAGGGAACTCTACTCAATACTCTATAATGGCCTATATGGGAAAAGAATCTAAAAAAAAAAAGAGTGGATATATGTATATAACTGATTCACTTTTCTGTACACCTGAAACTAACACAACATTGTAAATCAACTACACTCCAATAAAAATTTAATAAATAATTTTTTTAAATCTAATGGAAATAATTTCAGGAAAAATTAAAAACTCATCAGTTGATATTTTGTTCTGAACAAAAGCAAAATGTACTAAACTCAGTTTCTGATTTTATCTTACCACTAGCCTGTACTCCAATTATCAGTTAAAATGACTAAACCCTGTTTTCAATTAAAGAAAACAAAAAAGAATTAACGGTGTGAATTTATAGCCTGAGAAGTGGAATGTTTGCTTTTCTTTTTTATTTTTTTGGCCACGCATGTGGCTTGCAGGATCTTAGTTCTCTGACCAGGGATCAAACCCGTGCCCCCTGCAGTGGTAGCATGGAATCCTAAACACTGGACCACCAGGGAATTCCCTGGAGTGGTTGCTTTTAATGGTACTGGATGGCTTAAAGAAAGAGGACAACCTCAAATCCCACAGATTTCAAGGCATGGTAGAATTCTAGGAAATTTCTAGTATTCTGTTATTTAACCACAGATAGCTTTCTGATTACTGTAAAACCAAACTTGAAGATTGATCCAATAAGCCGAATTAAAATGTCAGTTCAGTTAGTGTCTGGTGGTTATATGTCTACCATGTAAAATTTAAGATATTGATTGAGAAAAGGGTGGTAACCTAAAAAACTGAACAGGGATCATATTGAACCCCTCATGACCCTCCTCAACAGTTAAATCAATCTGCCACCATCTTTTGGTAAGAAGCAAGGACTCCCTTATACCTGGAGATACCTTCTGGGGAGAGGTAATTCTCACCTCACCTGCCGTTATTTCAGAGTAAGAATACAAATGGATCCCTGGGGACTCCCAGGATTCAGCATCAAAGTTAATGGAAGATTACTGCCAACTCCATAAAGACAAGATCACCAGGAGTTTAGATCCCTCAGGAATAAAAGTTTAAGTCACGCTACTGGGTAAAAAACTCCAGCCAGGAAGTTTACTGGCTGAAGGCAAAGGAAACAGTAATGGAAGAGGAAAGTCATAAAAACCTGCTTTGACCTTACTACCCGTTGTAGAAATGACAATTACAACCTTTCCTTTATATTCTTCCCTGCTATGCCCTGTGTATATTTATATGTGTTAACTACTTTCCTTTTTTGTTTTTCCCACCATCTCCTTTTTCCACCACTATTTTATTTAGGTCTTTTGGAGGTTTAACTTTATAATTAGCCCTTGAGGGGATCACAAGAGAACTGGACAAGAAACTGATATTATTTAGAGAACTCAGATTTTTTTTTTTTTTTTTTTCGGAACGCGGGCCTCTCACTGTTGTGGCCTCTCCCGTTGCGGAGCACAGGCTCCGGACGCTCAGGCTCAGCGGCCGTGGCTCACGGGCCCAGCCGCTCCGCGGCATGTGGGATCTTCCTGGACCGGGGCACGAACCCGTGTCCCCTGCATCAGCAGGCGGACTCTCAACCACTGCGCCACCAGGGAAGCCCAGATTTTTTTTTTAATTCAGTAATTGGCAAGACAGTTGCTCCTTTTCAAGAAAAGAAGGGCTAGTGCTTATTTTTCCCAGTTTTACTGAGATATAATTGACATGCAACACAGTATAGGCTTATTTATCCATTCCACTGTTGATGGACATTTAGGTTGTCTCCAGTTTTGAGCTGTTACAAAAAATACTGCTATGAACTTTTTTGTACATGGTTTTTAGGGCTCATATATACACATTTTGTGTAAAAGCCAGAAGTCAATTTGCAGTTTCATAGGGAATGCATATGCTTGGTGTTATACGTTTTCAGCTAACGGTTTCCTAAGGTGGTCGTACCAATTTATGCTTTCACCAGCAGTGTATGAGAATTCCAGTTACTCCACATTCTTACCAACCAACACTCAGTATTGACAATTTTATTTTAGCCATTCTAGTGGAGGTGTAGTTGTATTGCATTTATTTAGATATTCTCACCCATGCACCTGATGCTCAATTAATCTACGACAAAGGAGGCAAGACTATATAATGGAGAAAAGGCAGCCTCTTCAATAAATGGTGCTGGGAGGGGACTCCCCTGGTGGTCCACTGGTTAAGACTCCGCACTTAATAAACTCAAAGTGGATTAGAGACCTAAATGTAAGACCGGGTACTGTAAAACTCTTAGAGGAAAACATAGGCAGCAAACACTCTTTGACATAAATCACAGCAATATCTTTTTCAATGCATCTCCTAGAGTAATGGCAATAAAAACAAAAATAAATGAATGAGACTTAATTAAACTGAAAAGCAATAAAAACAAATAAATGAATGAGACCTAATTAACTGAAAAGCTTTTGCACAGCAAAGGAAACCACTAAACAAAACGGAAAGACAACCCACAGAATGGGAGAAAATATTTGCAAATGATGCAACCAGCAAGGGATTAATCTCCAAAATTTACAAATAGCTCATGTGGCTCAATATCAAAAAAACAACCCAATCAAAAAATAGGTAGAAGCAACTATACTCTAATAAAAATTAATTTTAAAAAATGCACGGAAGACCTAAGTAGGCATTTCTCCAAAGAGGACATACAGATGGCAAAGAGGTACGTGAAAAGATGCTCAACATCGCTAATTGTTAGATAAATGCAAATCAAACTACCATGAGATATCACCTCACGCCAGTCAGAATGGCCATCATCAAAAAGTCTACAGACAATAAATGCTGGAGCGGGTATGGAGAAAGGGAACCCTCCTACACTCTTTGTGGGAATGTAAATTGGTACAACCACTATGGAGAACAATATGGAGGTTCCTTAAGAAAGTAAAAATAGCGCTACCATATGATCCAGTAATCCCACTCCTGGGCAAATATCCAGAGAAAAACATTGAAAGGATACATGCACCCCAATGTTCATTGCAGCGCTGTTTATGATAGCCAAAACGTGGAAGCAACCTAAATATTCATCAATAGATGAATGGGTAAAGAAGATGTAGTACATATATACAATGGAATATTATTCAGCCATTAAAGAGAATAAAATTAATGCCATTTGTAGCAACATGGATGGACCTGGAGATTATCATACTAAGTGAAGTAAGTCAGACAAAGACAAATATCATATGATATTGCTTATGTGCAGAATCTAAAAAAAAAAAAAGATACAAATGAACTTATTTACAAACCAGAAACGGGAATTCCCAGCAGTCAGGGGTTAGGACTGCGCACTTTCACTGCTGAGGGCCCGGGTTCAACCCCTGGTCAGGGAACAAAGATCCCACAAACTGCGAGGCAGGGCAAATTAAAAAAAAAAAAACGGACTCACAGACTTAGAGAATGAACTTACAGTTACCAGGGGGAAAGGGTCGGGGAGCGGGAGGGATAGATTGGGAGTTTGGGATTGACATGTACACACTGCTATATTTAAAACAGATAACCAGGGCTTCTCTGATGGCGCAGTGGTTGAGAATCTGCCTGCCAATGCAGGGGACACGGGTCCAATCCCTGGTCTGGGAAGATCCCACATGCCGTGGAACAGCTAAGCCCGTGAGCCACAACTACTGAGCTCCCACTTCCATGAGCTTTTGCTTAAATGATTCTAAAATTTAGGACCACATTTTCCCTTACCCAAGGATTTTTTTTTTTTTTTTGCAGTACGCAGGCCACTCACTGTCGTGGCCTCTCCCGTTGCGGAGCACAGGCTCCGGACGCGCAGGCTCAGCGGCCATGGCTCACGGTCCCAGCCGCTCCGCGGCATGTGGGATCCCCCCGGACTGGGGCACGAACCCGTGTCCCCTGCATCGGCAGGCTGACTCTCAACCACTGCGCCACCAGGGAAGACCCCCAAGGATTTTTAAGACACTAATTCACTGTTTGCTAATACTAAAGTGGAGGATTCTGATGATAAACTGATTTTGTTCTTCTTGATTTTTTTAAGGCAATATTTACAGTTTTTCTTTTTTCTTTTTTTTTTGAAGTATAATTGACTTACAATATTATCTTAGTTTCAGGCATGAAACACTGTGATTCAAAATTTTTATAGATTATACTGCATTTCTAGTTATTATAAAATATTGACTGTATTCCCTGTGCTATACGATCACCACTCTTTATGTTTAAATTCCAGTATTTTTATTAGGCTATGTCTCTGCACTGATTGAGCTGTATTACCTTTTCAAAATTTTCATTAAAACACACTTTTAACCTTTCCATCAATTTTTATGATAAAAACTTTCAAATGTTGAGAAAAGTTAATAGTACAATGAACATCCATATGCCCTTTACCTAGATTTAGCAGTTGTTAACATTTGCCACATTTGCTTTGTCTACATCTATATCTATTATTTTATCAGTCAGGATTCTCCAGAGAAACAAAGCCAATAGGATATATCCATATCTATCTTTCTATCAATCTGTGGTTGTATATAGATATAAAGTTCTTTTTCTCTCTTTCCTTCCCTCTCTCTATAGATAGGTAGATAGATAGAAATATATAAAACAAGATTTAGTTTAAGAAATTGTCTCATGCGGGACTTCCCTGGTGGTCCAGTGGGTAAGACTCCACGCTGCTCCCAATGCAGGGGGCCTGGGTTCGATCCCTGGTCGGGGAACTAGATCCTGAATGCTGCAACTAAAAGATCCTGCATTCTGAAATGAAGATCCCGAGCGCCGCAACTAAGACCCGGTGCAACCTACATAAATAAATAAACAAATATTTTTTAAAAATAAAGTCAACTGGATTCTAGATGTACTCATCTACAAAGTACAGTTGTCCCTCCTTTTCCCAGGAAATTAGCTCCAAATGACCCAGAAGCCCCTGTGGATACAAAAATCCTCCAATGCTCAAATTGCTTATATAAAATAGCATAGTACAGGGACTTCCCTGGTGGCACAGTGGTTAAGAATCCACCTGTCCCTGCAGGGGACACGGGTTCGATCCCTGGTCTGGGAAGATCCCACATGATGCAGAGCAACTAAGCCCGTGCACCACAACTACAGAGCCTGTGCTCTAGAGCCCGAGAGCTACAACTACTGGGCTCACATGCCGCAATTACTGAAGCCTGCGCGCCTAGAGCCCGTGCTCCACAACAAGAGAAGCCACCGCAATGAGAAGCCCACGCACCGCAACAAAGAGTAGCTCCCGATCACCGCAACTAGAGAAAGCCCACTCACAGCAGCAAAGACCCAACGCAGCCTAAAATAATAAAATAAAATAAAATAAAAAGTAAAAAAAACAAAACAAAACAAAAAAATAGCATAGCACAATATGGATACTGTCGGCCCTCTCTACCTGCAGGTTTCACATCTGCGGATATGGAGAGCCAACTGTACTGTCACAGCAATACCTTGATTAGTGTTTGATTAAATAACTCGGTACTATAGCCTAGCTGAATTGACACATCAAGTTAACTATCAAAATTATCTATGTGGGACTTCCCTGGCAGTCCAGTGGTTAAGACTCCACGCTTCCACTGTAGGGGGCACGGGTTTGATCCCTAGTGGTGGAACTAAGATCCCGCATGCCATGAGGCGCAGCCAAAAAAAAAAAAAAATTATCTATATATTTCTCTATATGTCTATAGCTCTCTCATTATATAGAATACATATACGTGTGTGTGTGAAATTTGCAATTCTCTGAAAGTTGCAGAAATCCTGACACTTCACCCATAAATACTTGAACATATTTCTCCTAAGGACTAGGTTATTCCCCAACATAACACAATACAGTGAGGACAAGTTAATTCAACTGATTCGATAACAGTAAAATTTCCCAAACTGTTCTAATAAATTTTAAATCTAGCATTTATTGAAGATTATTTATTGCCTTTAATTGTTTTGTCTTTTTATTTTTCTTTAATTCCAGAGCCATCCTCCACTTTTTTATTTTTTTGGTCACACTGACATTTTTGAAGAGCCCAGGCCAATTGTGTTCTAGAATGTCTCACAGTCTGGATTTGACTGATTGTTCCTTCATGATTAGATGCAGGTTAAAATTTTAGTCAAAGAATACTAAATGCATAATGCTATATTACCGCCAAATCCCACCAGGAGGCACATAATTTTAGTTTGTCTCATCATTGGTTTCATCACTTGGTTCAGACACTGTCTGCCAGATTCCTCTATTAATAAAGATAAGCTTTCCCCTTTAAAATTGACAAGGAATCTGAGGGTTGATACTTTGATACTTTGTTCCACAACAACATTTCACCTAATGGAATTTGTGTCCATTGATGCTCTTTGCCTGAATCAGTTACTACACTGGTGGTTGTAAAACAGTGATCTTCTAATTCTATCATTGATTCTCTCTCTGTGTTTTTGGCTGCATTGGGATTTCATTGTGCGTATTATGATTTAAGAAGCTAATAGGAATCTTTCTCCACATCAAACCAAAGGTATATGACTCACACAGCCTTCCCTCTTTAAATGCCTAACATTTTCAAATATCCTCCTCTACTGACTCCTTTTAGCTTATGATAATGTTCAAATCACTTTCTGAAAACAAACAAGAAACGAAACTTCTCCCTACTCTTGACCTTGCATTTGTCACTAGTGCAGTCTTATCTCCCTTTTTCTCATCTCCTCCAAGCCTTTGATGTCCCTTTTTTAAAAATATATAAATTTATTTATTTATTGTCTGCGTTGGGTCTTCGTTGCTGCACACTGGCTTTCCCTAGCTGCGGTGCACGGGCCTCTCATTGCAGTGGCTTCTCTTTGTTGCGGAGTGCGGGCTCTAGGCGCGTGGGCTTCAGTAGTTGTGGCACGAGGGCTCAGTAGTTGCAACTCGCAGGCTTAGTTGCTCCATGGCATGTGGGATCTTCCTGGACCAGGGATCGAACCCGTGTCCCCTGCGTTGGCAGGCAGATTCTTAACTACTCCACCACCAGGGAAGTCCAAGCCTTTGATGCCTCTTTATCTTCACTTACCAGTTCGCTCCACAGTTCACTACAACAAAAATTAATCTGATGAAGAGCATTGACGTACTCCACATTGCCAATTCAGTTTTTGTTTGTGTGTGTTTGTTTTACAAATCTTGAATGAATTTACATTATTGATTACTTACTCCCTCCTCAAGACCCTTTTGACTTCTAGGCCACATTTCTCTTAAATGTTGGTGTTCCTTTAGCCACTGACCTCAGCATTATGTTTTTTTTTCTCCCCTAAACTGTCTCTTGGAGTGATCTCTTTATTTTCATGGTTTCAAATGTAATCATTTTACTGAATGAGCTGGACTCCATGTGGTGCTGTCTCCCATTGTCCTTTAAAACCTGCTCCATGGGTTTTCCTTGCCTTGGATGAAATCTCAGGAAGGTTCCAGAACATCTGCAGTCCCTCTGTCAGAAGAACAGTTTCTTTAAAAAAAAGAACAGTTTCTTATCAGTCATTAAAAATTTCAGGCCACGGGCTCCCCTGGTGGCGCAGTGGTTGAGAGTCCGCCTGCCGATGCAGGGGACGCGGGTTTGTGCCCCGGTCCGGGAAGATCCCACATGCCGCGGAGCGGCCGGGCCCGTGAGCCATGGCCGCTGAGCCTGCGCGTCCGGAGCCTGTGCTCTGCAACGGGAGAGGCCACAACAGTGAGAGGCCCGCGTACCGAAAAAAAAAAAAAAATTTCAGGCCATCTAGTATTACATCATAATCCAAAACTTCACTTAAATGAAAGTTCCCCCCTATCCTCTCCCAGCTTAAGCCTGTGGTGTAGAATGTCTGCTGAATATATTACAGTTGAGATGTAGTAGTGGACATCTGTACTTTTTGTCTCTCTTGCATCTCTTACCTCCCCTCACTCTAGTGTAAGAAGCTTCTTTCTTATGGGAGGTCTCATTTCATGTGATTTGAGTGGGGCTGGCTCCACTCCCACCCATGCTACAGCCCAGGCCTGATCAATCAGATCACTGATTGGTTGAGAGATGAAGCTGATTAGAGCTAAGCCAATTGGACCCCCCTCCCAGATCTTTGCTGTTAGAATAATCCACTGGGGTTATGAGCTGGTAGGTTGGATATGAGTCTGGAGACTAGAGGCCATCTTGAACACCACAGAGACTGACAGAAAAAGGGCCCTCCACATCAGCTGAGCCTCTGTTCCCAGGATTTCCTAGTGAATTCATTTGAGATAGATTTTACAAGTTTCTTTTCTTTTTTTTTTTACAAGTTTCATTTTTAAAAGGCATGACAGATGACCTATGGGAAACTTTAAATCCTCAAATATGTCCAAAATGGAATCATTTTTTCTTTCCCTTCTATTTTCATTTCTTCTGTCTATACCAACTCCTTTACTTTCAAATCAGAAACCTTGCATTCAACTCCTTCCTTGTCCCCTATATGCAACAAATCTCAGTCCTGTCTGTTCCCCTTCCTAAATATCTCAAGTCCTTTTTCTACGTTTCCTAGTCCAAGCCCTCATCCTCCATCTGTCAGGCCCTTGCAATAGCCTCCTTTTCTGATTTTTCTTTTCTGATCTGACCTGATCAAATCTGTTCAGAACAGTCATTTCAAAATATAAATCTGGCCTCACCACCTCCCATCTGAAAATAACTCTAATTTGCCAAATGATTTCTTTTTTCTTCCTCTTCTTCTTTTTTTTTTAATATTTACTTATTTGGTTGCGTGGGGTCTTAGTTGTGGCAGGCAGGCTCCTTAGTTGAGGCATGTGGGCTCCTTAGTTGTGGCATGCGAACTCGTAGTTGCTGCATGCATGTGGGATCTAGTTCCCTGACCAGGGATTGAACCCGGGCCCCCTGCATCGGGAGCGTGGAGTCCTATCCACTGTGCCACCAGGGAAGTCCCACCAAATGGTTTCTAAGATAAAGTCCAACCTTGCCAGCCAACAAAGCCTTCCATGGCCAGATCTTGGCTGCCTCTTGTCTCTCACCTCCTTCCATCAATGATTTAAGATATTTCTTAAAAATTTGATTTAAGAACAGGTTTCCATTTTTTTTAAGTGTACACCTGTAACTTATATAATACTGTACATCAGCTATATCTCAATAAAAAAATTGTGATGACAGTACAAAAATTCCCTATATTCCTCATTTAATCTCTCATATTAACATCTTATATTAGTATGGTTCATTTATTACAATCAATGAACAAATATTGATACACTATTAATAATTAAAACCTATACTTAAGTCTGATTTTCTGCATTTTAACCTAATCTCCTTTTTCTACTCCTAAATCCCATTATATTTAGCATCCTGTCTTCTTAGGTTCCTACTTAAGCTGTGACAGTTTCTCTCAAACTGTCCTTAATTTCAATGACATCGACAGATTTTAGGAGTACTGGGACATTGACAGATTTGAGGAGTACTGATCAGGTCTTTTGTAGAATATCCTTATTTAAGATTTGCCTGATGTTTTTCTCATGATTAGACAGGGGTTATGTGATTTCGGGGGTGGGGGGAGACCACAGAGGTAAAGTGTCATTTGCATCACATCTTATTAAGGGTACATACACTCAACATGACTTATCATTGCCGAGGTTGACCTTGATCACATGACTGAAGTAGTGTTCATCAGGTTTCTCCACTGCAAAGTTACTTTTTTTTTTTTGCGGTCCACGGGCCTCTCACTGTTGTGGCCTCTCTGGACGCGCAGGCTCAGCGGCCATGGCTCATGGGCCCAGCCACTCTGAGGCATGTGGGATCTTCCCAGACCGGGGCATGAACCCATGTCCCCTGCACCGGCAGGCAGACTCTCAACCACTGTGCCACCAGGGAAGCCCTAAACATAGTATTTTAAACACATCATTTCAATTTTTTTTTTTCATTTCAAATTTTGATTCCCTCTGATAGGTGCGTGGAATTTGACATCTGGAAAGAAAACTTGGAGATTTTACAGTCTGATTTACTCATTTTATTGATAAGGAAATAAACCCAGAGACATGAAGAGCCTTGACCAAGCTTGCTAATGACAGAGCTGGGATAAGAATATAAGCCTTGGATTCCTGGCCTGTTGCCTTTTCCAATCCAATAACCAAGCTGCTGGTTGTTAAACTGCCTCTGTTTCTCTGATGAGATCAGCCAGTGGGAGACTAAGAATAAACCACTCTGGGGAGACACAGACTCAAGTAAGGACTCGTCAGCTCTGCCTCTTCATCCTCCAACAAGCATATTCTCATAGGACTGCTCCTAACTCACCGGTCTACTGAATCACTAGAACTCAAGCATTCATAAATCACATGACATTATCAATATTGCAGGATTTGTCCATTGATCCCTTTGTGGGTCCTTTAAGAAATTAGACTATTTGGTTTCCCATATTTCTTCTTTTCTGCCAGAAAGTCCAGCTGCTTTTAGTCTCCTGTGTCACAGGCTCTGCCTTTTCCTTGGCAGGGAAGACCTCAGGCACATACACAGCTTGTGTACGTCCTGGTTTTTCTCTTCCAGGAAGATGGAGGTGGGGGTAGTTTGTGAGATGAAGGAGAATCACTTCCTTGAACCTGATGGTCATTTCTAATTGCTATGGAAATTAAAAAATGAACATCATTATCAAATCTAACAAAGACAGCTATTATTCCTTAATATTATCTGATACCTATTTTCTCCTTAAATTTCTCCAGTTGTCTCCAAGATATCTTTATTTTTTAAGAGAGAACTTTTATTGTTTTCATTTTTTGGCTATGTTGGGTCTTTGTTGCTGCTCATGGGCTTTCTCTAGTTGCGGCGAACGGGGGCTACTCTTCGTTGCGTTGCGTGGGGTTCTCATTGCGGTGACTTCTCTTGTTGCAGAGCATAGGCTCTAGGCTTGCGGGCTTCATTAGTTGTGGCGTGTCGGCTCAGTAGTTGTTGCTCGCGGCCTCTAGGGTGCAGGCTCCGTAGTTGTGGCGCAGAGGCTTAGTTGCTCCACCGCATGTGGGATCTTCCTGGACCAGGGCTCGAACCTGTGTCCCCTGCACTGGCAGGCGGATTCTTAACCACTGCGCCACCAGGGAAGTCCTCGTATAGAGTTTATGAGAGCTCCACTTCCTCTCCTACTTTTGGAATTGTCAGGCATTTTGTCTTTTGCCTATCTGATAGGAAGCTCCACTGTGTAAAGAAATGAGATGTGTAAAAAACAAACAAAACAAAACAAAAACTGAAGAAATGAGATGTGAGCCTAGTCCTCAAACACTGTATAATCAATTGTTTTAGATATAAACATTTCATGCTTCCTGGAGATAATTATATGCTCCCACCCCATCTGAAAGTGACTGTTTTAGCTCCTGAGTACATGAGGATCTTTTATGTATCAATGAAAGAATGAAGAACGTAGTGAGGTAATTATGTACTATTTACTATTTCCTGGAAAGATAAGACTGGTACTGACTTTTCCCTCCTATGAAGATCCTCTTTAACACATATAAAATCCAAGGGACCAGATGTCGATTTTACTGTGAGGAGTATTAGGATTCCTGTAACCCTTTCTTCCTTATAGTATTTGTCATGGCAGGTTGTTGATTCTGATGATGTCATAATGCTTTGTTTGTGGGGTCATCTAAAGACACATACCTTAGGAAGAATTGGCTTTTAAACAAAGTGAACCTTAGATGGTAAAACGATCAATTTTCTGAGATCATAGGGATAAAGATCTCCAGAAGAAAATATATCTGGAAAAGCTTTCCTCTTTCATGATATGAGTTTTACTCAGTTGAAATGTAGGCAACACAACTGGGCTGACACCTGATATGTTTCTGGATCATCCTTGGTTGCCGGAAACCTCCAAACATTCCTCAAGGACACAGTCATTTTGCACAACAAAGGGAAAACCAGCCCATTTCTGGCAATCGGGTGGAAGTCTAAGAGGAAGAAAAGTATATCAATATAAATTCCTCTCTAGCGATGAAGAATAGGGTGTTTAATATTATACCATAGAATAAGTAGGGTATTTTAAGGATCTTTTTTCCTTTTTTGAACACATTTTACCTTAGAGAATTTCACAGAGAACATAATGATCTAAAGAGTGGGAAGGATGATATCTTACATTGCTCTTATATTTAAATCTTACATAAATTTCTTAAAAGAACTCCAAGTTAATAAAATGACAGATTTTTAAGCTTTCGTTCTGGTAAACTAAAAGCCTTCTACTCATGTATCAGCCACCTACATTAAAAACAAAAAACAAAAAAAAAAACAGAACAGGAAGTGCAAGCATTTGGCTTCCATTTTCCTTTTATAAACCAATAACATCTTCAGTTCTATGTGGCTTCTGATAAATGTTGGCAGAACTGGTGCACTCCCAGAATAAATTCTGTGTACTCAGCTCTCCCTACTCATATACATCCCTAGGTGGTACGACCACAAAACTGCCCACTACAAAACAGGCTGAAGAGAAATCTGGATGTGACAGAAGGTATGTGTATATTATAGCATGACACTGATACATTAAAAACAATTTCATGTCTAGGGTCAAATCTCTAACCAAGTGTCAGTGCCGTAACACTATAACTATTACTGATACACGTGAAGTTTCAAACTGAGGGGCTAGGGTAACGGGGCAGAAATTGCACACAAACAAAAGAAAAACTTCCAAATGTTCTCTTCCCCTTCAGGCAAGTTTCAGTTCCACAAATCTACCCTTGCCTTTAAAATATCAAAGTGCTGTTCTGCCCTCAATTCTCATCCCGTTGTGCAAGGAAATCTGTGTCTCTCTTCCCCAAATTAGGAATATGAGAAGACTTACAGGTCCGTAAAGACCAGAAAGCAGCCCTGCGGCAAGTTTTATCTTGCCCCAAAGCTGTGAAAGTGGGCATGGTAGTGTGGAAAAAGCATCCGAATGGAAAAAATCTGTAAACCATACACCTGTGGTTGGAAAAACAAAACAGAAGAAAAACCCCAAAACCCACGGATCTGGACATCAGGATCTCGAGGTATAGACAGAAAAAAGAGAACAATCGTGGCTCGGGTCAAAACCCGAGTAGCGTTTCCTAAGCGATCGGGGTAGCGAGCGGGGATCTTAGTGGAGGCTGGGGAGCTGGATGTGACCGAACGTACCGACACCGCCATTCACCGCGGCCGGGTCCGCGCCTCCCCCTCCGGACGCCTACTGCGCCAGCCAATCCCCTCGCGCACTCCCCTTCCCATTGGAGGCCCCGCCCCCCGTGCCCGGGCTGCTGGGCCCCCGCGGCGTGACGCAAGCACGGCAGCTCCGCCCCCTGCGTCTCTGGCCTCGCCGGTCTTGGGGGGGATGGTTCTATCATGGCGTCAATGCAGGTAAGAGGAGTTTGCAGCATCTGGGCGGGCTCCGGAGCCACAGGGAGGATCCGAGCGTTTCGTCCGGGGGGGTGTCTGGGACTCTGGGCACCTGGGCCGGCTCCGGAGCGGCCCCGGTAGCCGGTCCTTCCCCAGCGTCCGGGCGTTGGGAGGGGTGAGAGGCGGCGAGAAGAAGGGGGTTTCTCGGTCGGTCGAAGCGGACACCAGCCGGCCGGGAAGTTGGGGGATAAAGAAGGCTAAAGGGAGGAAAGGGCGAAGTTTGATGTTCGCTCAGGGGCAGTGGTCTCGGAATCATCTCCAGCTCACTCGGACGGCTCCCGCTGGCCTGACCCCCGCCCCAGGGATGTCTTTTCCTCCGCGGTCCCCGGCTGGGCGGAAACAGCTGCTGTCGCCGTTGTCGCCGGGGCAGGGGCGGCCCTGAGAGGGGCTGAGTGTGGGGAGCTGAAAAGGCGTTCCCGGAGAGGGCGGCTGGCTGCAGAGGCGTTTCGCGGCCTCTGTTCAGGCCTCCTACGCCCGGCCTCCCTGGCCTGCTCGGCCCCTCGACTCCCCTTTTGACTCTTAGTCCTTTGCCCCAGGGGTACCTTCCTCTTTCAGCCTCCGCACTCTCAACGAACATACGTCCAGCAGCCCATTTTCTCACTCTCTCCCAAGCTGCAGTTAGCCCATCAAAGTCATTTGCCGCCTAATATGCAGTCTCCCCGAGAGACAAGTCACCAGCTCCCCATACCTCCCGGGGTGGATAGCTCGCCCTCAAATCTTTTTATTTCCTACGGTGCCCCACCCTTGCGGTCGCGGTTAGGCTACAGCCTTTTACCCCTCTTCGCCAGATCTTTAGTGGAACCTTAGTTTGGTAGGAGGTGTTTTATTAACCCGTGTTGTATTTACCTGACTTGGCAATGCGTGGTTTTCTGGTTTTCCAACTTAATAGGCTCCTTTTTACCAAATCCAAGGAGTTTGATTTTTTTTCAGGCAAAGATGGCATCCACAGTTGCAATTTTGTAGAGATTAACTCTGCATTATCTATAGCTTGCATTTAATTTACAGATGAAGACTAGCTCTGTCAAAACATAGGAAGAGAAAGGCAGAACTCCCGTTTGGAGTGTCATCTGAGCGCTTTTTAGAGTTTTAACAACATCTTAAAGAAAGAGACCACGTTTTTCTTGGAAAGATTTTATGCTTTTGTTTCTAGAAGAATAAGCACGTTTCCCTGTCCCTTTTTTCCTCTTTTTAGGAGAGAAAAGTGCTTTTCTTTCATCTCTTCTCTTTTCTGCATCTTCTTCCTCTTCTGTGCACGTATTTGCTTCACATTTACTTCTGTGCTTTTGTGTTGTCTGTCCCCTTTCAGCCTCTCCATTCAAGACTCTTTTTACTTTTGCTTCTCCCTCTGGACTTTCCTGCAGAATAGAAAAAGAAAACTGTATATAACATTCCTAGTTGAAGAGATGTCATGAAGTAATCCAGAGAAAAAACAAGAACAATTTCAGGAAACATTATACTTTACCCTAATCTCCCCAGAGACGTTAGAGAAGTTTCATCATTTGGGCCAAAAAAGGAACTGTAGAACGCTAGTTGAACAGTAGATCGGCTATATGACCAATTTAAGATTATTTGTATTAAAAGATTAAAATCCACTATACTTGTGATTATATTTGGCAGGAGGATTATAGGGATAACTAATTTGCTGATTAGATTTAGACTTTTAGTGTCTGGAGAAGACAGATTTCAGTTTTTAAGAGAAAAAAACTTGAGTCGGTACAAAACAATGTTGACAGTCTTGAATTTTACATGGCGACTTAAGCAATGGAAACAATACTAGGCAGTGCAATACTGCGTTTTTCTGCATCCCAAGTACTACCTCTGACTGTCTTTTCATCCTTTATTCCTTTATGTCTTCTGATTAGAGGAATGGAAAACTGATGTTTCCTATTTTAATTAAAACTAAATTCTTCCTTTTATTTGTATTTTAAAAATACCTGATATTTTCTGGTAGTATCTTTTTTATTAAAATTTTTTTTAATCGAAGCATAGTTGATATACAATAGTTTATGTTTCAGGCGTACAATATAATGATTCACAATTTTTAAAGATTATACTCCATTTATAGTTATTAGGAAATATTGGCTATATTCCCTGTGCTGTACAATATATCGTTGTAGCTTATTTTATACATAGTCGTTTGTACATGTTAACCCTGTCTCCCTATCTTGCTCCTCTCCCTTTCCCTCTCCAGTGTTAACCACTAGTTCTTTATATCTGTGAGTCTGTTTCTTTTTTGTTATATTCACTAGATTTACTTTTTAGATTCCACATGTAAGTGATACTGTACAGTATTTCTTTCTCTGACTGATTTTATTTCACTGAGCATAATACTCTCCAAGTCCATCTATGTTGTTGCAAATGGCAAAGTTTCATTCTTTTTTACAGCTGAGTAATATTTCATTGTTTGTGTGTGTGTGTGTGTGCATGTGCGCACGCCAACATCTTATTTATATGTTCATCTGTTGATGGATACTTAGATTGCTTCCATATCTTAACAATTGTAAATAGTGCTGCTATGAACATTGGAGTGCATGTATCTCTTACATTAGTGTTTTCGTTTTCTTCTGATATATACCCAGGAGTGGAATTGCTGGATCAAATAGTAGTTCTAATTTCTGTTTTCTGAGGACCCTCAATGCTATTTTTCATAGTGGCTGCACCAGTGTACATTCCCACCAACATTGTACAAGGGTTCCCTTTTCTTCACATCCTTTTCTGGTAGTATCTTGAATAATATTTTAATATAGATAAACTGAGCTTTTTGAAACACAACACTTTCTGTGTGGTTATTCTGTGTCTTAGAACAAAATTTTTTCCTGACCATCTTAATGGCAAAATTTAACTCCTCAAAACAAATAAATTATACATAAAACTACAGCTAAATTATGAAATTTGTTCATTCACTCATCAGTTATTTTTTTGAGGGCCCACTATGTGTCTGGTATTTATCTAGGTGCTGGGGATACAGCAGTGAACAAAGGCAGGCAAGATTTCTGCCCTTGTGAATGTAATAGTCTGGTTAGGGGTAATGGATAAGAACAAAATATTTAAGTTAATCGCTATTATATTAGAAGGTGATAGTGCTATGGAGAAAAATTGTGGAAGGAGGTTAGGAAATATTTTTTGGGTTTTAGTTTGAGTGCTTAGGAAAAAATAAGTTATACATGAATGCTGCTCTAACCATGTCCTTACCTAAAAAAGTTTTCAGTAGATTTCTTTATCTTAACCCGCACCAGGATATTATTGCTGATGAGGAGGTTACTTAAGCTGTAAGAGGAACTGTATTTTAAAAACATGCATGTTATACAAATGTAACATAAGACTTGATTACTTACATTGATAAAAATAAATAAATGAATAAAACAAATTAGCCTTTAGGATCATCAGGATATCAAGTAAAGGTAGACTTTGAATTTTTTCTTTGGAGAGTATGTTGTTTTGTCTTTTTAAAAATAATTTTATTGAAGTATAGTTTATTTACAGTGTGTTAATTTCAGGTGTACAGCACAATGATTCAGTTATACATTTATATATATATATATATATATATATATATATATCTGTTCTTTTTTAGATTCTTTTCGGAGAGTATGTATTTTAAAGTTGATGTTGTAAGTACTGCAGTATACTCTATCAGTGCCTCTCAGCCTTTTTTTAGGCTGTGGCACACACAGAAAATACGTTTTGAATTGCACACCAGGGTGATTGTTGGAGGCTAGAAGCACCTGGCCAAGCAGCTCAGAGTGAAACACTGGGGATGAGGATCAGTATTCTGGTACACCTGTAATGCTGGGGAAGCTCTGCTCTGTGGTTTTGCTAGAGTTGTTCTTCAATATATAGTTCAAGATTGTGGTTTTCAGATTTATATGAGCCCTTTGAGATGTTCTTTCCCATTTTTTTCTTTTTCTTTTTTCTTCCTAGAACAAAGTCACAAATCACCAAGTAAGATATGATTAGATTATGTTTTAAGAAACCATTCTTTGAGAATGGTGGGTTCATGGTGATACTTAAAATTGGCGGGAGTTAGAGTAAAGAAATAGATTTACGTTTAATTTTGATGATTCTAGAATGCTTAAAATATTATGTGGAAAGTTGTCGATAACAAATTTTTAGATTTAGCATTTTCGGGACTTAGATAATTTGGTACAAATTTTCTATCCCCAAACTACAAAAGCATTATTAAAGTGAATTTTTATGTGATTCAAAACATTTCTTAAAAGTGTAGCAATATTAGGGTATTCTGTTTTCACCTAAACCATAAAATAGTATTTTTTGTGTTATGTTTCTTTTTTCATTTTGTATCTAATCTTTTTTTTCCCTATTGGCTCATTTCATATTATAAAATAATTAATATTGCCTCCTGGATATTTCTGATTTTAGAATTTAGCTGTTTGATTCAGCCTTTATGTTAGAAGTTTTTAAGTATACCTGGTATGCTTTTCTAATTTAACCATCTAGGTTTACTGATTTTAGGTAATGAACTACTTTTACCTTATGTCTTAAGATCTTAGAAAGTCAGTGTATAGTAGTTGATATTTGTCAATTCCAGAAATAGTGATATAATTGAAAGAAATGGTCAGTTGAATTACTCTTGCAGATTTTCTGCATTATCTTCCTCTCTCTTACTTAATTGGGTCTTAGACTATTGACTGTTGACTTGACTAGATGGAAGGAGATTGAGATTTAGTAACAGGAGATGGATTATGAATGTGTGTTTTTTCTTAGATGAGTTAGAAATAATAAATTATTTTGGATTATTCACAACTCTGCATTGCTGTTTACTCAAATAATTGGTGTAGTGATTGAGAGAGGTAGAGTATGGCCTCTTGCTGACATTATTATTGTAGTCATGTTACCTTGACAATCAGATTTCATATGACTGTTGACATCATTATGAAGGGTTACAGCATAATTAAAAGTTAGAAAACTGACTGTCATCATGGACCCTGAGGCTTACTGAGCACTGGAGACTTGGGGTGTATAGCTAGAATTACAGTATCTGAGAAGGTTGGCTAGTTACTCTGGCTAGGAATGGGGCTGACAGAGAGCTGTTGGAGCAAGTGCTGAAGGAAAAGGGGAACAGCATAGAGTAGAATTGACGGTGTTCTGTGTGAATGAGAAACATAAGTAGATAGTAGACTACATTGTGAACAAAAGCATAAAGTTGGGGTCATCATCTTAATTCTTAAAGCAGTCATTGTGGTATTTTTCTATTAATCAACTACTACTTTACAAGATGCCTTCTATTTTTGTCCTAAAGTGTTGGTTTGAGTCTTTCATTTAACTTTTTAGGTCTCTTCCACTCCTCTGGGCCATAGATTCCATTAGAATAGGAAAAAAAAAATCCTTTCTCACTGTTCCTTAAATGTGCACATAGTGACTACAGTAAATGCTTGTCAGTCATTTGACATAGCAAATTCTGTTTAGAGAATTAATATTTAGTTCTATTTTAGAGAAATCCAAAAAATTTCACAATTTGTTTGGAAACACAAACGATCCCGAATAGCCAAAGCAATCTTGAGAAAGAAAAACGGAGCTGGAGGAATCAGGCTCCCTGACTTCAGACTATACTACAAAGCTACAGTAATCTAGACAGTATGGTACTGGCACAGAAATAGAAATATAGATCAGTGGAACAGGATAGAAAGCCCAGAGAAAAACCCATGCACATACGGTCACCTTCTCTTTGATAAAGGAGGCAAGAATATACAATGGAGAAAAGACAGCCTCTTCAATAAGTGGTGCTGGGAAAACTGGACAGCTACATGTAAAAGAATGAAATTAGAACACTCCCTAACACTGTATACAAAAATAAACTCAAAATGGATTAAAGACCTAAATGTAAGGCCAGACACTATCAAACTCTTAGAGGAAAACATAGGCAGAACACTCTAAGACATAAATCACAGCAAGATCCTTTCTGACCCACCTCCTAGAGAAATCTAGTAAGCAATTTTCTCATAGTAAGGTTGAATACCTATAAAGGAATAACAAAATTCATGTTTATAATTACATGTGTATTCCCTCCAAAGTTTGCTTATTTTCTTGATATATGTGTTTGCCATAACTTTATGTTTTTCAAAGTATTTTCATTTTCTTCCTCTCTGGATTCTTATTCCAACCTTGTAAAATGGGAAGTCAGATAATCCCATTTCATTCTATTAGAGAGAAAGAGTGACTTTTGATAAGTAATCACCTACTTGGGAAGTGACTTACCCCAAATTTCATAGCAACTGAGTAGTGAAGCTGAATTGGAAACCAAGCTCTAAAATCTACTGATGCTGTTAAGTTGGAGGTAATGAACATATTAACAAGTTTGGTATTGTTGAGAAATCATTTGGATAATTATTTAAATCTTCAGTCAAGAATTTAGCATTTACTAAAAAATATTTTATAGCTTCTATAGTTAAGAAAATGAGAGGAAAATATTCCTTATACTTTAAAATATAAAGTCACTTTATCAAAATTTTTACAAAGGTTCTTTATGCATATACTTGTACACTGAGTAAAATTATAATGGCAAATCTTTACTGTTCAAAGATAATCTTTATTAAGGAGAATTTTTAAAGGGGTGATCTGGCATTTTTCTGAAAATATACTTCTGCATAGTATTTATCTAAATTGAGCATTTGTTAGGTGAATTTTATTGCATCTTTATATTACTGTCTGCTTCATTATTTTACCTACATAATACTTTTTCATGTTTGTCAGGTGTTTTAAGAATGTCTTCATTTGATAGCCTTTATTTGGGAATGCAGTTTTTGGAGTACCAACAAATGGTGCATACCTTTGAGTTACTTTATTCTGAGAAAAACTGTAGTTTCATTCAGTTGCTTTTGTAAAACTTCATTAGAAAAACGTGCTCAGGATCTGGAATCAAAAGACCTGGATTCAGGTTCTGTTTCACTACACAACAGTTGTGTTGCACAAAAGTCAGTGTAGTGAAGTGGTTAAGACAAAAGTAGATTAACAGAGAGGTAAACATTTGTAAAACTCCTTTCTTGGTTTCCCTTCCCAAACTTGTTCTTTCTATAGTATTCCCCATGTGGTACATGGCAACTTTGTTCTTCCAGTTGTTCAGTCAGAAACCTCGGTTTCATCCCACTCCGTAGTCAAACCATCAGCAAATTCTATCCAGCTCTACCTTCAGAATAAATCCAGAATCCAACTCTCCGCTCTTCTGCATCATTACCTGATGTAAATCATCATCATCATCTGTCATCTGTATTATATCAACAGCTTCCTAACTGGTTTCTCTGCTTCTGCCCTTGTTCCCTTACAGTCTTTTCTCAACTCATCAGATTCTTTAAAAACAAAAGTCAAATGTCACTTCACTCACATCCTTACTGTGGCTTCCCTGTTTTACTCAGAATATAATCCAAAATCCCTGTTATTGACCATTGCCCCACCCTCCTCACTTCTCTACAGCCTTATGGGCCTCCTTGCTATCTTTGCCCCTGTTATTTCCTCTGCTTGGAGTGCTCTTCTCCACATATCTGATGGCTCACTTCCTTTTTTTTAAATCTCAGATCTTTGTTCAAATGTAGTTTTCTCAGAGAAGCCTTCCTTGATCACCCAGTACAAAACAGTCCTTCCACTGTGGCGCTTGCAGTGCCCCTTTCCCTGCTAAATTTCATCTTCATATCCCTAACATACTGTTAATTAATATTACTATTTCTCCTGGACATACCCCAGTGCCTGGCATGTAGTAGGGCCTCAGAAAATGTCAATGGAATAAGCACAGCTTTTGGATTCAGATAAACTTGGTTTGAATTCTAGCTTCGCCATTTAATATCTGTGTAACCTTTTTTTAACCCATCCTATGGGGTAAAATTACAAATTACTTCATGTTATAGACCTTTGGAATTGTTTGTGAGTTAGATCTTGTAATTCTATAGGCCTCTTACTTTAAACTACCTCTATCAATTACTCACTTTAAAAAAATTTTGATTCCTGGTCCTGTGTTGGCTACCAATGGAAAAAAACAAATTTCCTTTATATGAAGCCTCTCCTTGTATTTACACACCACAGGAAGGAGAGAGGAAGTATGATTTCTAATTAGCATGTATTCTTTGCCAATCTTCTTCAGAATTTGAGAGTTAGCCAAGTAAAATTTTGAGCCTCTTACATCAGTTTTACATGGCATGTTCAGTTTTGTTTTTTTTTTTTGTCCGTGCCACATGCCATGCTGGATCTTAGTTCCCTGACCGGGGTGGAACCCATGCCCCCTGCAGTGGAAGCACAGAGTCCCAACCACTGGACCGCCAGAAAAGTCCCAATTTTTTTCTTTTGTTAATTGAAATATAACTCACATATCATAAAACAACCTTTTTTAAAAAGTATAAAATTCAGTGGTTTTCAAAATACATTCACAGCCATTGTCACTAAAAGAATATACTCACAAAGTCACCCCCAAAAGAAACCCCTTACCCATTAGCAGTCAGTCTGTTCCCAGTGTATCATGTTATCCTGTCTCCCACATCCCCACCTCCACCCTTGGAAGTCCCTAATTTGTTTTCTATCTTTATAGATGTGTCTATTTGGGGCATTTCATATAAATGGAATCATACAGTATGTGGTCTTTGGGACTGGCTTCTTTCACTCAGCATAATGTTTTTGAGGTTCGTCTATATTGTAGCTTGTATCAGTACTTCATTCATTTTCATTCAGTACTATTTGAGTAATAGTCCATTTTATGGTTATACATACCACAGTTTGTTTATCGGTCAATTAATTGACATTTGGTTTGTTTCCTGTTCCCATCTGTTAATTGACTGTTTGTATTATTTCTGCTTTTCTTTTTTTTGAATAATGCTGCTCTGGGTATTTATGAACATGTTTTTGTATGGACATGTTTTACTTGTCTTAGGTATATACCTAGGAGTGGAATTGCTGAGTCATTTGGTAACTCTTATGTTTAATTTTTTAAGAAACTGCCAGATGTTTCCATGGCAGCTACACTATTTTACATTCCCACGAGCAGTGTGCAGAGGTCCCAGTTTCTACATATTCTGGCTAATATTTGTTGTCCATTTAAAAAATTATAGCCATCTTAGTGGGCGTGAAGTGCTATCTCATTGTGGTTTTGATTTGCATTTCCCTAATGACTAATGTTGGACATCTTTTCTTGTGCTTATTGGTACATTTCTTGGAGAAATGTCTATTTAAATCCTTCGCCATTTAAAAAGATAAGTTATCCTTTTATTGTTGAGTTGTAAGAGTTCTTTATATATTCTGAATTTATCAGACGTGAGATTTGCAGATATTCTCCTGTGTGAGCTGTGTTTGCACATTCTTCATGGTATCCTTTAAAGCATAAGTATTTTTAATTATGATGGAGTCCAGTTTATTCTTTGGTCATTTGTACTTTTGTTTTCATATCTAAGAAATCATTACTTAATTCAAGGTCATGAAGACATACTTTATTATACCTCTCTTCTTCTGAGAGTGTTATAGTTTTAGCTCTTACATTTATGTCTGATTCATTTTGAGTTAACTTTTGTATATGGTCTGAGGCATATTTAGCTTTTATAGCATTAATATGGCAGGTTGTTTTCTTTTTGAAGTTGTATAGGTCCAAGATGAGAGTCCATCAGGTTTGATAATATCCTGCTGGATTCAACTTATTTCTCTTGGTGAGTGGAGTTTTTAGCTCTTTTTCAGATAAGAATTTATATTGCAGCCCTACTACTAAAAAATGTGATTATAATCCTGATAAACTGTTACTGAGAATATTTATGTATTCATATATTGGCTTTTATTATAATTGAAATAGTCACACGAACTTTGGTTTTTAGACTTGCAAAAAGCGTTGAGCCATTGGGCATTTTAGAGGTCATCTAGTCCAACCATCGTACCTTTAAATCTTTGCTGCGTTTTGTGATTAGAGCTAGTTGATAAAATGATTACTTTTCTACTGCATGAAAGGAAGCTATATTGAGCAAATTGATATACAGTTTTTTTAGTATATAGATTTGATATGAGAAAAATTGTTATATTTCCTTAAATAGGAAAACCAATTTAAGGATTTTAGTGGAGAAAATCATGTAGCTGGGCATATTGGTGCCATCTTTGCTCTTTATGTTGCTGGAAACCTCAAATTCCTATCTTTATAACAGTTAGTTTGAGCTACTTGATTTGATATTTCTACAGTCTGTCCACATTATTCATGAATTCTGTATTTGTGAATCCACCTACTTGTAAAATTTATTTGTAACCCTAAAATCGATTTCATGGTGGTTTTGTGGTGATTTGTACACATGTGCGGAGTGGGAAGATTTGAGTTGCTGAGGTGCATGTTGCAGCTCAGGTAAAACAGGGCAACTTTGCAGCTGTCATACAGTAAACAAGTGTCCTTTCTTGGATCTGTTTAGTGCCACTTTCTTTCACATTTTTGTGCTTTTAGTGATTTCACTGTTTAAAGTGGCCCCCAAGCATAGTACCGGAGTACTATTCGGTGTTCCTAGTTGCAAGAAGACTGATGTGTCTTGTGTAGAAAATATGTGTGTTAGATAACCTTCATTCAGGCATGTACTGTTGCCCTTGGGTTCAGTGTTACTGAATAAACAATATATATTAAGAACTCTAAACAGGAACGCACACAAATTAAGGTTGAATGTATGCATGTGAGTGGAGGATCACAGAAACCTAACCCTGTATTTCCCGTAGGAACAGTGTTTCACTGTTTGCTAATTAAGTATTTGCTGTGACTTTACAGAATGTAACTACTGTGAATAATGAGAATTGACTGTATTTTGATTTAAATTTCAGTCCACCTTTGATTTGAAATGTACTGAAGCCAGGTTAAAACTGGCAAAATGTAATGTTACTACATTCAGGTTCCTTGTTTGCCTTTTTCCATTTTCTACTGTAGATAAGTACCGTCCCCCAGTTTTTTTCTTGAGTTACCCACACAATCCAAGTTAGTGGTTTTCAATGTTGGCATTATATTGAAGACACCTGGTGAGCTTTAAAAACAACAACTATCCCCGGAGATTGATTAATTGGTCTGGCAGCATCTTGGGTATTGGAATTTTTCTCAGCTCCTTGCTAAGTCTGATCTGCAACCAAAGTTGAGAACTCAGCTACAATGGGAGAATTTAGCTGTGCAAATTATGTAAATTGGATAAGATATAATAAATCTCCAGATTTAGGTTTCAGGAGATGGTAGACATTTATTTCAAAGTTGATACTTCTGGAGAGATCTTTTTAAAAACCAAATTTGAGACTATGAAAATGTTTGTTTCTGGCTGTTTACATGATCACAGTTCTATCAGAGAACATCCATTTTCTGTACATATCAGAGCAAATGTTGACTGCCTTTTCAATTTTTGTGAAATCTCTTGTTTGGTGGCCATTTTATACAATGAACGTATCTGCCCTGAGAGTTCTTTGTGGAGGAGGATTAGTAAACAAAGTACATTAATATGCTGCTGCTGGGTGGTCTTCTAGGCTTAGTTATGAGCTTAGTGATTCTTCTGTGCCAGTTGTCTACCTAGACAAACTTACACATTTTATATCAGAAATCTTTGGAGTTGAATATGAATAATTACAGTCTTAAGAGTTTTTTTGTTTTAGTTTGGTTTGGTTGTTTTTGATTGTTTTAAATAATCTTAGGAGGCCTGTATTAAAATGTGAATAGCCCTTGGAATGTTAGTCTTGCTTTTAGTCTTTTGGCCGTTATTGTTGTTACCCCATGCAGCTCCCATTTTCGGCCTATGCTGAGAGCTTTTTGTCAGTCTGTTAAAATCACTGAGGATCAGGCTGTTTATGATTCTGGGTCCTGGGTCTATCTTTCCTGTCTTTAGGCTGAACTGGACATTACTGCAAATTTGTAGATTCTGTCAGTAGCTATTCCCTGTTATGAATACTTAATCTTTTTACTCACTTTTTAATAGTGAGCTTCCACTTTGAATTCTGGGTATTTTCACAGTTCTCAGTCTTGTCTTTTCATTGTTTCTGAGATTTTTTTTTTAACTTATCTAGCTAACTTACCTAGTTAGTCCTTCTACTCTTTGTCTGTCTTCTTGTTTATTTATTTTTAAAAATTTTTGGCTGTGTTGGGTCTTTGTTGCTGTGCGCAGGCTTTCTCTAGTTGCCGCAAGCGGGGTCTACTCTTCGTTGGGGTGTGCGGGCTTCTCATGGTGGTGGCTTCTCTTGTTGCGGAGCATGGGCTCCAGGTGCTCGGGCTTTAATGGTGTGGCATGAAGTCTCAGTAGGTGTGGCACGCAGGCTCTAGAGTGCAGGCCCAGTAGTTGTGGTGCACAGGCTTAGTTGCGCCACGGCATGTGGGATCTTCCCGGTCCAGGGGTCGAACCCGTGTCCCCTGCATTGGCAGGCGGACTCCCAACCACTGTGCCACCAGGGAAGTCCCTGTACTTTTTGAATTCAGATTTTACTCGAAATCCCCATTAGTTCTTTAAATCTTTATATCTGGCATCATGAATCCACCAAACTTAGCCTCAGTCTCACAGCTGTACACACTTTTTCTTACCTTGTGTGCCCTCACAGCACCTTTTTACCTCTTTCATAGGATTTTTCACTTCTGCCTGTACTTACTCTAAAGGTACTTTATTAGATTTTTAAGTCACTAAGGGCAGTGTGCTACTAGTAGTAAGCACTCAGGTGTTTTCTGAGTAAATAAATAGAACAGCAACTCAAGTAAATACTTTTTTCAAAATAGGTCAGAAGTGATATCAAAACATTGCTTTTTTGCCCTATCTCTGATTGCTTTGATGTCCGTCTTTTGCTTCAGCTTCTGCCCTGGCCCGATTAAAGAAACTGAAGAATTGAATCGAATAGGAAAAAGTATATAGTATTTTAAAATTAATGTTCATTTCCTGTTAATTATATACATCTCTTTCAACTAGATTAATATTTGGTTTGTAATTCTTTCACTTTGGACATAATGCTTCAATGGAAGTCTTTTTTTTTTTTTTTTCCTTATGGTAGGTTTTTTCCTTAAGCTTCGAGTCTACAACGCTTATTTTGACAGCAAATAATTTTAGGTCTTGCTTCATTGAGACTAAAATTGTGTGATTGCTCTCTCCCTAAGTCCAAATATGTTGTGTCTCAGGATACTTCTCATTCCTGAAATTGTATTCCTTTTCTAAATGTTTTATTCCTAGGGTGTGTCTGGGTGTGGATCTGTTTGTGCATGTGGGAGGAGGAGGTATGAGGTTTTATTGGGTGGAGGGGTTTTGGTATAGGGAGTTTGTGATTGATTCTTTCAGATGTAGCAGAGGACAGAACATCTGTTGATGGTCTGTGAAGTGTAGACTGGGCTTACTGATAAGCGTTATTACCCATAAACATAGTATTGACTTAAAGAAAGCCATAAAACATAAGAGTTATGAGTTTAAATTTTATTCAGGGTCTCACTGAGGACTGTAGCCCAGGACATAGCCACTCAGTTAGCTCTGAGGAAACTGCTCGAAAGAGGCAGGGGAGAAGCCAGTTTATATATGATTTTTGGCTAGGAAATACATGCAGTCAAGCATACATCTTGGTAAAAGATTACTGTTAATCACCGAGAACAGATATCTCAAGTGAATGATTTTAGTGCTTTTCTGTGTATGGGGAAGATACAAGCATCTGGGATCATTGAAATTCTTCCTGAGATATGCATCTAACTATTTAAGGGCCTGTTTATCCAGAGCTCAGAGTTCCTTATCCTGTTTTTCACTCTGAATTCCTCTCAGGTTGTACTGTTGGTGGGCACCTGCAGTGGGTTACTACTTAACTCTTGTAGAACTGGGTGGTAAGCAACAAGCACTCTTTGTTCTTTATCTGTGGTAGTGACAGTTTTTTCAAAGTGACAGAGCTTTACTTCAGATTTTTTCAATTTAAATTATAATGGAAGAAATTGGTCAATTTGGAATACTTCTACCAAAAAGCATAAAAAACAACCCCTACAAGGATATAGATGTCTGGCTTAATCCTTGCAAGCCTCTAGTTTTCATAAATTTGATGACAGTGATTGAAGTACCAGAGGAAGCTAAGACAAGTTAATGGTGATGGCTTGGAAAGGATTATCTATGATCCTGAATAGCAAAAGTGGTGTGAATAGGTGTTACTTTTTCCTTTTTTTCTCAGCAACTATTCTAAAATTGACTGTTGTATCTGATTGTGACTGAAACCAGATTTTTCTATTTAAGATACATTGAATTTTCTTTTTTTTTTTTTTCTGGCTTGTGGGATTGAACCCAGACCACCACAGTGAAAGCCCGGAATCCTAACCACTAGGCCACCAGGGAACTCCCCCATTAATGTTTTTTATTATCTTATTTTAGATCCTCATAAACTGGCAAAAATTAAGACTAAATTTTTAAAAATTCAGCAGCCCTTGTTTTTGTAATTGAAAAAAACAATTGAAAGGTAAATTGATAATTTCTTAAACTGACAACATAGGATGCCAAAATTGATTTTTTTTTTTTTTTTTTTTTTTTTTTGCGGTACACAGGCCTCTCACAGTTGTGGCCTCTTCCGTTGCGGAGCACAGGCTCCGGACGCGCAGGCTCAGCGGCCATGGCTCACGGGCCCAGCCGCTCCATGGCATGTGGGATCCTCCCAGACCCGGGCACAAAACCCGTGTCCCCTGCATCGGCAGGCGGACTCCCAACCACTGCGCCACCAGGGAAGCTTGTGATTTTATAAGTCAATCATTTATACTTTCATATTTCTTCATTCTTTATTAGAATGAAACTTGGTATAAATACATTTTATGTTCTCTTTATTGTTTTAATAAACTGAGTTTTGCGTTGCTGTCCGAAAAAAGCGAGTTGTTGGTTTTTAAAAAAAATATTTAAATCCTAATGGCCTTGTATTTCCAGAGATTTTACATATTAATGTTAAAGAAGTTGTTGACTTCTGAGTTTGCATAGAGTGAAAGAAACATACTAAAGGTATTCTTTCTGAGAATCTCAGAATCATACTGTTGCTATTTTTGACTGTGTAAATTTGTAAGCAAAAATTGTTTTAAAGAAGACTTAGAGATTTGAATTGGTCTTTATTTAAAATAGTGGTGTTTATACTGTGTAGCTTTTTTAAAAAAATAAATTTATTTATTTATTTTTGGCTGCATTGGGTCTTCGTTGCTGCGTGCGAGCTTTCTCTAGTTGCGGTGAGTGGGGGCTACTCTTCATTGTGGTGCGTGGGCTTCTTACTGCAGTGGCTTCTCTTGTTGCGGAGCACAGGCTCTAAGCGTGTGGGCTTCAGTAGTTGTGGCTCGAGGGCTCTGGAGCGCAGGCTCAGTAGTTGTGGCGCACGGGCTTAGTTGCTCTGCGGCATGTGGGATCTTCCTGGACCAGGGCTCGAACCCATGTCCCCTGCATTGGCAGGCAGATTCTTAACCTTTGTGCCACCAGGGAAGCCCTTGTGTAGCTTTTTAATAACACATTGTTATTGTCTTTTATAAAACACAAATTGAAACTTCTGAAGAAAATCCGTTTTATTTTGGTCACTTACATACGTATGAGATATTCTGCTGTCTACCTTAAACACCAGTTCTTAAGCATATTGCTGTATTCCTTATGTTAAAAAAATCTTCCCTTCAGCATTAAATGTGATTCTTTTTTCTTACTTTCTAAAGTTAATGAGTCTAACTAGTATTATAAAAGTTTCCACCGACATTATCAAGAGAAAATACTGGTGGAGGAAATCCCTAAAATCACAGCATAGCATAACCAAGCATACACATACTGAGGAAGAACAAATGGCTATATACACTGAATGTAATAAAAAAAGTTGCCGAAGCTGTCTTTTCATTAGGTGGATATTTGGGTTTTGTGAGGTAACTAACCTGGAATGTTAAGGTTAGTAGTTCATTTTATAAATTATTTTATTTATTTATTTTTGGCTATGTTGGGTCTTTGTTACTGCACACGGGCTTTCTCTAGTTGTGGTGAGTGGGGTCTACTCTTCGTTGTGATGCGTAGGCTTCTCATTGCAGTGGTTTCTCTTGTTGTGGAGAACGGGCTCTAGGCGCACGGGCTTCTGTAGTTGTGGCATGTGGGCTCAGTAGTTGTGGCTCCTGGGCTCTAGAGTGCAGGCTCAGTAGTTGTGGCACACGCACGGGCTTAGCTGCTCTGCGGCATGTGGGATCTTCCCGGACCGGGGCACGAACCTGTGTCCCCTGCCTCGGCAGGCGGACTCTCAACCACTGCGCCACCAGGGAAGCCCTGGAAAATATTTTATACTGACTAGCTTTTCCCCAATACTATTTTTTTTTTTTTTCCCCAATACTATTTTTAATTAAAACTGGAAATTTATTTGCCTTAGATAAGATACAAGGTAATGATAACATGAGTTATGAACATATTTGGTTTTATAGTGGTAATTTGTTCATTTGGTTAACAAAAAGTTTGTGCTAAAAACAGCTTTATAGTTTTTTGGAACATTTTTAAACCATTATAGTTATGTAGGGATATGAATATATATAAATAACACTACTCACATTAGATGAGGTTATTATAATATCACACAAGATTTATGAGATAATATTGAGAAGTGCTTAGAACCATAATGAGAATATGTATATCACTTGTAAAATTGCAGAAAAGTAATTATAGGTATATATGACTGAATTAGGCTGACAGTATGTGGAGGAAGCTTTAACTTGTGAAAATTAAGTAGAACCTGGGTTGTGGAATTTTTGAACTAAAAGAACTCTAGAGAGGGACTTCCCTGGTGGTGCAGTGGTTAAGAATACGCCTGCCAATGCAGGGGACACGGGTTCAAGCCCTGGTCCGGGAAGGTCCCACATGCCATGGAGAAACTAAGCCTGCAAACCACAACTACTGAGCCTGCGTGCTACAACTACTGAGGCCCGCGTGCCTAGATCCCGTGCTCTGCAACAAGAGAAGCCACCGCAATGAGAAGCCCGTGCACTGCAAGGAGGAGAGTAGCCCCCGCTCGCTGCATCTAGAGAAAAGCCCGTGCGCAGCGACAAAGACCCAACGCAGCCAAAAATAAATAAATAAATTTATTTTTAAAAAAGAACTTTAGATAATTTAAGTTAATCTTTTTTTTTTAATGAAAAAATGGGCCCAGAAGTTAGGTAACTTGCGTAGGTTTATGATACTTAAGGTGTACCTGCAATTCAAGAAGTGGCCTCCCTAATTTAAAGTATTTGTAATTTGTACTTTTCAGATAAATCTACCTGACAGAATAAAAATGTTCTCAAATTATTTATAGTATCAATTTTATTTATCCAAGATGAGTGCCATTGCAAAACCAGGTTTTATGTTCACTGAAAAATGTTGAACGTGGAATAGTAAAATTTGCAGTGCAAATGCAGTACATCTTTAAGAATACATATTTGTTAGAAGAGTATTCTAACAGTAACCAGATGTGTGTTCCTTTGAGACTAAATCTAGAGGAAGGATAAATCTATGTAACTAAGATCCATCTATTTTTACAGCTTAAGAAGAACCTTATAAAATCTTTTTAAGTCACAAAACTTTAAAGATAAAAGTTGTGGAAGCTGCCTTTTGGTATAGAGTGTTGAGCATCAGTATTTGTTCTAACAGTATGTCATGATCTAATTAGCAGTATTCCTGTTTCCACTTTTTTACCATTGTAAGCTGCATGTGTGCTGCTCCCTCTCCCCCCACACCCAGTTTTGTGTTATTCTTTAGGGTAAGTTTTCAAGAATGCTGTTACTAAGTCATAGAATTGGTATTTTCTAGCTCTCGAAATACTTGATAGTGAATTGAAAGTTGTGAAGGAGCACACCAAAAATGCCAGAAAACTTTGCTCTGGGGGTGCCTACAAAAAGAGGGCCTTGTGAGTAAAATGTGATAAGTATCGCAGAAATAGGAAGAGAGCCAAGTTTGGTACAATAGAATCAAAGGGGGAAAGGTCTTCACATGGAAGATTGTAAGTGATGTCTGTGAAATTAGACCTCCAGTAGGTTTAATAAGCAAGTGGCTTGAACTCTGAGAAGCTTGCAGGGATTGAAGTTTAAGTGAATGTATTAGAGGGGAAGTAGAGGCAGTGGGTGTTGACCGAAAACATGGAGTTGGACAGTGAAAGGAAAGGAAGGAATGGACAGAGAAGATAAATGATGACTGTTTTAAAGCTAGGAGAGACCCAAATGATGACTGAGGGGAAGGGGTTATGGACTGGGAAAGAATGAAGTTATTAGAAACCAGATTATTAACCCTGAGAACAATATCCTGGATGAGTTGATAAGGCATGAGATCCAGAGAGAGAGGTGGGAGGGTTTCAAGAAGGGGAGAGAATTTTCTTTCTCTGGGAGTTAAGTGAAGGACCAGAGATTGACTTTAGGGGTGGTGTGATTTTTATTTATTTTTCTTTTAGTTATTGGCTAAAAATAGGGAAACAAGTTGGCAGTTGCATATTTAGTATTTTTACTTAGAAGGAAGCTTTTCATTAATGAATTTTGGAGAATATTTGTGACACAGTTTATAGATTTGACCTGAAAGAAAGCTGAAGTTTATTATTTAAAATATTACCCCAGGGAATTCCTTGGTAGTCCAGTGGTTAGGACTCTTTGCTTTCACTGCCAAGGTCCCAGGTTTTAAAAAAAAAAAAAAAAAATTCCTCCAAACAAATGAAGTTGATACATATTTTCATGAGCTTCAAAATATTTTTAAAAATTTCAAAATATTGTTAAATTTGCTGACCCATCTCATTCTGACAATCTGAGATAGATATTTAATTATGTAGAAATTAAGCTACAGATTATTATTTATCCAAAGTCACACATATTATACACTCCTGGAAAGCAGGTGTTGAATTTGCCAATTGAATATATCCTTTATAGCACTTGTATTCTTTCTTTTTTGGGGGGCTGCACCACGTGGCTTGCAGGGTCTTAGTTCCCCCACCAGGGATTGAACCCGGGCCTCTGACAGTGGAAGCGTGGAGTCCTAACCATTGGATTGCTTGGGAATTCCCATGCACTTATATTCCTAAGGCTTGAATTTTACTTACATTTTTAACAAATAAGTGACAGATCCTATTATCCTAAATCCTAATTCTTGTCTTTTGTGATAGATCTGCAGTTTGATTTGTAGGTCAAACCAAACTTTGCACTCAGCATATTTATTTAAGGCTTGATGTGTGCCAAACCCTGGCTGTAGTCTACATTTTCTACTACATAGCATGTTTTATGCTTTATGACATTATATTTGTTTCAGCAACTTTATTAATACTTATTAAAGCCTCTGAATGTAGCCCAGCGTAACCAAATCTGGAAGGTATAATAAAAAATTTGTAATTGTACCTTTACAAGGAAAAAACCCACCGCATTTAAATATTCTTCCAGTGTCAGAAAAGGTTAGCTAAAATGAGACCTCAACTCTCATCAGGCTTAGTGCTAATTACTGCTTTTTACCTATAGCATGAAATGTAGTGATCACAAGGGCAGAACAGTAGACTCAGAACTGTATTTTATTTCATTCAGAGTCAAGGTTTCTGGGTAACTTAAATAATTTATTTGGAGCATTAATTTCCAAAACACCGAACAGATAACTTCTGAACTAGCTTGAGAAATTTGGGTTTGATATTTTATTTGGAGCATTAATTTCCAAAACACTGGACAGAAAACTTCTGAACTAGCTTGAGAAATTTGGGTTTGATATTGTATTTGGAATGTTAATTTCCAAAACACTGGACAGATAACTTCTGAACTAGCTTGAGAAGTTCGGGTTGTGAACTCATTGCCTCCTGGAGCTGAGGTAGTTTAAAAAGTACGCATGATGGATCCATTAGGTTCATGGTAGAGAGCATACCCAGCCTAGAGTTTTAAAAGGCCAGGGGACTTCCCTGGTGGCGCAGCAGATAAGACTCTGTGCTCCCAGTGCAGGGGCCCCCGGGTTCGATCCCGGTCAGGGAACTAGATCCTACATGCACACTGCAACTAAGGAGCCCGCCTGCTGCAGCTAAGACCTGGCGCAACCAAATAAATAAATAAACAAATAAAAATAAAATAGAAGGCCAGGCTTCACCTCTGGTTGATTCAGTTATTTTTATCTATCTGAATATTCACGAGAAGCTTGAATCCACAGGTCCAAATCTCAGCTGCCTCCAACGCCACATAGACAGAGACTGGCTGACTCTACCTATTCCTCCTCCTGTATTTGTTTCAGATTAATAGTACCACCATTACTCAAGCTAACATCCTGGAGTCATTCTCATTTTTTCTTTCTTACTCCCCCCATCATTTACTATTGAATCCAGTCTTTTGTATCTCGATTGTTCTCTAGTAATGTCCCACCTCTTTATTTTTCTAAGTAGTTTTCAGTATGGCTTCCTGGCCTTCATTCTGTCTTAACTCCTCCAGTACATCTGCCACACCGTTGTCAGTTATCATTCATTTTATTAAATTTTTATGTATGTTCATTGTTGAAATGTTAGAAAACTACAGATTAGTAAAAAGAAAAATCACTACCCTGAGAAGCTCAATGGATGATGAGATTAAGGGGTTAATTTTTAAATAGTTTGGTTTCTATCTTTTCCTTATAAACATGGCATTTAACATTGAAAAAATAATTCCCTTGTAAAGTCAGTCCCTAATCCTAAACATCTCCTCACAGATATTTCACATATCAGTTATCACTCCCCTTTCCTCTTATTTTTGATTCGTCTCATAAATATTTACTTATGCTAAAGTTTCTTCTCCGTCCTTTCACAACCAAGCTTTTTGAAGTGGCCTTAAAAAAAAAAAGGGTATGATGCATAAAAAAGAATTTCAAAATCATAAGTGACTATTTTAAGGAATATTAATAAAATAATAAAGAATATTAATATTCGTCTAGCTTAAGAGATAAAAGTTACCGTTACTTTTGAAGCCACCTCTGTACCTCTTCTAACTGTACCTATTCCTTCCCAGAGTAAATTGCTCTCCTGGATTTTGTTTATCATCCCCTATTTTTCTTTACTTTTTTCTGACTTTTGTTTAACCTTTTAAGATTAATCCATCTTGATGGATGTAACAGTACATTTTTTAGACTAAGTACTATTCCATGTTACAAAGTCTTTTTTTTTTTTTTTTTTTGCCGTACGCAGGCCTCTCACTGTTGTGGCCTCTCCCGCTGCGGAGCACAGGCTCCGGACGCGCAGGCCCAGTGGCCATGGCTCACGGGCCCAGCCGCTCCACGGCATGTGGGATCTTCCCGGATCGGGGCACGAACCCGTGTCCCCTGCGTCGGCAGGCAGACTCTCAACCACTGCACCACCAGGGAAGCCCTACAAAGTCTTTTATAATTGTTTATTTTACTCCTAATTTATTGTGAACATAGCTGCTTTAAATATTCTAACACATCTTTCCTGATGCACATGTGCATGATTTTCTCTGGGGTATGTATATATATTTAGGAGTGGACTTGCTGGGTTGTACTATGTCTTTGTTCAGTTTTACCAGCTAATATCAAAAGTGGTTATATAAGTTTATGTTCATGCCGATAGTACAGGAGTTCCAGGGATACCACATACTCCCCAGCACTTAGTATTGTCTGACTTAATTTTTGTGAAAGACATCTCATTGCATTTCTATTTCACATTTCCTTGATTGATAAAGAGGTCAGATATCGTTTTTATTTGTTATGGGCCATTTGTGTTTCTTCTATGGAATGCCTATTGACTGTTTTTCAGTTTGGTTATCCTTTATTGATTTTTATAGGAGTTCTTTTTTTGTGTTTTTTTGTTTTGTTTTGTTTTGTTTTTGGCAGTACGCAGGCCTCTCACTGTCATGGCCTCTCACGTTGTGGAGCACAGGTTCTGGACGCACAGGCTCAGCGGCCATGGCTCACGGGCTTAGCCGCTCCGTGGCATGTGGGATCTTCCCGGACCGGGGCACGAACTCTTGTCCCCTGCATTGGCAGGCGGACTCTCAACCACTGGGCCACCGGGGAAGCCCAGGGGTTCTTTTGTATGACTAAATTCTTTTCTCAGTTTAAGATTTGATTTTTCACTTTCAGTGTCTTGATGAACTGCAAAGAGAATTTATCAGTCTTTTTCCTTTTTGGTTTGTACTTTCTCTGTTTTAAGAAATCCTTTTCTACTGTGAGCTCATGAAATTTTTCTAAAATTTTGTCCTAAACTGTTGTCTTCTAAAAGTCTTGCAGTTTAGTCTTTCACATTTAAATCTTTAATCCCTTATGGGTTGAGTTAGGGATCCAATTTCTTCTTTTTTTTTCTTTTAATGAATACACAATTTGTCTTAGCCCCATTTACTAAGAAGCTTTCCTATTTGGTCAACAGTCAAGTTTCCAGATATGTGTGGGTCTGCATCATCTGGGTTATCTCGTCTGTCCCATTTGACCTGTATGTGTCCATATTTGAGTTTATGATGAAAATTTTTTTTTTAACATCTTTATTGGGGTATAATTGCTTTACAGTGGTGTATATGATGAAATCTTGATGCCTACCAGGGCTAATCCTGCTGCCTTTCAAATCTAGATGTCTTTTTTGAAACAATCCAGATGTTAAAAGAAATTAGCAAAAATGTAAGATAAAGCTACTTTAAAAAAATGAATAATTGAAAGGAGTTTTATATTTCACTTAACTTTGCCTTTCCTGATCAGAGTATGTTTACATATGTTTGTATATCATATGTTTACCTTTATTTTTAAGAGCTTATGCTTCTCATTTTGTTTTTTATTGAAGTATAATTGACGTACAGTACTATGTTAGCACAGCATTTAATATTTCTATACACTACAGAATGATAATGGTAAGTCTAATTACCATTTGTCACCATACAATTATTACAGTATTATTGACTATATTCCCGATGTTGTACATTTCATTGCTCTTACTCATTTATTTTGTAACTGGAAGTTTGTACCTCTTAATCTCCTTCACCTATTTCTCGTTCCCCCACCCACCTGCTGTCTGGCAGCCACCTCTTTGTTCTCTATATCTATGAATCTGTTTCTGTTTCTTGTTCATTTGTTTTGCTTTTTAAATTCCACATATAAGTGAAGTCATATAGTATTTGTCTTCCTCTGTCTGACTTGTTTCACTTAACATAATACCCTCGAAGTCCATCCATGTTGTCACAGATGGCAAGATTTCATTCTTTTTTATGGCTGAGTAATATTCTGTTGTGTATATATACCACATCTTTATCTTTTCACCTTTCGATGGACGCATAGGTTGCTTCCATGTCTTGGCTATTGTAAATAATGCTGCAGTGAACATAAGGATACATATATCTTTACAAATTACTCTTTGTTTTCTTCGGGAAAATACCTGTAAGTGGAGTTGCTGGATCATATGATAGTTCTATTTTTAGTTTTTTGAGGAATCACCATGCCGTTTTCCATAGTGGCTGCACCAATTTACATTCCCACCAACACTGCATGAGGGTTCCCTTTTCTTCAAACCCTCCCCAACATTTGTTATTTCTTGTCTTTTTGATAATAGCCATTCTGACAGGTGTGAGGTGATATCTCATTGTGATTTTGATTTGCATTTCCCTGATGATTAGTGATGTTGATCATCTTTTAATGTGCCTGTTGGACATCTGTATGTCTTTTTTGGAAAAATGTCTGTTCAGGTCCTCTACCCATTTTTTAAAAATTAATTAATTAATTAATTTAGTTTTTGGTTGTGTTGGGTCTTTGTTGCTGTGTGCAGGCTTTCTCTAGTTGTAGCGAGCGGGAGCTACTCTTGTTGTGGTGTGAGGGCTTCTCATTGTGGTGGCTTCTCTTGTTGTGGAGCACGGGCTGTAGAGCACAGGCTCGTTAGTTGTGGCGCATGGGCTTAGTTGCTCCACGGCATGTGGGATCTTCCTAGACCAGGGCTCGAACCTGTGTCCCCTGCATTGGCAGGTGGATTCTTAACCACTGTGCCACCAGGGAAGTCCCCCTCTGCACATTTTTAAATCAGGCTGTTTGTTTTTTTGATGTTGAGTTGTATGAGTTCTTTGTATATTTTGGATATTAATCCCTTATCAGATAACACTGTTTGCAAATATCTTCTCCCATTCAGTAGGCAGCCTTTTTGCTTTGTTGTCAGTTTCCTTTGCTGTGCAAAAGCTTCATATTTAGTTTGATGTAGACCCATTTCTTATTTATTCTTTTTGCTTTTGTTTCCCTTGACTGCAGCAACATCCCCCAAAATATTACTAAGACTGATGTCAAAGAGTGTACTCGTTAAGTTTTCTTCTACAAGTTTTTTGGTTTCAGGTCTTACATTTAAGTCTTTAATCCATTTATAGTTTATTTTTGTGCCTGGCATGAGATAGTAGTCCATTTTGATTCTTTTGCATGTAGCTGTCCAATTTTCCCAACACTGTTTATTGAAGAGGTTGTCTTTTCCCCATTGTATATTCTTCCATCCTTCCTTGCGGATTAATTGACCATGTAAGCGTGAGTTTCTCTCTGGGCTCTCTTTTCTGTTCTGTTGACTTATGTGTCTTTTTTTGTGTCAGTACCATATTGTTTTGATTCCCTTATCCTAGTAGTATAAGTTGAAATCAGCAAGTGTGTTGCCTCCAGCTTTGTTTTTCTTTCTCAAGTTTGTTTTGGCTATTTGGAGTTTAGTGTTTCCATACAGATTTTAGATTTGTTCTAGTTCTATGAAAAATACATTGGTATTTTGATAGGGGTTGCATTGAATCTGTAGATTTCTTTAGGGAGTATGGTCATTTTAGAAATATTAATGCTTCTAATCCATGAGAATGGTGTATTTTTACATTTGTTTGTGTCGTCTTCACTTTCTTTCATCAATATAGTTTTCCGAGTAAAGGTCTTTAACCTCCTCGGTTAGATTTCTTTCTAGGTATTTAATTTTTGATACAATTGTAAATGGGAATGTTTTCTTAATTTTACTTTCTGATAGTTTCTTGTTCATGTATAGAAACAACAGATTTCTTTTTTTTTTTTTTTTTTGCCCCGGACACGCAGGCTCAGCGGCCATGGCTCACGGGCCCAGCCGCTCCGCGGCATGTGGGATCCTCCCGGACCGGGGCACGAACCCGAGTCCTCTGCATTGCAGGCGGACTCTCAACCACTGAGCCACCAGGGAAGCCCGAAACAACAGATTTCTGTATATTACTTTTGTATCCTTCAACTTTACTAAATTAATTTACTAATTTGAATAGTTTTTTTGGTGGCCTCTCTGTAGGGTTTTCTATGTTTAGTATCATGTCATCTCTAAACAGTAATGGTTTTACTTCTTCCTTTCCAATTTGGGTTTCTTTTGTTTCTTTTTCTTATCTGATTGCTGTGATAATGCCAGTCTTCATATATAATACATTTTGTATTGGAAACAGTTATTTTCATAAAACAGTGTCTGTTAATAAATGATGAATTTATTTTTAAATAAATTAACAACATTTAAATTTTCACAGTTGTAATTTCTATTGCAGTAAATAGCAGTATATCTATATTTTCCCCCTATAAGCAAAAGCTTTTTGGGTTACTCAAAAATTTATAAGTGTAAAAGGCTCCTGAGACCAAAAAGTTTAAGACCTGTTGCTCTAAAGTAAACATTTAAAATTCTTAATGTATACTTTGTTAAGTACACTTTTAGCTATATTCCACACCTTTTGATAGGTAATGTTTTTGTGATAATTCCTTTTTTTTTTGTTTTGTTTTGTTTTGGCTGTGCTGTGGGGCTTGTGGGATCTTAGTTCCTCCACCAGGGATTGAACCTGGGCCCTTGCCAGTGAGAGTACGGAGTTCAAACCACTGGACCGCCAGAGAATTCCCATGATAATTCATTTCTGAATATGTTCTAGTTTCCTTCTTTGATCATTGAGTTGTTCGAAGGTGTGTTTTAAAATTTCCAAATGTATGTGGGTTTTTTCCAGTTCTTTTTGCTGTTGATTTCTAATTTACTGCATTGTGGTCAGAGGATGCGATTTGTATCACAGTTCTTTGAAATTTATTGAGGTAGACTCTATGGCTTCACACCCAGTTTTAATAAATGCTTTGTAAGTGCTTGAAAAGATTTTTTTCTCTAGTTAGTGGCAGTGTTTTTAAAATGCTCTATTCATCAGTGAGCAGGTAGGAAAATAGTAAATACTCTAGATACTTTTAGGCAGAGAGAGATTTCATACAGGTAATAGGTTACAAGGGTATGGTTAGGACTAGAGCAGCAAAAAGGGTAGAGAGGATTTGAGAGGAAGAGGGAGGTTGTCTAAGGATCTGGGAGTTGTTACTACCTATGGCTGGAACCAAAGAGCCTGCACTTGCTACTAAGCTGCTGGTGCACTGGTACAAGTTACTGCTACTTGGTAGAACCATACACACTGCTGCAACTCAGCGAGAACCCAGGAGCTCAACTTTTGCTGATTTTTCTGGAATCTACAGCTGCCAGCTCTTGACTTCAATAGGAGACACCTTCTGTTGGAGGTGTTTCAGAACCAGGAATAAAGTGGGAGGGGGAATGGCATTTTTCTTCTACTTTTTTTCCCCCCAGTACCTTCTGTTGGCAGAATGGAAGACAGGGGAGTCTGACAGAAATAGTTTACGGGCTTTTTTGTCTGCTTGATCTATCCATTACTTTGAGAGATCTTAATAAAATGTCCTACTATGAAGGTAGATTTGTTAATTTTCCTTTGCTTGTCTATTTTCAAAGGTAAGTTGCGTATATACAAGGTTGTTTTTTATCATTTAAATTTATTTTTTTACATAGCAGGTTCTTATTAGCTATCTATTTTATACATATTAGCGGGGTGTATACAAGTTCTATGCTTTTGATGAACTGAACCTTTTATCATTATATAGTTTGTTTTTTTAAAATCTCTGTTAGTATTTTTGGTCTTAAAGTCGGTTTTACTTGATATTAGTGTAACTTTGTCAACTTTATTTGGCCTGGTATCTTTTCTGTCCTTTGATTTTGAACCTTTCGGTGCCCTTATCTTTTAAAAATCACATAAACTGTATATTGTCACCATCTATTTATCTTTTAATTAAAGAACTTTCATTTTTTTACTGACTAACTGGTATAATGGAATTTCTTTCATTTTGTATGATTTTCATTTATCTTTTTTTTGTATCTGTGTCTTAGTGTGGATTGATTTCTTCTTCCTTTTTCTCATTTTGCTTTTTCCACCTCTCCACATTTGGAACTTATACACTCCTATTCTTTTACAGGTTACCGTAGTTATTTTTGCATTTATTTTGCTGTTATCATTCTAGTTTTTATTTCATACTTTTAGTTACGAAAATTTTAATCATGAGGCAAAGTAGAAAAAAGTACAACATCTCTAGTCTTTATTTAGATTCAACAATTAACATTTTTTGTATTTAGTTTTTCTTTCATTTATTTTTTTGTTTAATAAACATTTTTTGTTGTTGTTAAGTCTTATTAAGAAATAACGCACATACCATGATCATTCAAAGTATACAGGCTAATGGCTTTTATTATTCAGAGTTGGTCACCACAGTCAATTTTAGGACAGTTTAATAAACGTTTTTACTAAAGTATGTGTAATATACAGAAAAGTACACAAATCTAAATCTAGAGTTCACATATTCACAAAGTGAATGCATCCTTGTAACCACCACATGAAATAGAATCATACTCATACCCCAGGAGCCTGTCTTGTGACCACTCCTGATGACTGCTTCCTTTTCCCAAAGGTAACCACTGTCTTGACTTCTAATGCCATAGGTTGCTTTTGCCTTTTTGTGAGCTTTATGTAAATGAAATTATATGATACAGGTTTTTTTAAATGTTTTGTTTGATTTCTTTTGCTCAACATTAGTTTATGGGGTCCATGTTCTGTGTAGAACAGATTCATTTTTATTGCAGTGTATGAATATATCACAGATTACCCAATTTACTGTTGACAGGCATTTGAGTTATTTCTGGTTTGGGCCCGTCATGAATAATGCTCCTATAAATATTCTTCTACGTGTGTTTTGTCGAACATACGTATGTTGGGTATATACCTTAGAATGAAATTGGTGGGTCAGAGCATATGTTTATTATATTCAGGTTTACAAAGTAGCACCAAATTGTTTGCCAATTTACACTTCATCCAGCTGTGTATGAGAGTTCCATTTCTTGAACATAATATACTTGTCAACTTGGTCTTGTCAGTTTTTAATGTTAGCCATTTTGGTAGATATATGTCACTATTGTAATATGGCTTTAATTTGCATTTTTCTGTTCCCCACTGAGGTTGACCCTTTTTTCCTATATTTATTGGTCATTAAGATGCTTTCTGTCAATCATGTGTTCTAGTTTCTCACCAATTTTTCCGTTCAGTTTGTCTTTTTTTAAAAATTAATTTGCAGGAATTGTGATAGCTAATTTAAATACATAGTTATCAAAATCTAAAGTTTTATCAGTATGTTTGCACTCTTTTCAAAATATAAAATGACCTTGGAAGGGTTTAACTCCCATCACGTGCCTACCAGTTTATATGTTGATTGCCCTAATCTTACACATTAGGCATTTCTGGCTAATATACTTCATTGCAAATCCAAAATCTAAAAAAAGGCTTAGACTCACAGATATAGAGAACAAATCAGTGGTTACCAGTGGGGAGAGGAAAGGGGGCAGGGGTGAGATAAGAGGCACAAACTATTACGTATAAAAAAAGCTACAAAGTTATATTGTACAACATAGGGAATATAGCCAATATTTTATAATAACTATAAATGGAGTATAACTGTTAAAATTGTGAATTACTATATTGTGCACCTGTAACTTATATAATATTTTACATCAACTATACTTCAATTTAAAAAATGAAAGAGGACTTCCCTGGTGGTTCTGTGGTTAAGACTCCGTGATCCCAGTGCAGGGGGCCCAGATTCAAACCCTGGTCCGGGAACTAGATCCTGCATACCACAACTAAGAGCCCGCATACTGCAACTAAAGATCCTGCATGTGGCAACTAAGACCTGGCGCAGCCAAATAAATAAGTACATAAATATTTTTATTAAAAAAAGCATAGGAAGAACACTGACATAAATCACAGCAAGATCTTTTTTGACCCACCTCCTAGAGTAATGAAAACAAAAATAAACAAATGGGACCTAATAAAATTTAAAAAGCTTTCGCAGGGCTTCCCTGGTGGCGCAGTGGTTGAGAGTCCGCCTGCCGATGCAGGGGGCAACGGGTTCGAGCCCTGGTCTGGGAAGATCCCACATGCCGCGGAGCAACTAGGCCTGTGAGCCACAACTACTGAGCCTGCGCGTCTGGAGCCTGTGCTCCGCAACAAGAGAGGCCGCGATGGTGAGAGGCCTGCACGCCGCGATGAAGAGTGGCCCCCTAGAGAAAGCCCTCGCACAGAAATGAAGACCCAACACAGCCAAATAAATAAATAAAGCTTTTGCACAGCAAAGGAGACCATAAACAAGATGAAAAGACAACCTTCAAAATGGAAGAAAATATTCACAAATGAATCAACGGACAAAGGATTAATCTCCAAAATATATACACAACTCATGCAGCTCAATATCAAAAAACCAAACAACCCAATTTAAAAATGGGCGGAAGACCTAAATAGACATTTCTCCAAAGAAGACATACAGACGGCCAAGAGGCACATGAAAAGATGTTCAACATCACTAATTATTAGAGAAATGCAAATCAAAACTACAGTGAGGTATCACTTCACACCAGTTAGAATGGGCATCATCAGAAAATCTACAAACAATAAATGCTGGAGAGGGTGTGGAGAAAAGGGAACCCTCATACACCTTCGGTGAGAATGTAAATTGTTACAGCCACTATGGAGAACAGTATGGAGGTTCCTTAAAAAACACTAAACATAGGGGGCTTCCCTGGTGGCACAGTGGTTGGGAGTCTGCCTGCCAATGCAGGGGACGCGGGTTCGTGCCCGGGTCCGGGAGGATCCCACATGCCGTGGAGCGCTGAGCCTGCGCGTCCGGAGCCTGTGCTCCGCAACGGGAGAGGCCACAGCAGTGAGAGGCCCGTGTACCGCAAAAAAAAAAAAGACACATGCACCCCAGTGTTCATTGCAGCACTATTTACAATAGCCAGGACATGGAAGCAAGCTAAATGCCCATACACAGATGAATGGATAAAGAAGATGTGGTACATATATACAATGGAATATTACTCAACCATAAAAAGGAATGAAATCAGGTCATTTGTAGAGACGTGGATGGACCTAGAAACTGTCATACACAGTGAAGTAAGTCAGAAAGAGAAAAACAAATATCATATATTAACATATATGTGGAATCTAGAAAAATGGTACAGATGAACCAGTTTGCAAGGCAGAAATAGACAGAGGTAGAGAACAAACATACGGACACCAAGGGGGGAAGGGGGAGGTGGGATGAAATCGGAGATTGGGATTGACATATATGCACTAATATGTATAAGATAGATAACTAATGAGAACCTGCTGTAGCACAGGGAACTCCACTGTACAGTAGAAACTAACACAACTTTGTAAAACAACTATACCTGAATTAAAAAAACAAAAAGTACTTTAAGAAAAAATAAAGTGGAAAAAAGAAATTTAAAATGGCTTAGAAATCAAAACTTTTTGGAAGTTGACTACAAATTTTTCTTGTGAAACCTGAAATGAGTGGGTATGAGATTGTGTAGTGTTTTTTAAAATTTCATATGCTATAAACATTCACATATTTCAGTGCTAAATACTAATTAGTTTGGCGGGATGCATTGTTATTATTTTTATAAAATCCAGAAAATTCTTAATTTTGAAACATCTGGCCCCAGGAATTTTTACATAAGGAATTGTGAGCCTGTGTTGTTTTATACAGTCACTGTTTAGATTTACTTACATATTTACATATTTTTGCTTCCTATGTCTTCTTGCATCTTTCACCTGTCATTTAGGATTATTTTCCAGAAGGAAATTAAGATTTATTGTTTAGCTGCTTACTGTTGGTGGTAAACTCTGTTCTATCTGAAAATACCTTCTTTTCACCTGTGTTCTTGAAACTGTATCTAGTTTTGCTAGGTGTAGGAGTTAAAATTGTCAATTATTTTCACTTAGATGAAAGATAAAGTTCCACTTGTTTTCTAAATCCTAGTATTATCTGACTTCAATTATTGCTCTTAAAATGATAGCCATGATTCTAATTTTACAACGACGTATCTTTGTAGGTAGGTAATCTTTTATCTCTAGTTTTAAGATTAGCTCTTTTTTCAGTTGGTGTTCTGTACTTTCACAGTGATGTGTGTGAGTTTGGGATTCTTTTTATTTATGCTGTTTGGAATTCATCCTGGACTTGGACTTGAGGATTGATGTCTTGAACAATTCTGGGGAATTCTCATGCATTATCTCTTCAAATGTTGCCTCCTATTCTCTTGTATTCTCTTTGTCTCATGTTTTCACCTCTGTTTCTCTGTTACATACTGGAAAAATTCTTCAGACATCTTCCTAGCTGTTAATTCTCTCTTCACCTGTGTTTAACCTATCCACTGAGTTTAAAAAGGTTTTTTTTTTTCTTATTTAGATACATTTCACATGCCATAGAATTCATCCACTTAAAGTGTACAATCAGTGATTTTTTTTTTTTTTTTAGTATATGTACCCAGTTGTGCAACTGTCCCCATTATCTAATAGAAAATTTTCATCATCCCCAGAAGAAAACCTTGTACCCATAAACATTCACTCTCCATCTTCTTCCCATCTGCTGGCAGACACCAGTCTAATTTTTATGTCTATAGATTTGCCTCTTCTGGGCATTTCATATAAATGGTATCAACCTATATGTGGTCTTCTGTGACTGACCACTTTTACTTACCATAATGTTTCTGAGGTTACTCCATGTTGCAGCATGTATCAGTACTTCATTCTTTTTTTTTTTTTTTTTTATGGCCAAATAACATTCCATTGTATGAATACAACAGATTTTGTTTACCTGTTCATCAGTTAATAGACATTTGGGTAGCCTCTATTTTTTTCTGTTATGATTAATGCTGTTTTGAACATTTGTGTTCATGTTTTTATGTGGATATGTTTTCTTCATCCATTGAGCCTTTAAATCTAATTATATAAGAAATATACTTCTACATTCTTGTTGTAAAAGAGTCATAATATGAAAGTATATGGTGTAAACAGGGGTGTCCTCTTTCTCCTCCATTTATGCTGCTAGGAGGGAACTACTATAAAATAGCTGGATGTGCTTCTCTCTCCCATATGCGTTTATATGACGTTTGTATAAACCTCTTGCTTTTGTTTTAATATAAAGGAATTATATGTATTTTTGAGGCCTTTTTTTTTTTCCATTTCAGTATGTTTTAGGATTCTTCTGTTGTTGTTAGTACACAGAGATCCACATCATTCTTAATGGCTGTGTAGCCTTATTTCAATAGGCCATAATTTGTATAATTATTGACAAACACATATATTGTTTCTGGATTTCGCATACAGTGAAGCAGTCAACATCCTTATTAATTTTTTAAAAAAGCATTTACCGAGGAAAAGCATTTGTCAGGCACAGTTTTGAATGCTAGGATTACAAAGATAAGTAGACCATAATCTCTGCCTTAGGTTGCTCACAGTTATATAAATGCTACAAGAACATTAAGTAAATTAATTGGGGAACTGGTGCTTTTCCAGCTAGGAAGATAGATTTTTATTGCATCAGGTATTTTATGCTATTGTCTTCTGAATAATTTCTCATTTGGTTCTTACTACTTTTTTAAGTATTTTTCTAGATTCTGAAAAGACAAATTGTTGCCTCAGTGGATAGAAGTTATATTCCCCAGGATTTTTTTTTTTTTTTTTTTGCTTCTGTGTGTTGCCTGGGGCATTTCTTCCTTGACCACTTGATTAAATTCTTGCCTAAGGTTCTCAGCAGGAATTCAGACTCAGACCCATGTGGGTGTCTGCTTGAGATTTTGACATTTCATGGGAGACGTTTTTTCTTCCTATACCCATTGCTAAGTTCTAAGCAGGTAAATTTCATTGTTATCTCTTTCTGTGCCGTTTATCTTATTCACTATTACACTGAGGGGTCATAGTTTTATGCAGGTCTTCCGAGAGATTCCTCACTTTCTGGTCTTGTCCCCCTTGGGTTTGGTACCCCCCTTGGGTTTCGTAGAAAACCCCAAAGTGAAATCCAACCCTGATCCTTTGAATATTTCAAAGTTCGTGTGTTCACTTTGTTTTTGTTTTCTGTGGAATTGTTCAGAGTATCTACATTGTGCAGGAAATAAAATTTTGTTTAGTCTTTAAATGCATTCTTCCTTTAGCTTTCAGTATACCACGGTCCTGGTTTTTCTCCCCTTTGATCACTCTCTTTTTGAACACTGCTGTACCCTGAAAGCATGTAGAGATTATTTACATATTTGTCTCTTTTTAGACTGTGGGCTCTTCACAGACAGGACTCATTTAGTCTTGTCATTTTTTTGCATCCCAGTCTGATTTTTGAAAATGTTAGTTTAATTTTAAATTTTTTATTCTTTTGGCCATGCTGAGCAGCTTGTAGGATCTTAGTTCCCCGACCACTGATCCAGGTCACTGCCAGGCCCCCAGCAGTGAAAGTGCCGAGTCCTAACCACTGGGCCACCGGGGAATTCCCCAAAATGTTAGCTTAAAATAAGAATGAACGCCTTGATTTGTTGAAGGCTTTCCATTTCCTAAAAGGGGGAAAAGTTTCAATAAATAAATGTTAGAATTAAGGGCTATAGAAGTATACTTAGGAAAAAAGTATTTTTTCTTAATTTGCATGAATCAAATTCTACCTTATTTTAAAATAAGGTAAAATCATTTCAGTGCCGTGTCATCTCACCCTGAAAGAAGAAAAATGTTGTAATTGTTTAATGTTGTTGGGGGGAAAGTAGTAATTTATTAGTGAAATGATGTTAATGTATATGGTATTCTTATTATTTTTTCTATCACATCCTCCTATTGTTAACCTTCCACCTTTAGTTGATTGTTAGATGAAATTAGAGAAAACATGTTGGACATTTTATGTACAGTTGCATTAGCAATCATTGTTATATAGCTCTACATTTTTAATGTTTTCCCCACTCTTGTTTATATTTCTTCCTACCCTAAATAAGGATTTCTACCCTTTAGAATAGTTTCTCAAAGTGTCAGTTTTAAATAAAATTTTGCAAGATGTGAGGCCTAACTCTCCAACTCCTTAACTTGCTCCATTTTTCATCACATTTTAATATACCATACACTTATTTGTTTTTGTTATTATTTATTAACTCTCTTCTCTCACTAGAGTTTAAGCTTTACAGGGCCAGGAATCTTGTCAGTTTGTCCATTGATGTACTGCCATTATTAGTATCTAAGAGGGATATATTCTCGCCTGGTTTTGATTCATAACCATAAGAGTATCATTTAAATATTTTGTGGCTTGGTTTCAACATATATTAGTGTGGGATGATACTTACACAAATACATTATTTAGAAGCTGAACTGTTTTATATATGAATGAGCTTTCTAGCATGCTATTTAAAATACTTAGTCCAGGGGCTTCCCTGGTGGCGCAGTGGTTAAGAATTTGCCTGCCAATGCAGGGGACATGGGTTCGAGCCCTGGTCCGGGAAGATCCCACATGCCGCGGAGCAACTAGGCCCATGCGCCACAACTACTGAGCCTGCGCTCTAGAGCCTGCGAGCCACAACTACTGAAGCCCGTGTGCCACAACTACTGAAGCCCACACGCCTAGAGCCTGTGCTCTGCAACAAGAGAAGCCACCACAATGAGAAGCCTGCACCCCGCAACAAAGAAGCCTGTGCCCCGCTCACTGCAACTAGAGAAAGCCCACGTGCAGCAGCGAAGACCCAATGCAGCCAAAAATTAAAATAAATTAAAAAAAATTTTTTTAAATACTTAGTCTATTTTTCTTTTTTTAATTAATAACATTTCATTGAGCGTGGTATTCTTCATTAAACACTAATGTTCTCTGTCATACAACTGTAGTAGTACTTTTTTTTTTTTTTTTTTTGCGGTACGCGGGCCTCTCACTGTGTGGCCTCTCCCGTTGCGGAGCACAGGCTCAGCAGCCACGGCTCACGGGCCCAGCCGCTCCGCCGCATGTGGGATCTTCCCGGACCGGGGCACAAACCCGTGTCCCCTGCATCGGCAGGCACACTCTCAACCACTGCGCCACCAGGGAAGCCCCAGTAGTACTTTTTATACAGTCATACCCATCATCCTCGGCTGTCTGAAAAAGCAAAACTTGAACTAATATATAAGCATGAGCTTTGATGAAAATGATCGGAAGCCGAAGAGGTAAAGATGGCATCATTGGGATGAAACACCATGTTTTAGCACTGTGCTGCACATAGTGTGGTCTGTGGACCTCTTACTGGGCTGTGCTTTTCATTTTATGAAGACTTGGAAAAATTGTACCTAATTTCTCCTGTTAATTTCAGTGGGGGAGTATAGTATGGTTTAAGAGCAAATGAAGCAATAAGTGTTAGCCAGTGTTAAGTGCCAGCACTGAAGATTGGTTAGGATTTGTTACACGAAAATAATGTGATATATTCACCAGAATAAGTAAACCCTTTTGCTTGGTAATGTATGGTGGGGCTAGGGAGGGGGAAACAGCAAATAAAAGAGAAAGAAAAGAGGAGAAAGAAAGAGAATGTCAGTGACTAGAGGTTAGATATTATGACAAGTTATTGATAGTCAAAGAGCAGATGACAGTTAAAAAAGTGAAAACTGGGGCTATCAAGCTATCAGAACTATATACTGAAGGATCATGTGGGCTTGTAGACCTCACTGTTGTCTGAGGATGTCACAATAATCATTTTTTTAAAAAAACGTTTTACATCTTTATTGGAGTATAATTGCGAGTAATCATTATTAACAGACTAAATTATGTACAATACACATAATGTCAATGATCTGTATTAGAGTTCAGAGTTTTACCATGTTGACTTAAAATTTTTTTGATATTTAAAAGTGTTAGTCTTCATTTTATCTCATTTCCTGATCATGCCAACACATTCAAACTTGGTTTAACATTATGGGTCTTTGTTGGGACAGGCATTGATATTATCAGTTGGGGGAAATGGAACAGGACTGATTAGAACATAGTGATTACGTGTTTTTGTTTTTGTTTTTCTTTTTTGGCTGTCCCACACGGCATGCGGGATCTTGGTCCCCTGACCAGGGATCAGACCTGTGCCCCCTGCAGTGGAAGTGTGGAGTGCTAACTACTGGACCGCCAGGGAATTCCCATAGTGGTTACAGTTTTTAAAGTGATCTTTAAATTGCTTTTATTCTTTTGTATAAAAACTGTATCTTGGGCTTCCCTGGTGGCGCAGTGGTTAAGAGTCCGCCTGCTGATGCAGGGGACACGGGTTCGTGTCCCGGTCCGGGAAGATCCCACATGCCGCGGAGCGGCTGGGCCCGTGAGCCATGGCCGCTGAGCCTGTGCGTCCAGAACCTGTGCTGTGCAACGGGAGAGGCCACAACAGTGAGAGGCCCGCGTACCACAAAAAAAAAACCAAACTGTATCTTGAGCTTTCCAAGGACTTTAAATCTCAGAAGGCTAAGAGTAATAATATATGTGTCTGTTTTATTCTGTTGGCCTTTTTATGTCCCCACACTTCACCTTTGCTGTGAAGCAGCTACTCTAGTGATTCTTGGAGAAGTGGTAGTGGAGAAGAGGAAACGTTAAGCTCCTGGGCAGCCTTTTCATGTTACATAAATACTCTCCTCGACCCCTATAGTAAGCACCAGTCATAGGGAAGAGGAAATCTCAAGAATAATCCCTTATGTGTACTGAAGGGGGAAAAAGTTTTAGGCACTGAACTTGTGTCACTCTTAAGTGCAGGGTCACACATCCTAGGATGTTGTAGTAGTCTAGAGACTCAGCCATCGTATGATGACGTACAGGAATGCCATTCAGTTTTGTGTTGTTTCCCAACATCTTGTTGATAATAGTTAACTGCAAAATTTGTCAGTGGTTTTCTTACCCCCAAAAGTAGTAAATTTCAGTGGATTCATATCATTTAGCTTCATTTGCATTCATAAGGAAGGAGAGAAAGGGAGGTGCTGGCTGGACTATAGAGCCACTGAAAAGCCAAGCCAGTTCTGAAAGTGTTAAATCTTTTTTTTCCATGGTATTTAGGTATATCAGGATCTTTTTTTACTGAGTATATAAACCCACTTGGATCTCTTAGAAGAGCTCAAATTCCTGTGCGTTTTCCAGACTTGAGCCAATGCAAGATGAGGGCTAGATAGAATTTTTAGGTTTACTCTAGATTTGGGATGCTTTAAAACATTTAGATTCTGGGCCTGGCCTTTTTGCCTGGGGTGCTTTAAAACATTTAGGTTCTGGGCCTGGCCTTTTTGCCTTGGAAGACAGATGTACTGCTGTACACAGTCTGGGAATAAAGTGCATATTTATAGATTGAGATCACGTATCGCCGGGTACGTGTTAAATATTGAGAGAACAATCATTTTAGGCATATTAAATTTACTCAGAAAATTAATTTTTATTTTTCAGGTGGTTCTAGTACTTAAAGTTAGGAAAATCAAACTTTTTTTTTTAAGTGGGTTGTCTACTCTAGCCACTTTTTAAAAAAAATATTTATTTTATTTGTTTATTTGGTTGCATCAGGTCTTAGTTGCGACAGGCGGGCTCCTTAGTTGCAGCTCGCCAGCTCCTTAGTTGTGGCATGTGAACTCTTAGTTGTGGCATGCATGTGGGATCTAGTTCCCTGACCAGGGATCAAACCTGGGCCCCCTGCATTGGGAGCGCGGAGTCTTAGCCACTGTGCCACCAGGGAAGTCCCCAGGAAAGTCACACTTTTATTAATAACATATATCATATATTTTTTTAATGCACAATTTTTCCCCTACTTTAACATATCTGAAATCAAGATATGTCTAATCAGTGGTGTGTAATTGTTTAATTGGTAGCAGTTTTCCTTTCCTAGTATTACATAAAATAATAGTGCGTCTTATGATTGATTGTCTAAGATTCAGAGAACCATGGTACGTTTGTAATATATGTAATTAATTTTCCCATACCTCTCCGATTTAGGGACAGACAGGGTAGCATTTGGCTATGAACCTTTGGAACTGTTAATTTTTCAGCCCCCTTAGCTCCCAGTAGTTTGTAAGTAGTTCTGCTTCTTTACTTAGTTACCTTCTGCACGTTATTTTCCAGTTATCTCAATTCTAGGCTCTCATTTTCACCACTGTCTAGGAAAGCAGCCAATGTTGCCCTGATGGTCTAATAATCTGGTGGTATCACTGCTTTTGCTAGTGTTCTAATGCACGTGTTTCTCATCTACTTTTGCTGAGACTTTGTCTTCAGAGTTAGGAGGTGAATGCTTCCTCATGTGATGATAGCTTTCTGTTGATAGATGCTCCATGGTATGATCTCTAAACAGTTACGCTAGTTCTTCACATTTTCAAGTGAGTATGAATTTTCCTTTATTTTTACATTGAACTCTTTTAAGTCCTCCTTTTTTAGCTTCTGTGTTCATATTCAGGGTTCTTAGAAGAGCCAGAGGACCCTTGAGGGACCTGTTTGCTTACTTAAAGACACTTCCTGCCCTCTTTAATGATTATTGTTCCGGGAAGGATCCCTAAGAGTGAATTCCCTGTTTCTATGAGCCTGCCAGACACACTGTTTGACCTTCTATTCTTTTTTTTTTTTTTTTCCCGGTAAGTTTTATTAGTACACTGGTAAATCATTAGTTTTATTAGTGTGCTTAGTAAGTACTCATTAACCCCCCAAATGTTCGTCCTGCTCTGTCTCTTCATTGCAGAAGATGTGGATGTGCAAGGTAGTTTATTGCCTGATAGCAGAGACAGTAAGGGACTGGCATGAATTGTCTTTTTAATGTAGTGACTCCACCCCTCAATTAAAAAACATGCTCCAGTGAATGTCTTGGATTCTGACCTGTGATACTGAAATTGAAATGATGAAGTGGATGATAGCCCCTTCTAAATGGGAGAGGTTGGAGCAGAGGTTCTGTATTAATCATCTTTCGCTGTGTGACACGTTACCCCCAAATTTAGTGATTTGAAAGAACAAGCATTTATAATCCCATGTAATTCGAAGAGTCTTGAAGCAGAGAGTTGGATTCTGGCTTGAGTTTGCAGGCAGTATACTGGCCCCAGCTGTGGTCATCTGAAATCTTGGCTGGAATTGGAGATTCCAGATGGGAGATTCTTCCAAATCATCCATGGTTATTGGCAGGCGGCCCTAACCTTACCGCGTAGGCCTCTGAATTGGACTGTTCACAATATGGCAAGTGATTCTAGAGAGAATGACCCAGATTTAAATCATAATCTTTCATAACCTCATCTTGGGAGTGATATACCATCATTTCTGCTGTATTCTATCGGTTACACAGACCAACTCTGGTACAGTGTGGGAGGGAACTACACTAGGATGGGAATACCAGGAGGCAGTTACTTGGAGATTGTCTTGGAGTTTGGCTATACCACAGGCCCCTTTCTTTGTAGACCTATAATAAGTAGTGTCAGGGTAGGGAAAACTTTTCTTTTTCCACAGTGCTCTTCACCGTTATCTTCAGGAGACCAAGGAATAATTACACCAACACGATTCTTCTTAACTTGCCTTTATATCCTGTTTCAGTTGGTAGCTATGCAAATCGACCTTCCTTTATATCTTAATTCAATAACAAGGGCTGTCTTCCTTGTCTTAGTAAAGTCTTCAAGATCTGGAGGATTTCCACAGCAGTGTTTCCCAAAATGTAGTCATTGAAAGGAGACTTTTCCAAGATGCCCTACACTGAGAGGATTCCAGTACTTTTGGAAGCCTGTATGTTGTCTTCCTCCCCTTAGAGAATCATTGTGCAAGTTCGTATATCAGAAGTCTCTGAGAATTCCTGCTTTAAAAAAAAATCCTTTTTTCTTTTTGTTGTTGAGCCCAGTGTTTCTGAAAATTTACTTGATCACAGAACCCACATTTGTTGACAGAAGTAGAATAAATCAAAAACCCTCTTCTAACATAGACACTTATCACAAATATAATCCTCCTTTATTCAAAACAAATTGTTTATGCAGCTTTATTTCTACATTTTGGATAATTAAAATTTTTCTAAACTAATTTTCAATTTGTAATTTTTGCATTTTAGAAGGCAGCTGAGGTCAGAAGTCGCAATTAGTTGGTATCTTATTTTCCATATTACTAGCAGTTATGGAATTGCACCATCTGAGGAAGAGTTTTCACTTTTGGCAATTTAAAGAGCCATTGATTCTCAGCAAAGAAGGGAGGAGTTTTCTATTCTGTAGTGTTGTTAGATGGTGGTAAGCTTATTTAAAGGCGTTATGAATTGAAAAGATCTAGAAACATTGCTGTATTGATAGTAATATTTCATTGTCTAGAAAAATCAGAAGCTAGCTTTTAAGTAGAGAGTTGTTTGGAATTCTGAACAGAAGTCCATGCTTGTGTGCTTTAATCCAAGAAAAGATGTTCATTAAGAATTTTTATAATGTTACATGCACTTCTAATAACATTGGTTATTTTGTTTTTAAACCTGTAAATTATGGGCTGCTGTGGTTTTTGTTTTGCATTATTGTATACTGAAAAAGAATGTCCACTGATGATAACAAGGGAAGAACTGAACAATAAAAGCTGTACAAACAAGAATGCAAATACATAGCCATTTGGGGGCATCTAGTATGTGAAAAAATAACTTTATGTATCTCAGGCCCTGGTATGTTATATTCTGGTGTTGAAAGATTAAATTATATGCGAATGATCCTATTTTAAGAAAATAAACAGGGGCTGTAAATTGTAAATTAAAATTATTTTAAACTTCTTCAAAAGACTTTTTAACTTAATATAGTTCTTCTCGAAAGCCTGTCTGTCTGAAATGATGCTTTCTTTAAGGATTATGGAGAACTGTGGTTTTTATAATTGAAAAGCAGTAAAGGAAACCCTGCTAAAACTTTTAAGCATTTATAACCTTATAACTTTAATGGAGTAGTTTTGAGGTTTTATAGGTAGCTGGCTGCTCTTCATAACCACTTTACAACATCTAAGTTTACAAATATATTTAGAAATATTTTGACCATAGATTGTGAGTTATAGGACAGGCAATTAAAAATTTGAGAATTAGGCATGTAAAATATGCCTAATTCTTGTAAGGGGCTTGTAAAGGAAAAGGCATGAGCATTTGGACGAAGTTTAATCAAGGATTTCAGACTGTGTGAATAGAAGTATATTATGTTGTAAGGAAAAAATGTACAAGTTATTATTGATATTCTTTTCTAGAAACGACTACAGAAAGAACTGTTGGCTTTGCAAAATGACCCACCTCCCGGAATGACTTTAAATGAAAAGAGTGTTCAAAATTCAATTACACAGTAAGTGTTTAAGTTTTAAAGTACTTGTTTGTTTTTCTTTTGTTATCAATGTAATGTATGAATATATACTCGTTTTAAAAATACAGAATTATTTTCTTATTTCATCCCATTCTCTTCCACCAAGAGGTAAGTACAGTAAACAGATCTTATTCTGTCCATTTATATATACAATTGTATTTTATAAAAGTTTCCTGCTAATGAGGCAGCGTTTAAAAACTTTGGTCTGACTTTGTTATGAAATGTTCTTCACCTGTAATAGAGCAGTTTGGTATGAGGTTATTTATCAGACTTTTCAAAAACATTTAAGGCTCTGAAGAGAATGACAGTCAAGAGGTATCTCTATCCCTGTCCCCTGAACATACTACGTAGTTGCTTTCTTTACAGAAGGGTAGCTAAATGAATGTCAGACTCTTAGCATTCTCATTTAATAATAAGAAACTTTTCCATGAGGATGAAAAAGTGAAGGGTAGAAGGAGGACATAGAAGTATTCTCTAATTTAGCTCCTTCCGTGGGAGTGGAGCAGAAGTCTCTTCCCAGGTATGTGCCAAGAAGAGTAGAGATATGGGTCCCCTCTGTTAAAAATGAGCATTTGAATTAAAGTGTTTTCAAGAGTATCATCCTAAGATTTCACAACCCAGCGTGGTCTATCCTTACCACTCCTTTGATTTAACAGTTCTGTTAGACAAGGGTAAATGTTCTAAAATGGGAAATTTTTAAGCAATTGACTCTCGCCTTAAAAAAAAACTCCAAAAATGTAAAAGGGGTAGAAGCCAACAAGAAAAAGTTTACTATAGACCAACTTGTAGGACAAATTGAACAATTCAAATATTTAGTGATATTCTGGGTCCAAAGAGCAAAAGTGACCAAAGCTCACACAACAGGGACATATTTATTTTCAGAAGAAACAATTTTGGTTACCTTTGACTTTGACATTTGAGTCAGTACTTAAGACAGGAGCCAAGCTTTAAGAACAGGAATATGAAGAAAGGGTATGTTGATGTTTGAATGGATATACTGATGTTTGAAAATGTAGTATGGGGGACTTCCCTGGTGGTCCAGTGGTTAGAATTCCATGCTTCCACTGCAGGGGGTATGGGTTCGATCCCTGGTCTGGGAACTAAGATCCCCCATGCTGTACAGCACAGCCAAAAAAAAGAAAAAAAGGAAAAAAAATGTAGTGTGTATTACTACATACTGTAGATACTATAGAGTATCTAGCTCTATAATGATCTCTTTGAAACGTTGCTGGGTTCTCAGTTGACTGAGCAGTTTTAGATTCACTGCCAAGTGAGTGGAAGGTACAGAGATTTCCCATGGACCCTCTGCTTCCACACATGCCATAGCCTCTCTAATTTATCAGCATCCCCCACCAGAGTGGCACATTTGTTAGAACTGATGACCCTACACTGACATGTCATAATCACTCAAAGTCTGTAGTTTACATTACAGTTCACTCTTGATACATTCTATGGATTTGGACAAATGTATAGCGACATGTATCATCATCATGGTATCATACAGCACTTACACTGCCCTAAAAATCCTCTGTGCCTCATCTATTCATCCTTCTGTCCCCTCCCAGCAACCCCTGGCAACCAGTGATCTTTTTACTGTCTCCATAGTTTTCCCTTTTCCAGAGTGTCATATAGTTAGAATCACACAGTGTGTAACCTTTTCAGACTGGCTTCTTTCACTTAGTAATATTCATTTAAGGTTCTTCCATGTCTTTTCATGGCTCTCAATTGACTTTTCATTTATCTCAAACGGAATTTAAAATGGAGCACACATTTAGAGTATAAAGCATTTGTTCTATATGATTAAACAAGTGACTGTTTTTTGTTCTATATCATTAAACAGGTGGATTATACTCCATTTTCATCTTTTCCCTCTTTACCTTTGTTAACCTGCCTCAGAATATCCTATAAGAGCTAGCCCTATAGTTTTCAAGGAAGTAGGTACCAATCGTTTCCACTTTCAACCTTTATTTTTTTGGGGGTGGGGAGGAACTACACAGCACAATGATTTATAAAAAGTTAAAGGACCATCTTATGTTTTTAAAATTGAAATATTTGTATAGATATTTCTACCACAAATTATAACTACTGGGACTTCCCTGGTGGTGCCATGGTTAAGAATCTGCCTGCCAGTGCAGGGGACATGGGTTCAAGCCCTGGTCCGGGAAGATCCCACATACTGAGGAGCAAGTAAGCCCATGCGCCACAACTACTGAAACCACGTGCCACAACTACTGAAGCCCGAGGGCCTAGAGCCTGTGCTCCACAACAAAGAGTAGCCCTGCTCACGCAGCAATGAAGACCCAATGCAGCCGAAAGTGTAACTACCAAAATAAACAGCATCTTTGCTACAGAATAAACCTGTCACTTAGAGATGTTTGTCAGGCAAGAATTTTTCTTTTAAAATAATTTACTGTAAATGAACCACAAAAGTTTTATTATCTTTGGACCATCTTCCAGGGTATGAAAATAGACTTATAAAAATTAGATCTTGGGAATTCCCTGGCAGTCTAGTGTTTAGGACTCCCCTTCCACTGAAGCATTATCTCCAAAGTGGAAGAATTACAAATCAAATTTTTTTTTAATAAGTTTTTTTATTTATTTTATTTTTGGCTGCATTGGGTCTCTGTTGCTGCACGCGGGCTTTCTCTAGTTGCGGTGAGTGGGGGCTACTCTTCGTTGGGGTGTGCGGGCTTCTCATTGCGGTGGCTTCTCTTTGTTGCAGAGCACGGGCTCCAGGCATGCGGGCTTCAGTAGTTGTGGCTCGCGGGCTGAGTAGTTGTGATGCACGGGCCTTAGTTGCTCCATGGCATGTGGGATCTTCCTGGACCAGGGCTTGAACCCGTGTCTCCTGCATTAGCAGGCGGATTCTTAACCACTGCACCACCAGGAAAATCCAAACCAAATATTAATCTAGTTGAAAGAGACACATATAGTTAACAGGAAATAAACACTGATTTTAAAATACTGTTGTATATATACCTTTTCCTATTCAGTTCTTTAGTTTCTTTAATCAGGCGACGGCAGAAGCTGAAGCAAAAGATAGACATCAGAGCAATCAGAGATAGGGCAAAAAAACAATGTTTTGATGTAACTACTGACCTATTTTTTTTTGCGGTACGCGGGCCTCTCACTGTTGTGGCCTCTCCCGTTGCGGAGCACAGGCTCCGGACGCGCAGGCTCAGCGGCCATGGCTCACGGGCCCAGCCGCTCCGCGGCATGTGGGATCTTCCCAGACCGGGGCACGAACCCGTGTCCCCTGCATTGGCAGGCGGACTCTCAACCACTGCGCCACCAGGGAAGCCCTACTGACCTATTTTGAAAAAATTATTTATTACTTGGGGAAGTCCCTGACAGTCCAGTGGTTAGGATTCGGCACTCTCACCACCACATCCCAGGTTCAGTCCCTGGTCTGGGAACTAAACTCCTGTAAGCCGTGCAGTGTGGCCAAAATAAAGAAAAAAAAATTGTTGTTTAAGTGGGATTATATGGGATGGGGTATATGGGTAAATGAAGATGATGAAAGCACGTTAAGCTTTTTGGAAGACAGTTTGGTAGCATGTAGACCTTAAAAAATAATGTGTATCATATCCTTTGACCTAATAACCTATACGCTGTCCTAAGGAAGGAACAGAGATACAGAAAGATTGACTTAGAACTAATTAAGTTGGGAAATGGTTTCTCAATGTAGTAAAGTAAAATGGCACCCCTTGAGTTACAGTCCACAGCCATCATATCGTGTAAGGCAAAAATTTTGTGTAGTCATAATTGCCTTTGACCATCCCTTGAGAGAGGCTGTATTGGTATATATCCTGTATTAATATTTCCAACAAAGCTAGTTCTTCCTTCAGAGAGGCATAGATGGCTGTTTCTTTGATTAGGAGCCATGAATGTGTGAAAAATACCTGTTTTAAACATTAGAATCACAGAACAATGGGTATTCACAGGAGGTTAAGAAGTGAGACTTCTCCCATCATCCTTACTCTGGGACGTGTGTGCTTGTGACTGGAATTGTGAACATTGATGATTTGAATGTAATGTAATTTAAGTGTACACCTAATGCAGCTCTACTGGACTTGGAGTCCATTGATATAGAAACTGCAAAATGACTAGAATGAAATGTACCCTAAAAACTTTAACAGTGATTATCTTTGGGTGATTTTTGTTTTATTTATGCTTATGTAAATTTTCTGTAGCGAACATATGTTACTTTTTAAATTAGGAAAACGTTGTTTTAAATTATCCTGCATGATGTTGAGAAGTATGCCTTCTTTGACCTATCTCACCCATATATTGCAAGGTGTCTTTAAGACCTTAAGAGCTACGCTTGGATAGGTCACATGTCAATTTATGGTATATTATGTGTCCTAAGAATTGCCTTATAAACAGAACGAAAGGGCACCGAGAAGTCCTGTGATTTTTTTTCTTGGACTGTCCCAGCATAGTAGGTGGGAGTGGGCAGTGGGGCTAAAAAGGAATGTTCATGGCTAGGAAGGACCTAGTTTGGTGGGGTTTTTTTTGGTTGGCGGTGGGGGTTTTTTTGTTGTTGTTGGTTGGTTTTTTGGCTGCACCATGGCATGCGGGATCTTACTTCCCTGACCAGGGATCGAACCTGTGCCCCCTGCAGTGGAAGCATGGAGTCTTAACCACTGGACCACCAGGGAAGTCCCTGTTTGTTTGTTTTAAATTTATTACCAACCCCAAACTCCCAGTCCATCCCTCTCTCTCCCCCTTCCCCCTTGGCAACCACAAGTCTGTTCTCTGTGAGTCTGTTTCTGTTTTGTAGATAGGTTCATTTGTGCCATAGTTTAGATTCCACATGTAAGTGATACCATATGGTATTTGTCTTTCTCTGTCTGACTTACTTCACTTAGTATGATAATCTCTAGTTGCATCCATGTTGCTGCAAATGGCCTTATTTCGTTGTTTTTTATGGCTCAGTAGTATTCCACTGTGTATATGTACCACATCTTTATCCATTCATCTGTCAATGGACATTTAGGTTGTTTCCATGTTTGGCTGTTGTGAACAGTGCTATGAACATATATAGTTCATATATATGAACTATAGTTTGAATTATAGTTTTGTCTGGGTATATGCCCAGGAGTGAGGTTTCTGGATCATATGGTAATTCTATTTTTAGTTTTTTAAGGAACCTCCATACTGTTTTCCTTAGCGGCTGCACCAATTTACATTCCCACCAACAGTGTAGGAGAGTTCCCTTTTCTCCACACCCTCTCCAGCATTTATTATTTGTAGACTTTTTGATGATGGCCATTCTGACTTGTGTGAGGTGATACCTCATTGTAATTTTGATTTGTATTCCTCTAATAATTGGCGATTTGGAGCATCTTTTCATGTGCCTGTTGGCCATCTGTATGTCGTCTTTGGAGAAATGTCTGTTTAGGTCTTCTGCTTACTTTTTGATTGGGTTGCTTGGTTTTTTGATATTTAGTTGTATAAGCTGTTTGTATATTTTGGAAATTAAGCCCTCGTCCATCGCATTGTTTGCATATTTTGGAAATTAAGCCTTCGTCCGTCGCATTGTTTGCAAATATTTTCTCCCAGTTTGTAGGCTGTCTTTTCATTTTGTTGATGGTTTCCTGTGCTGTGCAAAAGCTTATAAGTTGATTAGGAGGAAAGACCTAGTTTTAAAGAGAATAGGTTTTTTGTTTTTGTTTTTTTAATGCAGCTTTTGCATTATATTTTATTTACTGTGTACTGGTTCTGATGTCAGGAATGTACTAGGTTTTTTGCATATGTAACGTGATGTATCTTTCCAACAATACTCGAGGTGACTTTTTTTAACTCTAGCAGTTAATTTTTTAAAATACCTATTTTACAATTGCAGTAGTTAAAACAGGAGAGGTAAAACAGCTTACTCAGGACCCCACAGCTAATTAAGGGGCAGATCTGTCTAATTTTACTGTAAAATATTGCCTCTTGGGTCTGTGGTTGCATCTTTTATTACCATATAAGGTATTTAGCGTGCATTGTGAAAATGAATGGCCATGTTCTTAAGGGTTTATATGTGTTCCAGCCTGATTGCTTTCAGAGAGTAGGCACATTTATTATTTTACATATTTCTAAGTCCATAATATGTGAGGTGCTCAACAGAACCCCAACAGTATATCCTCAATCTTCCTTTTGTTTCCCTGTATTTAAAATAAAAAGTTTTTATACCCGAAAAGTATAAGATTAAAGGAATTGACCAGGTGTACAATAATTATAAGTAGCATGGATATAATTAGGAACTCATTTTGCTTCTAAATTCTGCCCCGTCATCTTTGTCATAATAATCTCTATTTCTCTACCCGCACTTTTTTTCTTTTTGAAGAACAAAAGATAGTTCTTGTTATAAGAATATAATTATAAACAGATTTATATTCATGATTGTTATATATGAAAACAAAGTAAGCTTACATAGATGCCACAGAAATCTATTTGGGGTTTTATTAAACAATTGAAACATAGTGAGAGACAAAGGAAGGGCCTTCTAGAGCCTTAACTAGCTATCAGAGTAAGTGTACCGATGTCAAGTTAGCTTCCTTTTTCCTGTTTAGCCTTCTGTAGAATGCTGATGAGAAAATTGGTCTGATAGCTACACTTCTCTGTAGTCATTGCTGATACTGATTTCTCTCTTAGCTTCTAAAATAATTGATATCAGAAAGGCAATTGATTAGTTTGATGTTATCTATAAAATCTTTTCCATAATTGTAAAGATAGTCTGAAAAAATAAGGTAACATAAATTGAGTAGGAAGAGTGCAGGCTTTGGTGTCAGCACACCTAAGCTGAGTTTTATTTTGTTGTTTTTTCCGGACCTGGGTTAAAATTTGGCTCTGTCCTTTGTTAGCTGTCTCACCTTGATGTGGCTCTTTAACTGCAGTGTCAGAGAAGGAAACAGGGCCAGGGGTATAAATACCTACTCCTGTAATTGTTGGGAGGACGAAGTGTGTTGTTATACACGAATGACTCTCGTCCCAGTGCCTGGCATAGAGGAATACTCGGTGTTCTCTTTTCTCCTTCTCACCCCAATCCTTTATAACTGAAGTTTAATTTTTTTTTTTTTTCTATTCTAGGTGGATTGTAGATATGGAAGGTGCACCAGGTACCTTATATGAAGGGGAAAAATTTCAACTTCTATTTAAGTTTAGTAGTCGATATCCTTTTGACTCTCCTCAGGTAACAAAATGTTTTGCTTTTTAAATTTTTATTGTATTTTTGGATTATAGCAAAATGCTAAATTAGCGATTTTTGACTAAGTAAAAACTTATAAAAGAAATTCATTATAATTATGTGAATAGATTTGTTCCTTTATCTTATTTATAATATAATCAAGATCATATGAACATTTTACCTTATTGAGATTAGGGCTTTGCTGCTTTTGTGCTTCTGAAAACTTAAGACTGTTTCTTATCCATTCATGTTAAGCAGAAAAAAGGGATGGAAATCTAACACAGGCCCATGGGTTGTGGGAGAACTTAGCATTTGGAATAACTGGAGGCACGTCTTCCTAGATAAGATGATGATAGAATGACATCGTTAAGAGGCAGGTGCTTTTTGGGAAGGAGCACGTCTTTGATTTCGCATTGGCATGCTGTCTTTGCAGCCTTTTAGTATTGCACGGGCAAAATATATTATTACAAGATGTTAAATATCTAGACCTCAGCCCCAAATCTGATCATTATAATTTGAGGCACAGTCAGTTTAGTTAATGTCTTAAAACTTGGACAAGGGATAATGGGGGTAGAGAAAAAATTTTGAGAGCTGCTTAACTGTGGTGAATGATTAATCCTTGGAGGTTAGAGAAAAGGAGACTCTAGGATGAATTCCAGATTTCTGGCTTGGTAAGATGGGTAATGAATTACTGGTAGCAAAATGATAAGACAGGTGCCCAACTCTGTGTAGCATTGCTAGGTAATGAGGTGTTGTGGATAGTGAAATTTCCCAAATAACTTGAAATTCCACATGTGAGGTGCTAAAATATGCTATTTTTGAGGAAAATTGTATTTCATTGCTACTTTAAATAGAATATACCAAACAGCTTAATCAATTCTCTTAGCCATGTAAGAGTATAGATGGAAGTCAGTTATTGTATTGTGCTATAAATAAAGAGATGATTGTTTTAAGGCATAGAATTAAATGGAAATGGACTCCTTGAGTTCTAAAGTTTCCATGTGAGCAGAAAATTAAGAGGTTGGGGGCTCCTTTTTATCTTTATCATAAAAATAAGGCAAAGACGTATGTATTGTCATGACCTCTAGGCTTCTATAATAACCATGTGTAGACTGTAATCAAAAACCAAAGCAGATGTATTCCTTCTTTCCAGAAAATGATCTTCATTTTCTGTTGTTGGCTTTCAGCTTATCAGCATCATCTTACTGTTATTGCTTGAAGGCAGTGAGGTATCCACTTGTCACCTTCAACCTAAGTTCGTTGAAGGTATGTGAGGGAAGAATACACTCACCAGCTCAGAAACTTTGCCTAGGGGACTATTGGAGAAGGCTTACTCTGGGAACTCACAAATTTTTCATCAGAGGGAAATAATATTTCTGTAAACATGAAGCCAAGTGAAAAGTGTTCTCTAAACTCTCAGTTTTTAATTCTAAATCAAATATCAAACTTAACCATCAGTTGAATTCCATCTTTAATATTTCCGTAAGAACCATTGTAATAAATTCTATCATTTTATCTCATATTCCTTTTATCCTCCTTCCCTGGTTGTACTCCTGCTTGCTGGTCTGATTTTGGTGTCCTCCAGGTTCTTTTTTTTTTTTGACATTATTATTATTATTATTATTTAAAAAATTAATTATTTATCTTTGGCTACGTCGGGTCTTAGTTGTGGCAGGTGGGCTCTTCGTTGCAGCATGTGGCCTTCTCTCTAGTTGTGACGAGCGTGGACTCAGTAGTTGCGGCACGTGGGCTTAGTTGCCCCACAGCATGTGGGATCTTAGTTCCCAACCAGGGATCAAACCCATGTCCCCTGTGTTGGAAGGCGGATTCTTAACCACCGGACCACCAGGGAAGTCCCGTCCTCCAGGTTCTTTATTCAGCGCTCCCTTTTTCTTCTCACTTTTTAAAGTCTTTAACCATCTTAAGCCACTAACTCCCAGATCTCCAACTCTGTGTACAATCTCTTTCTGAGGTTTAATTTCACACCCTTGTTGGACTTCTCTACTTGAACACCTCCAGATGTCCAAATTTAACACAGCTAAACTCAGTTTTTTCTAATAACAAAATAAAATAAAAAAAGAATTTTTTCTTGGGTTTCTGTCCACCTATCTTCTCATGTTAAATTTATTTCCTTTCCCTCACTCTTAAATGCAGTTTTTCAGATCCTTTCACAGACTTAAGGCAGTCCACCATTTTTCTTACCTTATCGTCAGCGCTGTGTGGTCCAAGTGTTCAGCTTTTATCTGGACTATTACAAAATAGCCTCTAGTTGTTTCCACTCCTAGCCGTCCTTTCAAAGTGCTGTTAGGTTTATTTGAAGGTGCAGTTACCTCATTGGTTTTCGCACATACATCCACCACCACCATCACCACCCTTGTTGGTAGATCCTGTGATGGTTCTTATTTCCTGTGGAGTCAAATCAAGCTTAGCAGTCCAGTCCCTTTATGGTTGGGTCTGACCTGAAGCATTTTAGCCACACATTACCTCCATGCCTTCTACTGTGTAGTAATACTTGCATCATACTTTATTAATGTAACCATTAAGTAATGTTATCTCTGAAAGTGAAAGATTACACATAGAATGATGTGGAAACCCTAGGGCAGTTGTTCCCAATCTTTTGGAATATGAGGATTCCCTTTTAACATCAGTTAATTTATATATATATATAATAGTCTAATATCCATGATTGAGAAAATAACAGACCACTCTGAGTCCAGTAATACTTTTAAATTATTTTAAAATTCTATTAATCACATCATCTGTATGATTATAAAATAATTATAACATGTCCAGTAATCAAAGCTTGATGTACATATAGATTTCAAGATTTTTCTGATAACTAAAACTTTCCAAAGGTCCATTGCATTGCTCTGGATAAGGGCAGTAAAATTCCCCATTCCCCAAAGATTTTATTTGTTCAGATGTGGAAGCATTGGCTCTTGTTAGGTAATTAGTCTTTCATTTTCCTATGCTATAAGCAGTACTAAATTTACCACTACTTACAAGAGTAGAATTTGAGGACATATCCGTAGAATAAACATCTCATTGTGAAATTATTACTTTTGTGTCAGTGAGATCTTTGCCTGTAAATGAGATCTGTAAGACTATACATAAAATTTATAGGCTGTGTTATTTTCTTCTACTAGTTATAATTAATTTCACATGTATCTCACTTTACAGTGAAAAGGCTACCTATGTAAAACATGGTGTTTGGCCCAATCATTTGCTTTAAAAGAAACAATAACAGGAATAAAAAACTTTCTCAGTTAAAATGGGAGCAGAGATGAAGTACCTTTTCATCACTGTTTTCTAGTAATGTGCACTTACCAACAGCCATACAGAAAATAAAATTCTTTCTATATAGTGTATTCTGTTTCCTTATGCTAGGATACAGGTAAATGGCTGGTTAATTTAACATGTATTGAGCATGAACTGTGTACTTTAGAGATGGCAAAGAGCACAGAAATTAAAAAGGAATTGGGCCTGACTTTAAAAAGCCGATAATCTGTTTAGTATTTGGAGAGATAGACATTTATTCATTCATTCTGTAAGTATTTACTGAGCATGTATCATAAGACAAACACTTTCCTAGGTGCTGGCAATTCTGTGGTGAACAAAGTGGCCCTCCAAAAACCCTCCTTAGGTGGAGTTTGCATTCTTGTAGAAAGGGAAGGACAGTAAACAAAAAGCAAAATATATAAAGTATGGAAGATGGTGAAAAAACATAGAAAAGAGGACTCAGGGTGTTGCAGCATTGGGTAGAGTGATCAGGAAAGATTTCATGAGAAGGTGACATTGGGGCAGAGATCTGAAAGAGGTGAGTGCGTAAGCCACATCAAAGGGGTGAGAGGAAGGGCAGGTGAAGACAAAATGCAATGGTCCTGCATCTGGAGCATGCCAGGTGGGTCCCTGGAGTGTTGTATAATCAAGAAGAGGAGAGTAGGGCCTAGGTCAGAGAGAGAATTGGGGCTGGAAGGTCCATCAGAAATTGGATAGGACATTTATAGCCCATCGTAAGAATTTTGACTTTTACTCTCAATGAGGTAGGAAGCCCTTGAAGATGCTGAGCAGAGGAACGACACGCTCCTGCTTAAAATTAAAAGGAGAAACTTGGCTGTTATGTGGCACATTGACTTCTGGAGGCACAAGGGTACCCCTGTTGCAGTGATCCGGGTGAGAGGTGATGGTGATTTGTACCAGAAGGGTAGCAGTGGAGGTTGTGGAAGGTGGCAATATTTTGGACTTATTTTAAAGATGCTAAAAATATACTTGCCTTGATCATAAAGCTTTAGAAACACTGGGGCAAAAGAGTAATCACTTTCCCCTCACTCCTATTCCCCCTCCTATTCATGCCCCTTTAACACGAACCCTTTTGTTGTGTTGCTTCAAATTCCCTCATTGCAGTGATCCAGAACTTATATTCATAGTGTCCTCATCCTTTTGCTCGTGGTCTGATTCTCCCTGCTTTGGGAAAGCTATCAATATTCATGCTGCTGATACGTATTAGATGACTAAAAGGGGAGAACTGAATTGAAAACTATGCTAAAATTCTTATCCCCAGTCACTTTTGTCAAATATTTATCATTCATTTATGCTACACTACCTATGTCATATATATTATTCATAATTAGATATTTGATTTAGTTTATTAAACTCTCTGCTTGTATGTTCAGTTTTTATAGTTGCCCTTTAAATATTGTCATCTACTGACAATTTTAATCAGAGAAAACATCCCCTCATATTGTCCCCGTAGAAACCTTGGTATCTGTACTGTAGATTGGCTTTATAATTATAGCCTGTTTTGTATTGCTTATTCTGTGTATATTGTATTTTTACCTAGCTTGATATACCATATTAGGTGTCTGACTTTCTCATCACTTCCAGAGCACTAGTCTGAACACATTAGTATGCCTTCCTTGTGGTAAGATCCCAATACTGTGAGGTCATACAGTATTGAGCCTGAAGGCTTTGGAAGTCCTCAGGTATGATTACCATGAATTTCACGTTAGAAACAGCTAATATCCATCCTTTATATTGTCACTGTTGGTGGCTTTCAGTTTAGATTTTTTAGTACCCAAAGGTTACCCAGAGGTTGGCTTGCTTAAAATTTTAGGTTGGATGTGGGATGTGCGAACTTACCTCCAAAATCATATGGATCCTGAGCAGAGTTCTTTCTCCCATCTCACCTGCTCTTGAATTTGAGCCACACGGGTGGGGGATATTTGGAAATTTACAGACACATGAGGACTTCTTCTAATGCAGACTCAGAACCTCAGATGTGGTTCACATGCGTTACAATTAACATCCTTTCTAAAATTGTGACTTTTTTTCCATTTAATAGCTTGTTATTAAAAACCTGTAATTCCATTTTACTCAGTATGGTTTATGCAGTGGGGAATGTGTGCAGTCTCCGGTCGCTGTTCAATCTATGTGACTACTTTGAATCTGAATAAATTGTTTAAAAAATTAATTAGCAAAATCATTCCTTTTGGTTTCAAATTCATCGTATTCAGTTATATTGTCATATCTGTTTTAGATAGTTTATCAGCTATTTGCAATTCCCCCCCAGAAAGGTTTTTGAACTCTGGAAACAGCTTAAAGTCTTTTAAGTTTTCAGAGCCTACTTGGCTGTATTAAAAAACGTGAAATGTGCATTCCCTCCTCTGGCTTGTACTGCATATTAAATAAACAATGATAGTTCAGAGTGTGGTCTTGGGACTCCCCTGGTGGCGCAGTGGTTAAGAATCTGCCTGCCGATGCAGGGGACACGGGTTCGAGCCCTGGTCTAGGAAGACCCCACATGCCGTGGAGCAACTAAGCCCGTGCGCCACAACTACTGAGCCTGCATTCTAGAGCCCACGAGACACAGCTACTGAGCCCGCGTGCCACAACTACTAAAGCCCGTGCTCCGCAACAAGAGAAGCCACCTCAATGAGAAGCCCACACACCACAACAAAGAATAGCCCTGGCTTGCTGCAACTAGAGGAAGCCTGCGTGCGGCAACAAAGACCCAACACAGACAAAAAGAAATAAATAAATTAATTTTTTTTAAAAAAAGGGTGTAGTCTTGAAGAAATTCAGCGTTGGTTACTCTTCTGTCACATGCAGAGAACCAGAATAGCAAAGTTTGCATCAAAACCGTCTGTGCAGACTACTTACCAGTCTTTTACATGAATAAACTGTTGAAACGAGTTTTTTTTTATATTTCGGGAATTCATCTGAATTCCTGAATGGAATTCAGGAAATCCTGGATGGAGCCTGTCCATGTTTAGACAAACTTCTAAAATTCTCTATCTGCCAGGTTGGGTTCTAGGGGTTACCTGTACCATGTACAACAAGTTAGTTCCCCTGTTTTTGGTTGCTAGAAGTTTTAGGCTGGTTGCATTTGTCCTGAATGCAGCAGGTTTAAAAGCCCCTGCTTTTTCTTTTTTTTTTTTTTAAGCATTATTAAGATCTAATTTATTTTAAGTATTAGTAAGGTCTAATTTATTTTTATTTCAGTCCCCTCAAACTTCAAAACTGTTTCTTTCTCCTTGATTTCTGGCTCTCTGCTTATAGAGTGTCTGCTGCTTGTGCCGTAGGTGTCTTCCACTGCTCCCCATCCCCTTTCTTTCTCTTCTCTCCTCCTTTACTTTTGATTCATGCACACTTCTTGGCTCTCAGACCGAGTGATTTAGTTTATAATCATTTCTCTCCAAAAAGAATACTGCTTTCCTTCTGCTTTGTGAATTGGCTAGCCAAAGCACCTCGTGATAACCTTTTGGTTGGCTGTCTGTGTATTTTCCTTGATGGTTGTTGATACATTGCTTCATTTGTGCCAAAGGAAATAACTTGGCAGTTCTTACTTTTTTGGTACCAGAGCACTGTTCTACATGACTTGTTTTCAAAAAGACCTTACTGGAAAAGAAATAACCTTTAAAAATAATTGTGGCCAGGGAGTAATGGGCACTGCTGTGTTCTTCATGAAAATATCCTATTAGTCAAATGGCATTTTGTGGCAGAATGAACACCCCAGGGCTTCCCTGGTGACGCAGTGGTTGAGAGTCCGCCTGCCGATGCAGGGGACACGGGTTCGTGCCCCGGTCCGGGAGGATCCCACGTGCCGTGGAGCGGCTGGGCCCGTGAGCCATGGCCGCTGAGCCTGCGCTTCTGGAGCCTGTGCTCCGCAACGGGAGAGGCCACAACAGTGAGAGGCCCGCGTACCGCAAAAAAAAAAAAAAAAAAAAAAAAGAACACCCCAAAGCAGATGCATATTCTGTGAGATTTGTAAACTCCCACTCTAGACATCCACAACACATTGTGGGAATATCAAATGCATATAATATAATAAACTGTAGTTCACATTTATTAAAAAATTAAAAATAATTGTGGATGGACTCATGGAGCTGCAAGAGCTTTAAGCAGTCATTTCCCTTTGCAGAGCAGCACTTTTTGAGCAAAAAGTGATGAAAAAGGCACTAATTCTGATAGATATAATTGAGATAAATGGTACTTCAAACAGAGCTGTGCCCAAGTCTTTCAGGGGGTCTTCTACAATTGGGCAGGACAAATCACTTGATATCTCTTGTTTTAAGACTTTACTTTTAATTTTCAGCTTTACTTTAGCTCTTTTTTCATGGGAATGGAGGGTGGATCACCAAAATTTAAAGAAAAAAAAAGAAAGAAAGAAACACAAGTATATGAAGTCATTCCTTTGAGAAAAAATTCCTCTTCCTGTCTTATATTAGCTTCAGCCAAGGAAATGAGGCCCATATGTTAGCAGTATATTTGAAATATTTGAGAACTCCTACTTATATGAAAGAGTGCTTTGTTAAATGTAAATATTTGTAAAATTGTAATAAAACCAGATATGTAGGTAGAAATTTAAAAATAAAAGCAAAACCTAGCTTCTGGTAATTTCCCGTAGCGTATCACATATTAAAATATGGCATACCTTATTCTGGCCACCCTTATTTCACTGGCTGTCTTCTGCTCTGTAAAGGAAAAAAGAGGGCTTAGTCCTAGAGCAATATATTTCATCAGTTTGTCATCACTTAAGGTAGGGTTTCTCCTTACTAAGATTCCGCTATATCTGAGTATGAGGTAATTTGCAGGGCTGAGACATACTTACTGTAAGCCTAGTTTGGGAACTATTGGTTTATATTTGATGAGTTTTATAAAAATGCCATCATACCTAGTGAATCAGAATCTGGGAAAGTGGGGCTCTTGAATTTGTATTTTTAACCAGCTCTCCAGGTGATTTTCTTTTTTTTTAAGGGCCAGATAAGGAAATAGGAATTACTCCTAAGCAACAATAAAAATTATATATTATACTGCAGTATAAAATTCACTTAAAAGATTGACAGATTAATTTTTATATCAGAATAAATAATTTATTATGAACTAACATATATCTAAGCATTCTTAAATATGAGACTTTTACTTTGACCTATTATGGGCTATGCTTACAGATTCCTCAGGATGTATGAATTTACTCTCCTGCCTATTCAGATGCTTAGGTAGATATGTTTAAGAAACAGTATTATTGAGACATTGAATTATTAGGGCAAAGGAAGGAAATATTACCTTTCAAATCAGTGCTGAGGCAACATGGAGAAAGGGCAAAACGTGGAAGAACTGAGTAAAAGAAAAGGCAGAGACAAAACAGCAGGTAATTGGGAGACTCATTCAACCTTTGTTTTTTCATCTAAGCACATAGATATTTGCTGATTAGTAAGTGGTAGCTTGTGCCCATCATAATGGAAGTGTGAAGTTAGATGAGTTGGAAGATGTAGCAGTCATTTCCTTTTGCATATAGCACCTTGGATAATAACATTGTTATAGGTGGAAGTGGTGTTCCTACTGCATGTAATTCATATTGTCCTAAAGTTGAATACTTTCGTTTGAAATTTTAGTGTATTTGATTTCTGTATGCAGAGAACAATGAGCAATTTGAAAAACCATTCTTGTAAATATAGTTGTCTTTCACTAGTCTAAAAATACATGGCAATTTAGAAAATTTTTAAAGGAATTTGTGGAAAATATCTGAAATATAAAATAGGTAATCTGGATTTTTTTCCTACTACATGGTCATTCATAATAGTGAAACCAGTACTTATTGAATTGGTAAGAATAAAGCAGTTGTTTATCTTGTTCCTGGCATTGAATTTATTTGTTTTTAATTTGGTTTTTAAAATATTAACTTACCTGGAGAATATTTTATTTTTTGGTAATATAGAATATTTGAGTATTAATGGAATTTTGTTCTTTCTTAGGTCATGTTTACTGGTGAAAATATTCCTGTTCATCCTCATGTTTATAGCAATGGTCATATCTGTTTATCCATTCTAACAGAAGACTGGTCCCCAGCGCTCTCAGTCCAATCAGTTTGTCTTAGCATTATTAGCATGCTTTCCAGCTGCAAAGAAAAGGTAGGACTTTTCAGAATTATTCCAGGTATAGTTCTTCTTTTAGTTTGTGTAGAGAAGCTATTTTAATATATAATTTATTTGAAGAAGGGACTTAATGCTTTCTATTATGAAGTTATAGGGAACGTTTTAGTAATAGATTGGCAAATAATTTGATAATAGAAGTCAGACATTCTGCAGATGTTCTTAAATAATCTGAATTTTATTTCTGTAAGCATGCCCAGGGCAAAAGTGTACAAGAAATTATTGTTTCTAGATTTCACAGTGGAAAGACCCAGGAATAAGCATTATGGCTCCCTTCTCCCCTCTGCTGGCTTCCACCCTATCAGTCTCTTTTAGGGGATTTCCCAGGAACCAGAGCTCTCCTATCATAAAGCCTAGGTTGAAGGAGGACTAGATTACCAGTAGAGTTTTCAGGACTTTTCCTCTTAATCTCCTTTACTAATCTACAGATTCTGTGTCTGATGGAGAAAGGGAGGAAAAGACCAGAAAGAAAAACCATGTGAGTTAAATTTAGAATACCCTTTTAAAGTATCTAAATCCTCTCTGTGTTTCTGGCCCTCTTGTCATTCCTGCTTGAGGGTTAGTGTCTTGTCATTCCTGCTTGAGAGGTTTTAAAGCATCTCTTCTCCATGGGGGTTTCCTTTTGTATTCTCTTTAAAGGAAAAACCGAATTTACCTTAGAGATTAGGGAGCTGTGGGGTTATTCATTTATTTTAGCAGGTTTTTTTTTCTTCTCCAAATTCAACTGTCATTTTTATTAAATTAATATTTAGAAAACATTTAGATAGTATTTCATTTTTAAATGGTAGGTTATCTAGATTTTGAAACACTCTAAGCCACTTGTTTGCAAAGTAAGTTTCTTGGAATGTTAGTTCCATAAGAGGTTTCTTGGTGTTAGGTTTAAAAAAAAATTTTTTTGTTCAAATAAGAATGGGAAATAATAGGTTAAATTGTATATGTATTTTTTAACTGTAGCATAAGAGCCCTTAATATGCAATGTTATGTACAAGAGGAAGAATGAAACTTCTGGCAGTTAAACTGTGATACACTATTAGTTGAAAGACATGTATCCCCATTTAGGAATATTAAGAAAAAAGTGTACATCTTAGAATAGATGAAATAGGGTACCTATTATCTAATGTTAGTATCACCTTTTAACTTGAGCTTCCTCCCTGTTGTTAGCTTTTCTGAGCTGCATTTTAGGCTACACTTGAGCTTTTGTTAATCCCAAGGGCTTGGAAACAAGTTTCATTCATTTATTGCTTCCATGTTTTCTCCTCTCCCTATCTCCACCTCCACCGCACATACAGGCTCTGAACCTTCAGGTGTGGCACAGAGCGGTTTCCAATAACAGGGGCTTCTCTTAATGTTAATGTCTATGGAAAGATGAGGCAGTAACTCTAGGGTTTAATAAGAGAAGTTAAGATTAACACGAGTGGTGTCTGCGCATAGCCCTTACATGTGCCTTTTGATTACTAGCTTTGTTTACATTTAACGGTAATGATTTCCTGTTAAAAGCTAGAAAATTATTACGTTCTCTAACTCCATCCTTTTCTAACCCTCATCTTTCCCCTCACATTCTAGTTGTCTGCTGTTAGTGTTTCTTGCGTAGTTGGTATAAGACTAATCATTCCATTTAAATTATTGATAAACTATATTATATAATATAAATGTAATTATAATTTATTCAACCAAAACGATAATCTAGAAGTCAGAATTCTGGCAGCATTAGTTTTGTGGAAAATGATAAAATTCAGACATTATTAAGTACCTGCTATGTGCTGTTATTACTGTGCTAAGTACTAGATTACTAAGAAGAAGAGGAAACGTGTTTTGGCACTGAGGGGAATCTAGCACCAAATAGGCTTTAAAACGTCTTTTAAATATTCACCGAAAGCTGTTCTATTAAAACAGGTGAATTTTATTCTGTGGTGGACATGGTTCCGTGAGTTTCACTTTCCGTTGTATTCAGAGAGTAGTCAACTCCCTGACTACAAATTTTAATTTAACTGTGGGCATTTTTTAGTCATAACTCTTTCGTTCCCGTTTCTTTTTTCACAAAAAGAAACTTGTTTTTTGAAGATTGGGTTCTGATAAGTAGATGAGTTAATTGTCTGTTAACAGTAGTAGCGGTGTATTCCACACGAACACAGTTTATGACTTTACGGGACAAACAATAGCAGATCGTCTGTTCTTTAAAGTAGACATATAATTTCATGATAATAATTTTTCAGGAATTTTCTCTAACTGTATAAACAGGGTAATCTTGGTATAGTTGTTTAGTGTCTTATGTTCTTCTCTTCCTTTCTGTTAAATTACTGTCATTATTATCTCATAAGAGTTAGATCATAGTTATATATATGAATTTTAGAAGTGCCAAGCGGACTGTCAGTTTTCCTTCCTGCTACCTAGGTAGTCCTGTTCACCATTGCTATTTGGTTGGACCTATCATATTATCTACTAACCTGCCCTCAGTGGCGTTAATACAAATTTGACATGTTTCCAAATCTTTGTAGAGAGGCACATATTTCTTGTGTCTGATCAACATCCAACAGTTTTCAAGAAAATTCTTTCATAACCTGTCTTCAGTGTTGTTAGTTGTAGTTACGGCTATTTCTGATGTAACTCCTTGCAGAGCTGCCATATGCTTCTAATATTGTTCTCGTCAGGGCGTATGTATTGCAGAAATGCTAATGTGTCTTTTCCCCCCTTTGCCTCTTACATACATTTTGGAAACCGAATCCTTTGGTCTCTCCTTGATGATACTTGTTTACAGGAAAACAATAATCCCTTGTGGAGGATTATAAGTTGATAGGGTTTCTCAGACAAACCTAGTTAGGTAGAGTTTTGATTAGCTCACAAAAGTAATTATTAAATTATTTCTAGGGAGATAAGATAAATGAAACCAAAATTCTTTACAACCTAATGCTGCCACTTTAGGTTGATGTCATTGTCTAGTAATCCCATTGGAACCTAACCCAAACCACATATGCACACCTTTTTTTTTTTTTTTTTTTTTTTTTTTAACAATTTCAGTGTCAAGAGGTTACATTGCCTGGAATATATTATTTTTTCAGTTATGACATCTGCATTTATTTTGTTTCTTATGCATTCTGTAATATTTTTGCTAGAGCTTTTATTAAAACTATCTCCCCCTTATGTTTTCCTGTTTTACAACTTCTTATCTATTTAAATTCTTTTTGGTTTCAGAGACGACCACCAGATAATTCTTTTTATGTTCGAACATGTAACAAGAATCCAAAGAAAACAAAATGGTGGTATCATGGTAAGCGGTTTTATTTTAGAATGATAACTTCTCAGTATTTTGGTTTGAAAGATTATATATATGCTTGCTTGGGAAAAAGAGAGATTATATAACTGATGTACTTTTGTAATATGCAGATGAATCTTTAAACTAGTTTAAGATATTTTACGGATAAGTTAGACTAGATTTTTAATGGGGCACATAAAATCATGGCCATCATACAAGTAAAATCTAAAATCGCTTTAACATTCTGCTCTACCATTGTATTGCAGAACAGAAGTCCTTAATAATATTAAGTCAAATTAGAACTGGCCTATTGGGAAACCTGTTACTTGATATAGAAGTTGTGACGCCTTGTGTACTCATTTAGTTATGGTACTGTTGTTAGGGTGGAGGATCACATTGTTAGAGATGGCCCGTTAACTTAAAGAAAGCTCTTCCTATTCTAATAGTTATTCCTGAAAAAATTTGAGGTTCTACTGATTGTAGCTTTATGAATACATATGTTTAATAATTTAATTTCTATTGTTTCTGTTGGGTAATGGTAGCTTAATAATTGAAGGCTGCTAGCATCTTTTCTAAGCTGACTACTGCTTCCTCAAAGAGGTATTTGAAATTAGGAACAGAAGGTTTACATTCATGAGAAACCATAAAATTATGTATAAAAATTATTTTTAAAGTATTATAAAAATGTATATTCTTTACAAATTATTGGTTTAATGTAATTCAGTAGAATGATAGAGTGGGTGCTTTTAAGGTTTGGAAGAAAGATGAGAAGAGCAGTTTGAATTTTGAATTAAAGGATAATGAAGGAGGATATGTCTACCAAACACCAAAAGATAATAATGCAAGAATAGACATTGAAATAGAATTACTCTTTTCGGGCTTCCCTGGTGGCGCAGTGGTTAAGAATCCACTTGCCAATGCAGGAGACATGGGTTCAAGCCCTGGTCCGGGAAGGTTCCACATGCCACGGAGCAGTGAAGCCCGTATGCCACAACTACTGAGCCTGTGCTCTAGAGCAGCCTGTGAGCCACAGCTACTGAGCCCACGTGCCACAAGTACTGAAGCCAGCGTGCCTAGAGCCCATGGTCCGCAACAAGAGAAGCCACCTCAGTGAGAAGCCCGCGCATCGCATCAAAGAGTAGCCCCTGCTCGCCACAAGTAGAGGAAGCCCATGTGCAGCAACAAAGACCCAACACAGCCAAAGATAAACCAATAAATTAATTAATTAGAATTACTCTTTTCTAGGCCTTTCTGTATGTTAGATTTGAATATGTGATAAATAGTGTGTCACAAATCAATGAGAAGGGGAAAAATTATTTAGTAGTAAGTAATCCTTTTAACCTCATATAGAAAATATTTCCTTTGGATTGAATTAATAAGCATTTAAAAAATACAACAATAGAAAAAGTATTTTTTAAAAAGTTGGGTATCAACTCTGGAGGAAGGAAAAAAGAATTTCTGAACTTAAAAGGAATCACAAATTAAACATTTAGATATATGAAAATTTAAATCTTATATAAAAGCATGGAGGTCTTCCCTGGTGCCACAGTGGTTAAGAATCCGCCTGCCAATGCAGGGGATATGGGTTCAAGCCCTGGTCTGGAAGATCCCACATGCCATGGAGCAGCTAAGCCCGTGCACCACAACTACTGAGCCTGTGCTCTAGAGCCTGTGTGCCACAACTACTGAAGCCCGCACGCCTAGACCCCGTGTTCTGCAACAAGAGAAGCCACCGCAGTGAGAGGCCCGCGCACCGCAACGAAGAGTAGCCCCCGCTCGCCGCAACTAGAGAAAGCCCGCGTGCAGCAACGAAGACCCAATGCAGCCAAAACTAAATAAATAAAATTAATTAAAAGAAAAAAAGCACGGAGAAACCTCAAATCCCAGTCGATATAAAGTTAAAAAAATAAAATTGTGAAAGACGTAGCTTGATTAAAAATAAAGACCATTTATAATAGTTGCCTAAGAATAAATTAATTACAAGCGTGGGCAAAAAAGTTCAACACAGTAAAATAACGACAAATTTAATATTTTGAAACTTATTGAATTGGCAGAGTTTTATAAAATGAATGCAGTGTTGGAGGAGGAGAATAAAGGGTAGAATAAAACTGTTTTCAGGGGACATCCCCCATGGTCCAGTGGTTAAGGTTCCGTGCTTCTACTGCAGGGGACACGGGTTCGATCTCTGGTCAGGGAACTAAGATCTCTGCATGCCCCATGGCAAAAAACAAAACAAAACAAAAGACAAAAAACTGTTTTCATATTTGCTGGTGGTGTAGCAAGTTAGTGTAATCCTTTAAGGAAACAGCAGTTCAGCAGTATTTAGCAGTTCAGCTATATTTAACAAGCTTGAAGTTCAAGACTGAACCTTTTGTCTCAGTTGCTAAACTTCTGAGAATCCATCCTTGGAAAATCATCTTTAACACAAAAGATGTTTGATGCATGAAATGTTCCACGGAGCATTATTTATGATAGGCACTTTATTCCTTATCCTCTGTTGTTTCCACTTGTGCTATTTGCCTGGAAGGACTCCTTCCACTCTTCTTGGGAACTCTTTCACCAAACCTTGTTGATTACTCCCTCCTTTAAGGAATCTGATCAACTTTATTACTGTACCAGAATGCTGGTTTTGTTTTACTTTTTAAGATATCCCCAATAATTCTGATATAGCTGGTCACTTGATAACTACTGTTTCAGGGATTCTTAAATATAAAAGGACAGGTTTCCCATGGGAATTCTTTCTGAATACTGAAGGTCCACTGAAACTAAACAAGATCCTACTTGAATTAATTGGCCATTTCCTTCAGTTTACATTTCTGGCTTCTCATTCTTGCACATCATCTTGCCTTTTAGGACTAAATACTAAGCTGTCTCTTCCCTCTGTGCCTTTACAAAGAACCTTTTCAAAAAGAAAAAAACATTCCTTGAGTGTCACAGTCCCCTTTACCTTTGCATAAGTTCTTAAATTCATCAAAAATTAAGATTAGTCAAGCAAGAATGTTGACAAATACAACTAAATCAAACATTTTAAAAAATGTCAAAGTTGCCAAGATAGTAGTCATTCTATTTCAGACCCAACCTCACTAATAATAGAAAAATTCCCCCATTGTCTTTTCCACAGTGTTTTTAAACCATTTTTAAGTCTTTTTGTTAAACTTGAGAAGAAATTGTCTTAGAGTGATGGAATTTTTAAAATATGTATTTTTTTTTTTTTATTTATGGCTGCGTTGGGTCTTCGTTTCTGTGCGAGGGCTTTCTCTAGTTGTGGCAAGCGGGGGCCACCCTTCGTCGTGGTGCGCGGGCCTCTCACTATCGCAGCCTCTCTTGTTGCAGAGCACAGGCTTCAGACGTGCAGGCTCAGTAGTTGTGGCTCACGGGCCTAGTTGCTCCGTGGCATGTGGGATCCTCCCAGACCAGGGCTCGAACCCGCGTCTCCTGCATTGGCAGGCAGACCCTCAACCACTGCGCCACCAGGGAAGCCCCTAAAATATGTATATTTTGAAAGTACAGTTCTCTTTGCCACTCTATCCCACCCCATTGTTAGTATATTCCCATTTTTCCTTTCCTTATTCCCTGGTAGGGAAATTTCAAAAAGATAATCATCTCTTAAGCCCTCTAATGCTGCCTTGTATAGTCAAAAAGACTTATCAGAAGGCCTTTACTTAAGAATACTTCCAGAATTTCTTATTGCTTGCTTTTTTTTTTTTTTTAATATTTATTTACTTATTTATTTTTATTTTTGGCTGTGTCGGGTCTTAGTTTTGGCGCACGGGATCTTCACTGCATCAGGTGGGCTTCTCTCCATTTGTGGTGTGTGGGCTTAGTTGCCCCACGGCATGTGGGATCTTAGTTCCCCAACCAGGGATCAAACCTCCATCCCCTGCATTGGAAGGTGGATTTTTAACCACTGGACCACCAGCGAAGTCCCTTATTGCCTGCTTTTGAATAAGAAAACTTGCATAGTAAAACTGGAAATATAAAAACTCTTTAAAATAAAATATACTTCATAGTAGAAGTTATTTTTCATAGTTAATGGCTTTTATCTATTACTTGTGAAAGCCATACTTTTATAACTAAAGTAGAAGTCTTTTAACAGTTTAAAGGTGGATCATCTCCCAAGTTAGCCAAGAAGTACTAAGAAAAGAGGCTTTTCAAACTAAATTAACCTCTTACATAATGTAAAATGGTACAGGGTTTGTATAGGAATTCATTTTCCCAGTAAACAGATTAAAAGTATCCCCCTTAATACAAATTAGCTGTTTTAAAAAGGCACCTGATTGTAATTCAACTGAATCATGACTATCCTTTTCTAGTTTCCTGTCCCAGGTACAGGTAAATTTTTTTTGTTTACAGATAATCCTGTTTAAAACCTCCTCAGTTCATTGCCTTACAGTGACCGTTCTTATCTCACTGTGTTTTTGGCTCCTGCTTGAATCCTATATGCCTGAATCATTCCTCTCCTGCATTCTCCCTTAAATGGAAGGTTTTGCTCCATGAGTGAGTGTCATACGAAATCAAAGAAGGGTAGTGTTCGTTATACTTTGAGATGATGGAGCGCCCGCTCCGTCATACAGGTGCTTGGGTACAGGGACTCTTCTTGCACTCTTCCTTTACCTTTACAAAGCTAAAGCATTGCAGCTGTGTAGTGTATATTGTCTTCTCCTTTATACATTTCACAATAACAGTTATAAACAATATGAAAAATAGCCCACCTTGGTGTTATAGTTGAATTTGGAAAATCTTACCAAAAAAGGTAATCATACTCATTTAAGCGGAGCACATTAGCTTTGTTTTGGAACTTTTGAAGTTTCAGCTTATGTTTTTCTGCTTAGCTGCTTTAGTTCCAGAAGATCTTCATTGATTATGTTCTCCTTATAACTAATGCCAGTTACCAAGAAATACGGACTCTGGTTATTTTCTTACCATCATCTAATTCTGAAAGGATTACAAGATCAGAGTAGCGTCCTGATGTGACCTGCAGTGCTAAACAAAAAGATCAGAGACTGAACAAAGACTTGCTTGGAGTTGGAAGAACTCACTGAAACACTTAACATTTCAGTTTCTAGAAACCAAGCAGAATTGTAGGCCTCATGTCAAGCTCCACAGCCCCTTTGTGTGGTGCTGACCGACATACTTGGGTCAGCATGGGTCAGAGTGTTTGTTAGGTGTAATCAAAGAGGCAAGAGAGGTTTTGGTTCAGATAGTGAGTGACATCTGTGTACCTCAGAGGGGGCTTCCAGGACGTAGGATGGTGGCATTATTAATGAAGAACAACAAATCTGAAATTGAGTTGATCTCCTGGTTTTAGAAGAGAAGGACTCAGCTGACACACCAAAATTGAGCTGCCAGATACCAGTGTTGGATTCTTGAAAGAAAGCCTCTCTAAGCATAAATTTGTGATCTTCCCCATTGTTAGTATACCTTGAAAATTAGGCCAGTCACACTACCCCACTGTTAATGTCTTTGTATACATCACACCTTATATTGCATTTCTTTTGAGATTCTTCTCTAGAACGCAATAACTTGTTAAAGTGTAAAAAGTCATTGGTAGGTGAATACATATTCCTTGTTGTTAATTACTTGAAGTTGACTATCAACCTGTTGTCCAGAGCTCTCATAGTTTCTGTTCACTAAGGAATTAAGATCATTCCTGCACTGGAATGCAGATATTCTGTGTTGCTGATTAAGGTGGGGGTCCATATGCTTTGAAAATCAGTTGAGCTGAGAATAGGGTTAAAGTCAAGAGGCCTAACCAGAATAGGTATTTGAATAAGACAGCTCATCTCCGCATACAAAAGGCTGAAGAATTCACCAATGATTCAGGTATAGAATCTTCCTTAGAAAACAGATCTGTACCCAGTTCAGTGCACAAATTAATGCTTGAGCTTCAGAGTTCTGTATCGTAAAACACATAATTGTTCTTAAAAAAGGTGAAAAGTATCTTTTTATGAGATCATAAGAATACTTCAGTGAGATAGCCAACTAGAGTCCATTCGTGATACCCATCAGTTTCCTGGGATCAATATTAAACGTATATGACTTAGTTTCTTGAATGGTTGCTTTTCACAGTTGGGAGTACAGATCTGTGGTTCCTGAAGCAGTTTCCTTAAGGTGATAGATAATTGAACAATATAGTTTAAGACGGCTGCTGAGTATGGGCTGCAGAAAAACTAGGCTTATAAGAACTAAATTGGCATAATGTTTCAATACTATGTCCAGTAGACTGATGAGATGGTAATTTGGGGAGGAGTAGAGCAATATTTTTTATAAAACTATACACTACATTCTGGTTCCATTCAGCTGGAACATTTCCTTGTAGGAATATGAGGAGATAGGAACACAAAATTGTCTCAGACTAGTATTAACCAACTCCTTTTCTCCCTGCCTAATAACTATCCGTAGGTTTACCTATGTTAGTTTTGAACCTTTTTATTTGTACTACCTTTTAGGGTTACAAAACCACTTTCTAAATTCCTGAGTCCAAACTTTCACTCTAGTCTAAGTCTTTGCCCTTTGTTTCCTGCGGGATAACAACTCTATTGTCTACTGTGTAATCTTTCTTGAATCAGTTTATCGAAAGAAAACTTTTAATTCCCAAACTGTTGAGACACAAACTTAACTGTAAAGATTTATTTTTGTGTTTCTTGGAGGTAGCATCCCTATCTACTGACCTCTTACTATGTTCCTTTTCTTCTAGTCTTCTTTCCCTGGGAATATCCAGGGAGATGGTTTCCAATATAATGTGATTGTTTTTATACTTTGGGGAAAATTGAATGACCACCTTCTAATATAGTTCTCTCATTCACATTTCTCAGAAGCCCAGTGAAGTTAGCCATGGTAGGTGTCACCTCTCTGGAACTGGTATTTTATGTATTATATTTGAGGGTATAATTTTAGTAGGTTCTTCTGTAGTTCCAGAAAAAATTTAAGTGGTTTATTATGAGATTTTTTTTTTCAGGCCATAATTTTGCCACAAATACTTTAGCCAAGAGGTTAAACCTATTGTGTTCTTTCACCACCTTTTATAGACCTGTATTTGTCTTGATCCAAGATAGGTTTACTCTACCAACTTTTTTTTTTTGGAAGCCAGTCCTAGTATCCAATAATCCTTTTCATATAGCTGGGAAACTATGTTCCTCCTGTTAACAAATGAGTGTTTTGCTTCTTAGTGATTCCCATCTTATTTAGGGAAAAGGTAGACATGGGTTTGGCTCATAACCTGTCTTCATACTGAACTTTTACTCATAGATTACTTATTACATATAGGCATCATGGATATGTAATGTTGTAGTCCCTTTGGGTCCAGCTGTCAGAAATAATTGAAATCCATCTTCAGAACTTATTTAATAAGCTTATTTCTCCAAAGATAGAGGATTCAAAGCAAGTAGTATCATGTTAGTTCTAAACTTCTTTTACCATCTGGCCCAAGATGGGGATGGGGGTTGGGATTGGGAGAATGGCTTCTCATAGATCTCCTAATCATTTTGGTGGTTGGTAGCACATTCGTACAACAGCCTACTATACTGAAAAACTTTCAGAGTTAACAATCTGATAAAGATACATTTATGGTTCCACCTATCAAAGATGATATGTCTTTGGAGATAAAAGCTATCTAGTTAACTAGATAACTTTATGTTTAAGTTGGATTTTATCTGTCACTTTTCTTATTGTAAACATTGTTACGTGGTACGTTACTAAACTTCATCCCCAGTAGTTTGACATACTATACTAGGTAGAGTTTAGTGCCATCTTTTAGCTTAGAGATTTAAATGTTTTAGTATTAATTTCAAGAGACCCTAGTGTTATAAAATACTCTATTGGAGAAGTGATGTTTTAAGGAACCTCCTCATATTCTTAAGCTTATTCTGATCCATGACAAATATATCCTCTTTATTCCAAGATCCACAGTCATTTAAGAGCTACTTTAATGTGACAGTTAGAGGCTGTAAACTATCTACTTGTTCTCTTCTTAAAGATGTTCTTATTTATTTAAAGGATTCTAATGATTTAGATACAGTTTATTTTTAAAATTTAGTCTGTTTCACCCTTTAGATTACCCTTAACGTATAGGATCATAGAATGTTTCACTAATTTGCCCAGCATAGAAATCAGATTTACTGCTTTTTAGCTCTCATTGAGTCTTTATGAATGAGAATTTTATTAGCAATATATCAATCCTAACATGGGATGGTTTGTGTAAAATATTTTGGCCAGTTGTTTAGAATTTTCTTCTTGAGAGCTTTCACAACTTTTGGGTAGTTGCCACTAGTCTTACTTCTTTCTAGAGATTCTTTCTGAAGAATAACCAGTCCTCAAAATCCTTCAAATAGGTTTTGTGAAGTAAATTTTGTAAAATAAGTCATCTACTCCCCAGAATTTATATGTGTTACATAAATGTGTTGAGGCTATCAGAAGGTGTTACTATACCTGTGGGATTGTTTTTTTTTAAATGACCTCCTTTGCGTGTATATGTATACTTGCTGAAAAATTTATTTTCTGAAGAGAAATTAATAACATTTACTACTGATTGATTTAGAGATTGTAACTCATATGTGAAGTTCCTTCTTTCAGTGACGTAACTTGTATTATTCTGTGTTAAGTAGCATAACAGTGTTGGTCAGGAGTTTACTTCCTGTCTCATTACAGTTTTAAATTGTTGCCCGTAAAAGAATTCTCTTATGATTGGTAAATCATGAATATGTGCTAACATATATCAATTTATTATTTGAAATAGAACTAACATACTGATAATAATATCATTTTAAGATTTGTGTAAACTACCATTTCCCTGAAAGAATACAGCTTGATTTGCTTGTCACTATATACTCGAACACAAAATGGACTTTTTTATTTGCAGGGATTGGGGGAGACAAGTCAGAAATGTAAACCATGTTCTTCTTGCTACTTGAAATTATTTCTGTATTAGACTAACTTGCAGATTTTACTTATGCATGCTTGACTATTTTAATTATCTTTTTTCTCCTTTTCTTAAAGATGATACTTGTTGATGCCACTGTTATCATCCTCCTAGCAGAAGATAGTCCTACTGAGAAAATGAGCACTTTGATCATTCAGTCTTTGAACTTTAACCTTTGACTGGAAGTGACCTATAGGCAATGAAGACTACTTCCTTTTACTGCATTTTTACTCGTGTGCATTCTGGGCGCATGTTGATCGCTGGTTCAGTCCAGGCAACTGACATGCTTTTATTAGTCATACAGTATTAATGCAGGTGTCAGGAAATGTCAAATATAATTCCATTTTTTATTTTTATTTTTTTAAGCTTTTGGAAAAGTTCCAGGTCCTCATGTATTGTGCAATAACAATGACTTCCTTGGCGGTTTTGGGACGTTCATTGCCGGCAATGGACGTTGTAACAGGACAAATTTTCATTAACTCCTGCCACCCAATGATTAATGCATGATAGGGCCTATGAAATGAACTTATCATTATCAGTTAGAGTGGGATTATAAATAAAGTGAGGGATCCAACATTACTTTGAAAGTCACCCCAACTGCTTATATTTGGATTGTATGCACTGTGAACCTAAGGTTAACAGCATGAATTAACATGCGTTTTTAAAGGACTGTAATGAAAGATCATTGCGTATTTATTGAATTGTTTATATCTGCTGTCAAATTGTTTTGACATGGATAGTTTTCAAGTGACATTGGCAGAGAGGTACAATATGTTATCCCTATGGTGAAAATGAATTCATTTGTTGTATATAGTTCCTCAGTCTCTGAAGTAAAGGTGTGAGTAATATAGGGTATGAATGGTTTAATCAGGGCTTTATTTTGGAAGTAAGAAAAATGGCAGTGACGAGTAAACTGCTGCAGTCCATGAGTTGGGCTTGTTGTTTGTACGTTAACGATTTTCCCCAGCAGATGACACTCTGCTACTTCCCGCTAGCCGTCAGCATGAGCCCTGCTGCCTCGACACTATTTCATTTATTTGTGTTTGGAAAATCCATAAACATTTTTGTTTGCAGTTTTGTTTCTTTTGTTATGTTAAGTCAAGTTTGAATGTTACAGTACTTTAATTGAAAAACTTTGGTCAAGTTTTTTCTTGTAAATTTTCTTTACTTGTAAGTATCATCTTGTCCTTCAATCCTGTACCCTAAAATAAGAAATACATTTTTGACAGAGGCTTAATGTTTTAACAAAAGAGTGTGGACATTTTTATTTTAAAATTTAGGCAGAAGTACACTATAGAATGGTATGTTTGCTTATTTGTTTCACACAACCATACAGTTTTGTTCTGGAGGGATTTGTTTTGTTTTGTTGTTATTTAAGACTTTGCTTACAGCTAGATAACATTTTTCTATAGAAAAAAAAATTGTTTGAAAGGTCCAACTCTCAGTACCATGTAAGTTAAAGATACTGCAACTAGGTTCTCTTTTTAAAAAGCAATTAATGTATTTTATAAATTACCTTTTCACATATGCAAAATCTGTTTCTACTACAATGTTATTTTTACTAATGCCTATTGTTGCACTCTTTTTGACATATCCTGCAGTGAATATAATGAATCAGTTTGGGCTTAAAAGTGAAAGCCAGTTGGCTAAAAGGTTTGAAATATGTACCCCAGCAAAACCATCCAATCAATAATTGGCAAAGAATATTTTAAAAATTGTTTTTAATCTCTGTATAGATGACATTTTGTAGCTTTGTACATGTTGTTAATTAAGGGCATATAATTTTACACTCTAAAAGTATAATTGTTGAACTCAGGGGTGGGTAGACTTCTAAAATATGTCTGCTGTAGAAATAACTTGAAAAAAAAGTTTAAACTATGGCCAGCCACCAAATTGTGGACACCGTTTATACTGCTGGTTAGCAACTACCAGTGTTTAAACTTAAAAGCATTTTTGTTCTTGACTAGAGATGTACACAAATTCTCACGGTAGTCTCTATCAGTCTTATTAGTTGGCCGATTTAACCAAGACAAAAAAATGTTTTTTGGAATGCTTTGAACTACTCTTAGTTTTTAACTGCTTTTTAATATGAAAATTGCAGCTGTAAATTATGTATTTTTCATATTTTACGTAACTGCTCTAAACTACTGATTCACTTGATCATTCTCTGGGGTGGGGTGAGGGTCTCTCTCCATACTGCTGGTCCTCTTACTAAAATCCTTTTATAAAGAAATGACCTGTGACATTTATTCACCAAAGGAATTAATATACCAGATCAAAGGTTAACAATGCTATCGTATAGATTAATAGGTCATATATAGCCTCAATTGAGTTTTTTAATACAAATAATAGTATTTTAACATACCTCTCTCTCTACATAGAGATACCGTACAATAAATTAAAATGACACAGAGGAAAGCAAAGGAAAACCAAATAATTTTGGTACATTTTATGGTTTAAGGAGAAGATGATAGGATGAAATATCTTGAAATATAGACCATTCAAAATTTGCAATCTGGTAACACCTTATGCATTACTTCCTTGAATTTAGGAATCATTGAAAACTCCTGTGCACTTAGATTTAATTAAGTTAATTTTAAATATAAGTTACATTATTAAAAGCATAAGATGTTTACCTGAGTCATTGCTCAAGAGAGGGCAATTAACGGCTTTGTAATAATAAAAAGAATATTTCTCTGTATTGCGTTGTTGAATGTCAGCCAGAATAACTAAGAAAATGTACATAGGAACATGGTACTTCCCTCTTCCCTGCATTCCCTCTATGAGGCTATCTGCTGCATAGGTCTACAGAATTATACCTTCAGATTTAGGACAATATGTACTCTCTTCTTTTTTATTTATTTATTTATTTATTTTAAGGCCATTCTGGTTTGCCAAATTCTGTTACGGCAGTAGTACATTCAGTTCCTTATTTTGCATGTTTAGATCATGAACTTGGTGCCCTTTCCAAAAAAAAAAAAAAAAAGAAAAAGAAAAAAATTAAGTCAAGTAGGTAATTAATGCCATAGATTTTAAAGAGAGAAACGGTTTTCAGTTTTTTAAGATAAATTTTTAAAAATAAATTTTACGGCTGTTCTCTTAAGGAATTTAATATTCATCTCTAAAGGACTTACTTGTAATGTACAAATTCCTCCTTTTTAGCTAGCAGGGAAATAAGGATTTTTTTTAATCCCCAGAAGAAAATGCTAAAAATAGCTTTTATATAGAGTTCATCTGGAGAAAGATCTTAATACTTATTGTTTTGACTAGGTATGTAAATATTTCGTATAAAGTATCTAGAATAGTTTACTACTTTTTCCCTTCAGAAATTTTAACTATATGCAAAAATATATATCATTAGATTCCTGTGGTAGATAATCATTTCTTCAGATTCTAAAACAGGTATCTAGCGACTGCTTAATTGTTCCCAGATTGCATCAAAGATGAAATGAAATGAGTAATGATATGAAAATGGTATGTAACCACATATTACTTGTTTCTGGTAATCGACTCTTATTTTTTAAAAAGCCTATTGTTTTTGAGAATTGAGGTATTTAAAAACTTGTTAAAGCTTCTTCCTAAAAATAGAAGAGAAGAGCAGGTACTGTGTGTTTAAAAAGAATTTTTTTTAAATAAAGAATTCAGTGTCACTAGTTCTAAGCCTTTATGGTTACTGCTGCCTACATTTCTCAATCTCACTTTTATTTTGTTTTTTTGTACATATTTTAGCTGAATGCTTAAGATTTGTGATTGTGTACATAAGTTTATTTTCAAAAAGAGCTGAGGCTTGACCATATGAGTCTTTTCTGAGGATTCATTGTTATCAGAATCAGCTACTGCACTATTCTGTTATGCTAATGCCTTTGCATGATTAAGATCTGTGAACAAGGTATCTTTTCATCTGCACCTCCTGGCCCTAATCCTCTTTACAGTCTTTATTTTTATTCCACCTTTATTCTTCTTCCTTCCTGCCTCCTCACAGATACCAGTGATCAGTCTTCAGTGTCCCTCTGACCTCTCAGATTTTCTCCCCTCTTCCCTCCCTTCTTTCCTTCCTTCCCTTTCCTCTCCCTTTCCCTTTCTTGAGGTTAGGAAATCTAGAGAAGGAGGATTATTAAAATTATATCAGAAAAAAATTTTAATAAAAAGATTCCATCCTACAAATAAAATAATTTATGATACCTAATCTTAGTCCATCAGTAGATGGCTAAATTTGTTGAATAATTGACTACTTGATAAATAAGCTGTTGTTAGCTATAACTTAGTTCTTAAATAGTGATACTGAGGGAATTTCATTTACTTTTTGGATGTGACTCTCTCAAAGCCTAATTATTGCCCAAATGAATTAAATTACTTATTTTGGTGAAAGTGTTTTTCCATTTAAGTTTCTAAACCATTTTGAGACTTGGAGCTATGTTTTAAAAATAATAATTTGTGGGAGACTTTTACTTTCTCAGCATAAATTAAAGACAGATTTATATACATCATTATCATTAGAGGCCCGTGGAATCTAAACATGTACTTCAAACTCAGATCTCTGTCCTTCAAGTTGAAGTTCTGGTTCTGACTATGGTCCTGATAATTGAGGTGTTTATTGTGACTTTAATTCTCAAATGTTAGCATTGGGACTTATGGTTGGGGATGAATCTCCAAAATTATTACATGAATATCTTTCTTATGAAAAGTTTGTTGTTAATAAAACTGTGATATCTGAAGCCATTTTGAATATGTGGAAGGAATGTCTGAATAGAAGCCAGTACGTCTTCACAAACCTAAAGAACTCGAGTTTTGCAAGTTGAGCGCAGTTGATTGGGAAAGGAGAAATAGTTCTTGTTCTATTTCTTGGCACGTACACCATCAGGGTTTTGAGAAAAGTTTGCTCCCACAGTAATTCTCAGAGCTCTTTTCTCAAAGGCAAAAGCACGGTTTCAAAACTCACCGGGCTGTGGCTTGTTAGATGTGACTTCACGTGTCAGATTTCCTGACGCATCAAATTACTGAATAATCTTGCCTCTCTAATTAAAAACCTGAAACAGGACGAATAAAGAACTTGGTAGATTGTGTCAGATAACCCTGGAAATGCAAGTCTCTTCGTAGTTAATCACAGATTGTTTACATAATGCAAACTGATTGTCAGGCTCAAGGAACATAGTTATTTGAATAGATTATTAGGTCAGTTATCTAGTAGCCAAGAATTAGGTGCATGTTCAAGTCATAATGGATATGTTATTTTTAGTTGGTACCATTTTTCTCTCAATATTCAGAAATACAGATTGTGCATTTTATTAATAGGAATGGAAGCTCATGCTTGAAGATTTGCATAGGGCGGATGTATGTATTTTATAAAATCAAGTTGTACAATATGTAAAGCTACTGCTTTTTAAATAGAATATAAATGTTGACAGATAAATCTATATATTATATATTTTTAAATACATGTATCAAACTTTTGTTAGTTGAATACAAACTACATTGTGTGCTTTATGGAATTCAGTAACTTTTAATAATAAAGCAGTTGTCATTGATTTCTTTTTCTGTAGACTTCAATGCTAAATTGGATAGATATTAAACCTTTTTGTAGTTTATGATAATGTGAAAATTTATATAATAGTTCCTCTTTATAAAAGACTGTGATCTTGAAAGGATTATGGAAATAGTAACATGTCCATTTCCAAAATGAATACAACAGAATGAAGATAGTCACTAAAGCCACTTGTTTTTTTATTTAAAGATCATCTTTGCTTAGTAGTGTAACCTAGTGTATTTTAGTGGTTCTTCGTGCTTTAACTGAGTCCTGATAAAAGACTGGGCATTTTCAGAAAAGATGGAATTGAGACTGGAGCACTTGCTCGGAGTTACCATGACTCTGATGCTTCTGAGCTTCAAGTTGTACGATTCATGAGGACATGCTTTCCCAAGTATACAAACAGATCAACTAGCTTACATGAATGACTGACTCCTGAAGCTATGAGAAGAGAGAAGGAGGTAAGCAGAAGGGGATATCTCCACATCTCAGTTATTCCTGGCAGGAAGAGATTCAGTATGTCCTGCTGCCATTCTAAGTTTTCTTTTCACAAGGGATCTACTTACCCAGGAGCGCTGTACTCCTCACTGGGGCAGCTGTACTACCATAAAGCTCTCTTAGCCCAACAAGCTGTTTCTGCAGCTCTAAACAACTAGATTAGTAGCTGGTTAGATAGATGCAAGGTTCATCTTTCTTTGTACTTTGATGGCACTCTCTCCTTTTATTATAATCCGTAAAATAATTTCTACCTCCGACAGAAGGTATAACTTTTCTTCACTAGTTTAAGCTACTGTGGGTAAGTGGTTTTGTTGAAACCCTCCCTATATTCCACAGTACTTTACATACTACCGTAATACATGGTAAAATTAAACATGAACTGAATAAAAGGGCCAAATAAGGAAAGCTGAAATAAGGAAGTACGGTGGAGAATATCTTCTCATACATGTAGTTGATCAAGGACCTAATGTGGGTAGATATATATCATCAGGCAAGACCCTAATGTGGTTGGCTATATCCTGCAGAAAAGGCAACTTAACGTGAAAAATTTCTTATCTCCACTCTCAGCCCCCCAAATGCCTTTCTTTTATCTTTTTTTTTTGCGGTATGCGGGCCTCTCACTGTTGTGGCCTCTCCCGTTGCGGAGCACAGGCTCCAGACGCGCAGGCTCAGCGGCCATAGCTCACGGGCCCAGCCGATCCACGGCATGTGGGATCTTCCCGGACCGGGGCACGAACCCATATACCCTGCATCGGCAGGCGGACTCTCAACCACCGCGCCACCAGGGAAGCCCTCTTTTATATGGTGGGGTTTTTTAAACTTTTTTTATTGGGGTATAGTTGCTTTACAGTGTTGTGCTAGCTCCTGCTGTACAGCGAAGTAAACCAGCCATATGTATACACATATCCCGTCCCACCCAGGTCACCACAGAGCACCGAGTAGAGTTCCCCATGCTATTACAGCAGGTCCACTAGTTGTCTGTTTCATACCCAGTGGCGCATATATGTCAATCCCAATCTCCCAATTCATCCCACCCCCTCTTCCCCCGCTGGTGTCCACACGTTTGTTCTCTACATCTATGTCTCTATTTCTGCTTTGCAAATGGGTTCATCCGTACCATTTTTTATAGATTCCACATATATGCGTTAATATACGATATTTGTTTTTCTCTTTCTGGCTTACTTCACTCTATATGACAGTCTCTAGGTCCATCCACGTCTGTACAAATGACCCAATTTCGTTCCCTTTTATGGCTGAGTAATATTCCATTGTGTGTATGTATGTATGTATGTGTGTGTGTGTGTGTGTGTGTGTGTGTGCGCGCCACATCTTCTTTATCCATTCCTCTGTTGATGGACATTTGGGTTGCTTCCACGACCTGGCTGTTGTAAATAGTGCTGCAGTGAACATTGGGGTGCATGTATCTTTCTGAATTATGGTTTTCTCAGGGTATATGCCCAGTAGTGGGATTGCTAGGTTATATGGTAGTTCAGTTTTTAGTTTTTTAAGGAACCTCCATACTGTTCTCCATAGTGGCTGTATCAATTTACATTCCCACCAACAGTGCAAGAGGGTTCCCTTTTCTCCACAACCTCTCCAGCGTTTATTATTTATAGATTTTTTGATGACGGCCATTCTGACTGGTGTGAGGTGATACCTCGTTATAGTTCTGATCTCCCTTTCTCTAGTAATTAGTGATGTTGAGCATCTTTTCATGTGCTTCTTGGCCATCCATATGTCTTTTTCTGTTATAGTTAATTGCATTCCTATCCAACTTAGTTATCAAAATGAAGAATCTAACACTATTTACTAGTCCTCTCAGACATTTTTCCGTCCTGTTGAGCCTACGTTCAAACCATCTCTGGAATTTCTTTCCCTTTTCTCCAGTCCCCTTGTCATTATGACATCACTGCCTGGTCCCAATGTTCCCTGGCTGCTCTTCAGCCCTCCACATACCTTGTTCTGTAAGTAACACAAGACCACCTGTACTTTGCTGCTGTTCTCCCCTGTTCCTAGAGTGTTCATTTTCTGCTTTTCTACCTGCAAGGTCCAGTTCAGATGTAGTTACAAAGTTACCGTCTTTGTCCTTCCCTCTTTACCCCCTACCAGTCTTCTATCTGGAACTCTTACACTGGGATAATGTCTCAGTTGTGTTTGTGTATCCAGCATGTGGTACACAGTACATAAGCTTTTTAAAAAAATATTTATTTATTTATTTGGGTGTGTTGGGTCTTAGTTGCCACATAAGCTTTTAATAAATGTTAGTTGAATTAACCTGATTGTGCTTGTATTTCTATCCTAGCTTTTTCAAAGAAACTTAGGCACTAGCAATTTTGAAACATAACATCTAAACCAAACCACCATCTGTGTGAAATGTTATAGCAGAACACCCTACCCTTCCTGTCCCAGAGAATTTGAAAAAAATTGCTTTAAAGTAAGTCATTTGTCATTCTTAATAGGTTTTGCTTTCTTTTATAAAATGCTTTATCTCTGAGGGAAATTGCTTGAATGTATTCACAAATTAAGAATATAATTGTTTTAAACTAAATATATCTAAGGGACTCTGAGATCAATAAAGGTAAACCTGACAGTCACTAAGGTTAAAAATGGACATTAAGCACTTAGTGATGACCTCTCCTATACCAAGAAGGATGGCAGATAAGAGGAAGCATATATCTTCCAAAGGCCTATGATAAGGGCGATAAGAAATAGATAATGCAACAGTGATGAGCCTGAAGGGGTACAGATAAATGGCAGTTTCTGGTAATCAGAGGAGCACGTTGTTTGCAAAAACTGTTGTCATGACTTGAAAAATACAAACTTTGTGGATGGGTTCTAGGCAAGCACAAAGGTAACAAAGTACTTTCAAAGCTCTAGGACAAGACTTGTATCAAGGTCAGCCCAGAGGATGATGTGTCTGGTTCAGAGACTGGGGGAGCAGAAGCCAAAGGCCAAATGATAGAGGGCTTTACGAGTCAGGGTAAGATTGAAATTGATTTTTCAGTTTTCACTAAACAAAGAGATGAGCCTAGCACTCAGAGATGCCTCTGTTCTCAGGGCATTTGTCAGTTGGGAGGGAATTAGGAAACTGAGCCATTGTGTGGGCAATATCACAGGGAAGTTTGCCCAGAAAACAAAGCCCAGGGTATGCCCCAAATGAGTCTGAGTCACTATACCAACATCCCACCCATCAAAACTAACTTAAAGAGGGTGGGCCCAGTTTCCTGGGAGCCCAGCTGGCCGGGCTAGTCCTCCAGCAAAAAAAAAAAACTAAAAGCCACAACCCGGTAGAATTCTACTCCCAGAGTAAAGGTCACTTGAGGAAACAGCCCTGATTCAGACTTGCACCCTGGAGTGGTTTGGGGAATGTCAGGCTGTGGACCTAGATTAAGAAGAGGTCCGTGACCGGCTGTGTCCTCAGGAGGTGATCAGAAGCAACTGAAACTCCTCTCTGGAGAAAGCTATTCTCTTTGTAGGACTCAAATTATTCCTCCAAGTGATTTATTTCAATACAGTGATCAGTACACAAGGACTATCTGGGAAACAGGACATTGTGATAAAAAAACAGAAACAGCAGACTTAGAAAGCATTGGAGGTATGCGGTAGGGAGTGACACAGTCTGACGTGGTTTACTGCTCTGCATGCCACACTGTGTTGGGAGTTTCTCAAGAACAAGAACCTGTCTTGTTCCACTTTATACTCATTCAAATATTGAGTGCCTCCTGGGTCCCAAGGAGCTTATGATCTGGCAGGGAAGGACAGTGGTGTCATAGGGTAATAAGAGAATGCTGAGTGAGCATCACAGCAGGACCAATCACAAAGTAGATAACTAATAAGAACCTACTGGGGGCTCCCCTGGTGGCGCAGTGGTTGAGAGTCCGCCTGCCAATGCAGGGGACACGGGTTCGTGCCCCGGTCCGGGAAGATCCCACATGCTGCAGAGCAGCTGGGCCCATGAGCCATGGCCGCTGAGCCTGCGCGTCCGGAGCCTGTGCTCCGCAACGGGAAGGGCCACAACAGTGAGAAGCCTGCGTACCAAAAAAAAAACAAAAACCTACTGTATAACACAGGAACTCTACTCAATACTTTGTAACGACCTATACAGGAAAAGAATCTAAAAAAAGAATATATATGTATATGTATATATATATATACATATGTACAGCAGAAACAAATGATTTACATTGTAAATCAACTATATTCCAATAAAAATTAACTAAAAAAACAAAAACCAGGAACAATCAAAGCTGACTAAGGGAGTCTGGAAAGAATTCCAGCGGAAGTGGAGAGTATTTGCCAGGCGTATGAGATAAATCACACAGCAAATGCAAAAACCCAGGGTGAGAGAGAACAGTGTTTGTAGCATTCAATTTGGATGAGGGAGTGGTGGAAATAAGTCAAGAGATAAAACTAGAGCTAGAACATGAGAGACCAGGTTATAGAGTTTTGATTTTATCTTATGGGCATTAGTGACTGACAGATTTGCACTTCAGAAAAATTAACCTTGGCCACAGGTTGGAGTGTGTGTTTGGAAAGGTCACAAAACTGGCAGAGAAAACAAGAGGCTTAATCCAGACAACAGATGATGCTGACGTGAATCGATTGCAAAGTATTGGCATAAATATAGACATACACATCAATGGAACAGAAGGGAGAGTCCAAAGGTAGGGTCAGTTGATTTTCAACAGAGATTCCAGGGCACTTTTAGAAGAAAAGAATATTCAACACGTCGTACTAGAACATTTGAAGAGCCACTTGCAAAAAAGAAAAATCCCACCTCATACCATATACAAACATTAACTCCAGATGAATCATAGACCTAAATTAAGAGTAAAAACTGTGAAACTGCTTTAAGAAAACGAGAAAATCTGACATCTTGAATTTGGCAAAGATTTCTTAAGTATGACGCAAATTATTGAAAACAATTGATAAAAGAAGATGCTCAACATCGCTAATTACCAGAGAAATGCAAATCAAAACTACAGTGAGGTATCACCCCACACCAGTCAGAATGCCATCACTAAAAAGTCCACAAACAGTAAAAATGCTGGAGAGGGTGTGGAGAAAAGGGAATCCTCCTACACCGTTGGTGGGAATGTAAATTGATACAGTCACTATGGAAAACAGTATGGAGGTTCCTTTAAAAAGTAAAAATAGTTACCATATGACTCAGCAATCCCACTCCTGGGCATATATCCAGAGAAAACTAATTCAAAAAGATACATGCACCCCAGTGTTCATAGCCCCACTGTTTACAATAGCCAAGAAATGAAAGCAACCTAAATGTCCATTGACCGAGGACTGGATAAAGAATATGTAGTGTTTACACACACACACACACACACACAAACACACACCACAGTGGAATATTACTCAGCCATCAAAAAGAATGAAATAATGCCGTTTGCAGCAACATGGATGGACCTGGAGATTATCATACTAAGTGAAGTAAGACAGAGGAAGACAAATATATGATAGCATTTACATGGAATCTAAAATATACAAGTGAAATTTACAAAACAGAAACAGACTCATAGACAGACATAGAAAACAAACTTATGGTTACCAAAGGGGAGAGGGTGGGGGGAGGGATGGATGGATGCAGAAGATGTGGTGTATATATATACACAATGGGATACTACTCCACCATAAAAAAGAATGAAATTTTGCCATTTGCAACAACATGAACAGACTTGGAGGGTTTTATAAGTGGAATAAGTCAGGCAGAGTAACACAAATACTGTATGTTATCACTTATATGTGGAATCTAATAAATAAGACTGGTGAATATAACAAAAGAGAACAGACTTACAGATACAGAGAACAAACTATTGGTTACCAGTGGGGAGAGGGAAGGGGAAAGGGGCAAGATGTGGATAAGGGATTAAAAGATACTACTATGTATAAAATAAGCTACAAATTGTATGGCACAGGGAATATAGCCAATATTTTTTAATAACTACAAATGGAGTATAGTCTTTAAAAATTGTGAATTAATATGTTGTACACCTGAAACTTACATACTGTTGTAAATCAGCTAAACCTCAATAAAAAAATAAATCAGATAAGTGTTTGCCAGAGGATATGGAGCAGTGGGAACAGGCATGAATAAACTTTCAGAGGTGATGGATATGTTCTTTATCTTGATTGTCTTGATTTCACAGATGTGTATGTATATAATTATATATATACACACATATGTATGTATGTATACGTGTGTGTATGTGTATATAAACTCATTACACACTTTTTTCTTTTGTTCTACATTGGACACTTTAAATAATTTTAGTTCATTGAACATCTTACCTCAATTAAACAGAATTATGAGGCTTTCAAATAAAAGATAAAGGATGATGATGGCCTAAAATAGAGTATGAGAACATAGACAAATTTAACTGTAATCAACTTGCTCAGAATCACAGCTGAAAAGTGATAGAGCTTGAACTTAAACCTGAGTGACTGACTCCAAAATTTTCATGCCCTCAGTCAATATGCTTATACTTCGAATGACCCCCGCCCCCATATTCTTGGGTTGGACAACTGAGTGGAGAGCTGTGACCTTCACCGAAACACAAGGAGGAGAAGCAGATTTGGGAGAGGAGATATGTTTATATTCCCCATAGCACCAAGTATGGTAGCTTATATAGTCAATTACTGAGAGGAGATGCAAGCTGAAGTTTTTAGGTGACAATGATAATGAAATATTTAGTGTGATATTTTCTTAGTTCATGAGCTATTATTGCCTATTGTCAAAAAGCTGGAAAGGAATTTAATATTTTCTAGTCCAGTAAGCTAACCAAATGAATTATTTCTCAACGTCTTTGAAGCGATCACTCCTGACTACCTTCACTGATGGGAATTAACCTAACTCAGACAATTATTGCACTTTTGAATAAACCTTATTATTAACAAGTTATTTCTTCTGAACTGAAATCTGTCTCCATGTTGGACTGATTTGTGTTGAAGTCTTTACTCCCAGTACTTCAGAATGTGACTGTATTTGGAAATAGAGTGGTTGCAGATACAATTAGTCGGTGAGATACTACTGGCGTAGAGTGGACCTTAATCCGATATGAGTGGTGGTGTTCTACGTTTGGAGCAGACCCAGAGACACACACGGGGAGAACACCAAGGATTGCCGGGAACCACCAGAAGGTGGAAGAGGCAGGGAAGGAGTCTTCCCTAGGGCCTGTGGAGAGAGCACAATCCTGCTGACAGCTGATGTTGGACTTGTAGCTCCAAAACGGTGACAGAATAAACACCATCCAGTTTGTGGTCATTTGTTACAGCAGCCCTAAGAAACTAATACACACTGCTCATCTCTTTTTTCTAGTTCTGCCATCTGGAGACACATAGACTTAATCCTAGTCCCTTCTCCAGATGTTTCCAAATGTTTTGAGAACATATTTCTCTTTCAGGAAAACATCTCCCCCACTGGCATTTTACATGACACATTTTCATATCCTTTTGTCATTCTTTTGTAGGGTCAAGATTTTCAAGGATGCTTTAAAGTGTGGTAACCAGAATTGATCTTACTCCTTCAAATACTCTGATAGACAAAGAGAATGGAATTTACTCTCCGGTTTAGGTCAGAGAATTTTAAGCTGTTTCTCACAGCTCTAGGAATTCCTTGGAGGTACCTCAGGGACACACTTGAATGTATTTCATATTGATGTTCTGCATATGTTTGCATTAGGAGAAAGGGTTTGCTGTTTAGAGCAAATTTGGAAAACACTGGTTTAGACACTGCTTTGAGTAACACCTGTGATTGAACTCACTTTTTTGGGCAGCCACATCACACATGATTTTGATTGGTAAAGCTATGTTTTTCATTTTGCTTATATCTGTATAGGTTTTTTTTAAAAAAATTATTATTACTGTTTGGTCCCAAGTAAAGTATGTTACTTATTCGTGTAAGGCTTCATCTTGTTTAGTCCTGCCATTCTATTGAGACTTGTGTTTTTTGTTTTCTTTCTCCATCTTGCAACATACTTTCTGCCTCCTTTTCGGTATCACCTTGAAGCATTTGTTCTACCTCTTTCGATGTTTAAACAAGCAGAGGACAGCAGCTTACAGAATCCTATTTAGTATCTGTAGCTCAGTGTATTCTTTAAACTGCTATCTAATACTTTTCTGTCACACATTAAACTATCACCACTCAGACCATATTTCTGTCTAGCTTTATCAAAGAAAGGAGATGCCGGTTTTCTGGTGCAACTTGTTTTTGGTGAGCTTATGCTGGTTCAAAATGATCAGTCCTTTGGTTTCTATTTGAATTACTAAATTCTACATATTGCCAGGCAATTTCTGATCTATTGAAATGTATACATTCCACTCTAAAAAATGTATCTCGAGTAACCAAAAGGTGAGTGTGTCACCACGGGGGTGCACTGCTCCCATCTCCCTTTGTGAAATAACTTGCTGGTCAGGTGCAAGCAGTGCAGTTAGCTGGCTTCCACCAACTGTAGCCCTTCAGGGATAATCTGCCTCTGTTTTTAGAGCCAGTCACCCTTTTCCCAAGCATCCGCCAGCCAGTAACTGAGCATGTGGAGGCCTGGCCCCTTCAGCTCAAAGTGGGACTTCTCTAATAAGTAATCCTTGCTCTAGGTCTTCCCATTAGGGTGGTGAGACTTTGTCAGATCTGCCCCTCTGCATCTCACGCTCTCCCTACCCAAGTCTGCTTCCTACTCCCTTTCCCTTCACAGGTTTCAGATCTGCATCATGGCTTGGTTTTCCCAGCCCCATCCGTCTTTATCTTTCAAGCATTACACAACCCCCTCCCCTCAACAAACCTCTCACACCCGTAACTCAGTGTCTGCTTCCTGCACAACCGGAATCAGCAGAGTTGGCACTGGGTGTTGTCAAGAAGATGATAAGATGGAGTTTTGCGACCCGGTCACTCACTCGCCCTGACAGTGAGGTGGTGACTTGGAAGAATGTTCCACTGGAGGAGACTGCCTTGTACAGTACAATGGTTCAAGCCTTTGGAAAATATGAGAGAACAATGAATATAAGGACAATGGAATTGGCTGGTTGTTAATAGATTGTGTTGACCTCTGTCTTGGTCACTTTGGGCTGCCATAACAAAATCCCATAGATGAGTGGATGAAACAACAGAAATTAGTTTCTCACAGTGTTGGAGGCTGGGAACTCTAAGATCAAGGTGTTGGCAAAGTGGATTTCATTCTGAAGCCTCTTCTGGTAGGCAGCTGCCATCCTCTGCTCACATGATCTCGTCTTCATGAGCTCACAGAGAGACAGAGAGAGCTCTGAGAATATTTAAGATCTACTCTCTTAGCAACTTTATATATATTTTTTGGCTGAGCTGCACAGCCTGTGAGATCTCAGTTCCCCGACCAGGGATTGAACCTGGGCCATGGCAGTGAAAACCCAGAATCCTAATCATTAGGCCACTAGGGAACTCCCTATAATATGGTATTATTAACAGTAATCATGCTGTACATTTAGATCCCCAGAACTTATTCATCTTACTGGAAGTTTGCACTCTTTGACTAAAATCTCCCCATTTCCCCTACCTCCAGCCCCTAGTAACCACCAACATTCTGCTCTGTTTCTATGAGTTCAGCTTTTTTATATTCTACATTTGAGTGATATCATATCATACAGTATTTGTTTTTTTCTGTCTGACTTATTTCATTTAGCATAATGCCCTCAAGGTCCATCCCTGTTGAAGCAAATGGCAAGATTTCCTTTTTTGTTTTGGGTGGAAAAGATTCCATTTTATAATATGTATATATAAAATCTCACAATTTCTTTGTCCATTCATCTATAGAGGGACATTTATGTTGTTTCCACATCTTGGTGATTGTGAATAATGCTACAGTGATCATGGGAGTGCAGATATCTCCTCGAGATCCTGATTTAATTTCCTTTGGATGTATACCCAGAAGTGGAATTGTTGGATCATGTGGTAATTCTATTTTTTATCTTATTTTTTAAATAAATATATTTATTTTTTATTTATTTATTTTTTGCTGCGCTGGGTCTTTGTTGCTGCACGTGGTCTTTCTCTAGTTGCAGTGAGCGGGGGCTACTCATTGCAGTGGCTTCTCGTTGCAGAGCATAGGCTCTAGGCGTGCAGGCTTCAGTAGTTGTGGCACACAGCCTCAGTAGTTGTGGCACACAGCCTCAGTAGTTGTGGCACACAGGCTTAGTTGCTCCATGGCATGTGGGATCTTCCTGGACCAGGGCTCGAACCTGTGTCCCCTGCGTTGGCAGGCAGATTCTTAACCACTGTGCCACCAGGGAAGCCCTTTCTTGAGGATATTTATATCTGTATTCATCAGTGATGTTGGCCTGTAGCTTTATATGTTGTAGTGTCCTTATCTGGCTTTAGTATCAGGGTAATGCCGGCCCCGTAAAATTGAGTTTGGGAGTATTCCCTCTTCAATTTTTGGAAGAGTTTGAGAGGATCAGCATTAATTCTTCTTTAAATATTTAGTAGAATTCACCAAAGAAACCATTTGGTCCCAGGTTTTTTTTTTTTTAGTTGGGAGACTTTGGTTACTGAACCAATCTCCTTACTCATTATTGATCTGCTCAGATTTTCTGTTCCTTCATGATTCAGGTCTTGGCAGGTTATATGTTTCTAGGAATTTAACCATTTCTCCTAGTTTATTCAATTTGTTGGCATATTATTCTTAATAATACCCTACCCATATCTTGCCCCTCCCCCTCCCTCTCTCCTTTAGTTTGTTCTCTTCATCTGTAAGTCTGCTGCTTATTTTGTTATATTCACTAGTTTATTATTTAGATTCCTCATAAGTGATAGCATACAGTATTTGCCTTTCTCCGACTTACCTCACTAAGCATAATACCCTCCAAATTCATCCATGTTGTTGCAAATGGCAAAATTTCATTCTTTTTTATGATTGAGTAGTATTCCATTTTGTGTGTGTGTGTTGTGTGTGACATCTTCTTTATCCATCCATCTGTATATGGACACTTAGTCTGCTTCCATATCTTGGCTATTGTAAATAATGCTGCTGTGAACATTGGGGTGCATGTATCTTTTCTAATTAGAGATATATACCCAGGAGTGGAATTTCTGGGTCATATGGTAGTTCTACTTTCAGCTTTTTGAGGAAGCTCCATACTGTTTTCCACAGTAGCTGCCCCAATTGACATTTCCCCCACCAGTGTCCATGGACTCCCTTCTGTCTACGTCCTAAGGAGTCTTAATTATTGTAATAATGGTCTAGATTTGCAGCTGAAGGGGCTTGAACTTCAGAGAATTCTGGAGATGGTTAGAACATAGAGCCCCAAAGGAGTAAAACAGAAGCAACCAATGAGGATATTGCTCATTATATATCATTAAATGAAAGCGAGAGTAAACCTGATGTACAGCATAGTGACTATAGTTAAAAATAATTATGTACTTGAAATTTGCTAAGTGTAAATCTCAAGTGTCTCTCACACACACAGACACACACACACACATACAAATGGTAACTATGGGAAGTTATAGATATGTTAATTCGTTTGGTTGTGGTAATCATTTCACAGTGTATACATATCAATGTATCAGAACATCACGTTGTACACCTTAAATATATAACATTTTATTTGTCATAAATAAATGCAAGAATTGTTGAACAGGAGGCTGAGCTCGATTAAATGTGGTCAGCTCGATAAAATTACATGACTTGCCATGTTTTCAGACAAGAAACACTATTTAGACCCAGGACCCATGGACTGTAAGGCTGGTTCCAGCCCCCAGAGGAAGAAACCTGCAACACCATGTCAAGTAGCTACTATAACGATGCCCCCAGTTCTTCACCGAAGTTACCTACAGTTAGTTAGTCAGGTGATTATACAGTGAGGAAAGGAGGATACCCAGACATTTCTTGGACTGCTGGACAGAAGAAGCCTGAAATATCATCATGGCTCCCCTATCAGAGAGGTCATACATGGGGGGGTCAGGAAATAAATAGGGTCCTTGGCAACTTCTAGTTTACAGTGGGTCCACTGGGACTGTGACCCTGCTCTGTGGTTACTCCCCCATACCTGGATGTATACCTGGGATTGACTTAGATGGCAGTTGAAGTAAACCTTATACGAGCCCATCAGGAGGGGTGCGGTCAAAGCCACCATATTGGGTAAGCACAAGAGGAAGCCACTGCTACCATCCCCCACCACTTTGCCAAAGTAGAATGTCTTTTTTAAAAGTCACAAACTTCTTCAGCCAAGATGAAGTAGCCAGGATCAATTTAAAGAAGTAAAAGAACAGAAAAGAATGGAAAGAACTAAAAAGCTAGACGAAATATATGAAACAACGGTTTCCAAAACATGGACTCTCAGGCAAGAAAGGACGTGTTCCTGAGAGAAGGGAAACGGATGTGGCAAACCCTACACTCAGCACAGCTTTCTGCCTGGCGAGTGTTTCCAGGCTGCTGTGCAGAGAGGGGAACCAGGTGGAGCCCAGCCGCCTCCTGATGTGAGGAGACAAAGCTGGAAGGCAAGGGAGGCCCAGGGTGACGAGAGTTGTCAGGTCCAAGCTCTGGGGAGCAGAAGCGCCGTGGAGAGAGCTCCAGTACCACTTGCTGGTGGCAGCCAGCAAGTCCTCAGCGTGTGAGGAACCCATCTGGGGCTGGGGAAGCAACGGCCCAAAAAGAGCAACTCCCAGAGATCATGAAAAGCTGGGAAGAGTTTGTGTTCTCACCAGCCAGAGTGGAAAACCCTGTAATTCCTGGGCATAGGGTGGAGTATTCAAGAGAGCCTAAGTAGTGAGGAAAAATGAATCCCAAACTCTGTGCCCACCACAAAAAGCCCAAAAGGCAAGTGTCAAGAGGATCAAACTCTTTCCAAGCAACTTCATTGCATTACAGAACAAAGCCGTAGAATATTTGTAGAAATATATATGTGTGTATTCTCATTATTCTCATTTTGATGCTCCCGGAATTACATCTGTAGCTCAGTCTTCCTCTATTCACAAAGCTGAACAGATTTTCATGAGCTCGTGGATGCTGCCCAGAGACGGAAGAGATAATATCTCTGTCTCTTTAAGAAAAAATTATAACTTCTTTCACTATAGCATTGCTGAGTGTTAAATCAATTCAACTCAGTCTCCTTCCAGTAAGATTTGGAATGGAGCCAGAATTCATATTTTAGGGGAATAAAGCTCTCCCAGACGATTCTGACGCAGAGCCAGAATCATCTGAGGATGAGTGGTTTAATGCATTTCCAAGTTTCTTAGGTTACGAGCGATGTTATTTCTCCTTCTTTTCCAGAAGGACAGAGACAAAGTAATTTTCAGCTGTAACTCGGTATCAGGAGTGTAAATACTTGTCTGGGAGAATAATACAACAAGGAAACAACAACAATATGTACAAACTTTAATTCTCTTGCAGAAAGAGAGGAAGTCATTTAAACTGCTAACTAAAAATTAAGAGGAAATACAATTCCTATTTAGAATCAATATGGGATTTTAGTTGAGATTGTTTTGAGATCAGTGACAAATCTCCCCAGTCATCAAAAAGGAATTTCAGATTATTTTTACACTTGATCTTAGCCAAAAGTCTGAGAAGCAATTCAGATAATTTTTAATGTTTGCAAACATCCTTCCCATTTCTCCATGTTTCGAGCTAGACCCGAGCTTTGTATTAGGGCTATTTCTGTTTGCAAGTAAAACTAACTTAAGCTAAAAGGGATTAGTTGGTTTATAAAACCAGAGAGTCAGAGGTGGCACTGGCTTCAGAAAAGCTGGAAACAGGGCTCAAAGGTGGTGGTAGTCAGGGCTCTGTCTTCCCCTCCCAGCTCTGCTTGGCTTTTATTCTACAAATTCTCCCCAAATGGTGAGCAAGAAGGTCACTGACAGCTATACTTCCCAGCTTCGCAGCCCCAAGAAAACCCTTTCCCAGTGTTTGTAAAGCCATCTTAAAGTGGACTCTGCTTGTTCTTTTTTGGATCTTATGTCTGCAACACCCCTCAGTCATCACTGAGCCTGGGGGTACCGGGTACTTTGACAAGTCTGGGTCTCGTGGCTGCCCCTGTGGCAGTGAGTTTACAGCCCCATCAGGACCACGTGAAATTGGCAAGGAGTATCCCAGCACAATGAGGATGAGGTTGGGGTATTGAATGGGCAGAAGACATCTACCTACAACGGTCCACTGCCGGATGTTCGTATTGCCCAAATGGCAGATAGCAGATTGCCATTTGTGTGTGTACTTATCTAAAATATTCCAACCTGTGAGGTTGTGTATGAATATGAAATATCTGGCGAGTGGGGAGAGACGTAGCAGCTGAGGAAAGCCCTGCCATCCAGGTTTCAGTGGCTTATGTCTAAGCTTTTTTTTTTTTTTCCAGGTATAATTGACATATTATATTAGTTTCAAGTGTACAATATACGGTTCGATATTTGTATATATTTTATATATTCCAAAATGATAAACACAAAAAGTCTGGTTAATATCCATCAGCACACATATTTACAAATTATTTTTCTTGTGATGAGAAATTTTAAGATTTACTCTTTTAGCAGCTTTCCAATATACAGCACAGTATTATTAACTATAGTCACTATATCGTACATTACATCCCCAGGACTCGTTTTATAACTGGAGGTTTGTACCTTTGGACTCCCCCTTCACCCATTTCACCTACCCCACCTCCTCCCTGCCCCCGGGCAATCACCAATCTGTTCTCTGTCTGAGTTTGGGAATTTTTTTTCGTTTCCTTTTTTAGACTTCAAATATAAGTGAAATTACATGGTATTTCTCGCTTATTTCACTTAGCATAACGCCCTCAAGTTCCATCCATGTTGTCACAAATGGCAAGGCTTCCTTCTTTTTTATGGTTCAATAATATTCCATTGTGTATATGTATATATACCACATTTTCTTTAGCCCACTTTTCCCACATTTCTACACTTCCCCTAGGCCTTTTGTACCTTATATGAGCATTTTTTCACTATTGGAAAGAAAATAAATATTTGCTAAGTGATGCTTAAATGGTGATGGAAAGTTAATTTTTTTCTTTTATTATGTTTGTTGGGACTCAATCTACTCAACTTGACAGAGTAAAACCTGCTCTCTGGCATTTTGTTAACAAAGTCAGTATTAACCTATATTTTATCATCAATTGTATTTTCTATTGAGGAATGTTTGAAAGATATTGATAAGAGACATCATAAGAGGTATTGATAAGAGATGTTTCATAGAGAAATTCATTGTATATTTTAGACGTAAATTATATGTATTTGTCCTCAATTCACTTGAATTCTACTATTTAAAGCGATGGATATGGGACGTCCCTGGCTGTCCAGTGGTTGGGACTCCACGCTTCCAGTGCAGGAGGGGTGTGGTTTTGATCCCTGGTCAGGGGAGCTAGGATCCCGCATGCTGTGTGGTGAGGCCAAAAAAAAAAAAAAAACAAAGAGAATGGTTAGGTGTCTAATACACAAACACATTTATGATTACCATTATGGGATATAAATGATATATTAAGTTGCATAATGATTTAAGTTCCATTCAAGCAATAGATTTGAAGGTAAAAATGGTATGACATATAAAGTTCCTGTATGTAATATGTTAAAATAGAAAACTAATTATGAGCTTGCATAGAATGACGTGTCACTTACAATGGATTTATTTCAAGGATCTGACAATTCAAAGACAAAGGGCTGGAGGTGACCTGTTATTCAACACTTCAGTAAAACCAGCAAAGATACTACTAAATGCTAATTCAAGCACATTTTCAAGTTTTTACTGTTTTATAATAAATCTTAGACAAGATAGGTTAAATATAGGATGCTAATTGAATCTTATAAATTATTAAAACTGTGCTAAATATCCTAGAGCTTACATAAAATATAGCTCTATGATAGACACTAGACAATATATTACTTGAGTACAATTGAGAATGACAGGATTTGTGCTAGAATTAGTAACCTAGAAGTAATTTTCAAAATTCAACTTATGATAATTGAGATTATATAAATTATGCATCATTATCTTCACATAGCAATATAGTGGGGGACTTCCCTGGTGGTCCAGTGGTTAAGACTCCGAACTTCCAATGCAGGGGGCACGGGTTTGACCCCCGGTCACGGAAGTAAGATCCCACATGCTGCGCAGCATGGTAAAAAAAAAATAATAATAAAATAAAATACTAGAAGGGGAAGTTCCCTGGTGGCCTAGAGGTTAGGAGTCCAGGCTTTCACTGCCATGGCCCGGGTTCAATCCCTGGTCAGGGTACTGAGATCCCGCAAGCCACACAGCGTGGCCAACAAAAATAAATAATAAAATAAAATAAAATATTACTAGAAGAAAGTGATTCTGTACGTATTAGAAAAGTCAGAAAAACAGAAGCTCACTGTAGTGAGCACCAGGTGATTATTAGAAGACGTTCCTAATCATCTGATTTTGAGATGTCGTGCTCAACTATAAAAATGGATAACTTGAAACTCTAAAGCTTTTATCTTGGTGTCAATATTTAGGATCCTTAATAAATAAATCAGATGATTTACAGTGATTCATAAAATAAATAATTCAGCATATCAACTAGATTAGTATTAACTTTTAAGAAGAAAGAAGGAAAAAAAAGGAAAAAAAAGAAAGAAGGTAACAGACCAGTTAGAAAAGTCATAAATTCCAAGTCTTAAAAATAATTTTTTCTCTTATAACTTTTAATACAGTTGGCAAACTGCTACAGGTGCAGGAAAGTAAAGTGCAAATAATTGTAAAGATAATAAAACCACCCATAATTCCACTTCTCAGAGATAACTTTAGCCTTGGATTGAAATCAAGCATAAAAAAGCAGTGTGATTCAGCATCTTAGGTCATAGGAGAATGTCACATTAAGACAACAGTGAGGGACTTCCCTGGTGGTACAGTGGGTAAGACCCTGCGCTCCCAATGCAGGGGGCCTCAGTTCAATCCTTGTCAGGGAACTCGATCCCGCATGCATGCCACAACTAAGAGTTCGCGTGCCGCAACAAAGAAGTCCACATATTGCAGCTAAGACCTGGTGCAGCCAAAAAAAAAGAGAGACAACAATGTGATATTAATACCACTATGCACCACTTAATTAGAATTAGCTAAAATCCAAAGCACTGACAACACCAAATGCTGACAAGCTGTGGAACAATAGGGACTCTCATTTATTGCTAGTGGGAATACAAAATGATACAGCCACTTTGGAAGGCAGTTTGGTGGTTTCTTACAAACTAAATAACATCTTACCATATGATCCAGCAATCACTCTTCTTGGTGTTTATGCAAAGAAGTTGAAAACTTATGTCCACACAAAAACCTGCTCTTGAATGTTTAGAGCAGATTTTTTAAAAAATTTTTATTGAAGTATAGTTGATGTACAATATTGTGTTAGTTTCAGGTGTACAGCAAAGTAATTCGGTTTTATACACACACACACACACACACACACACACACACATATATATTCTTTTTCAGCTTCTTTTCCATTACAGGTTATTACAAAATATAGAATATAGTTCCCTGTGCTATACAGTGGGTCCTTGTTGTTTATGTATTTTTTTTAGCATTATTTTTTAAAATTAATTTATTTTTGGCTGCGTTAGGTCTTCGTCGCTGCCCGTGGGCTTTCTCTAGTTGCAGAGAGCGGGGACTACTCTTCGTTGTGGTGCGTGGGCTTAGTACCTCTGTACCTCTGTACTAAGAAAGGATAATAATTACTTACTTTAGAGCATTGTTATAAGACTTAAATCAGCTAATACATTAAAGTGCTTCTAGTAAATTATCTATAAATGTCAGTCATTATTAATTCAACCTGCTCCTTCCTCATTAAGATGCGTTAAAGAGTTCTCATTCAATTTTATAGTATTCTGTTTTAAGTTTTGGTATTTTAACTTTACTGTAATCATCGTGTATGAATTTCCTGTGGCTGCTGTAACAAATTATCACAAACTTGGTGGCTTAAAACAACAGAAATTTATTATCTTACAGTTCTGAAGTCAGAAGTCCAAAATCAAGGTGTTGGCAGGACCATTGTCCCTCTGGTGGCTCCAGGGGAGAACGCTTCCTTGCCTCTTCCACCTCTTGGGGTGGAGGGCGGGGCAATGTCCCAAGTGTTCCTTCGCTTCTGTATACTGTCTTCAGTGTGTCTGTTCCCAAACTCCCCCAACCCTTATAATTGCATTTAGGGCCCACCCTGATAATCCAGGATAAGTTCCTCCTTTCAAGATCCTTACCTCCATCACATCTTTTGTTATAAAAGATAATATTCACTCTTTAGGGATTAGGACAAAGACATGTCTTTTCAGCAGCCACCATCAGTCCACTACGCATGGCAAAGTGGGCTGCAATAGCCTTTTGCCGTCTTGTGTAGGAACCCAACACCACTTAGCATATTGTTTCCCTGAGGGAATGAGATTGACATTTCATAGGCCAAAGAATTTCTACAAGTAAACATTTTCTTAATTTTTTAAAAAGTATTTGAAATGTTTTACTGGTTTAAAATTTTTTTTTCAAGAGTGGTAGGTGCTTGCTGAAGATGTTGAAGAGGTGTCTATGTTTTGGTACACAAACCACACTTCTTGAAGCTCTCTGCATATCTCTTCTCAGCGTTGTTTCCTCAGCTTCAATGTCATTTCTCTGACATTGTTGTCTAAACCAGCACCACTGCCCTGGTCCCAGTCTCATTCCCAGTCACCTTTTTATTCCTTTCATTGCCTTTGTTTCTAGTCGTCTGAAGTTCACCTTCTTCCTCCCCCGCCCCACCCCTCCATTCCCTCCTGTTCTCCATATACACATATAACCTGAGCTCACCCTCTAATAGACAGGACAAAATACTACCCTTATGCTGTGCTAGAACTTGTTTTTTTTTTTTTTTTTTTTTTGCGGTACGCGGGCCTCTCACTGTTGTGGCTTCTCCCATTGCGGAGCACAGGCTCCGGACGCGCAGGCTCAGCGGCCATGGCTCACGGGCCCAGCCGCTCCGCAGCATGTGGGATCCTGCCGGACCAGGGCACGAACCCCTGTCCCCTGCATCGGCAGGCGGACTCTCAACCACTCCGCCACCAGGGAAGCCCTAGAACTTGTTTTTATTTCCCCTCCATTCTCCTTCCCTCTCTTCCTTCTTCCTTCTGATTTTACATATTCCTTCCTTTCTTTTCAAGTTCTTTGTCTACTTGCTTATTACTTGTCATTGTTTTCCTCCCACCTGGAATATAATTGTTCCTCAGTACATACTTTTCAAATGAATGAGTGAATGAATGAACTAAGGTAAAAGTTTCTCCCTTCCTGTCCCTTTTCTCCCAGCCCTTGAGGGTAATGAATATAAACAGTCTGGTCCCTATGTTTTTAGCTACTTTTCTACCCTTTTACTATGTAAATATATACACACAGCCTGGGCCCACTCTCTAATGTATAGCACCAAATGCTATATACAGTGCTGTGGAATTTGCTACTTCTTTTCTTTAATTCAAAAATGGAACATGGGGTAGAAGCAAGAAGAACTACAATCCTGCAGCCTGTGGAACAAAAACCACATTCACAGAAAGATAGACAGGATGAAAAGGCAGAGGGCTAAGTACTAGATGAAGGAACAAGATAAAACCCCAGAAAAACAACTAAATGAAGTGGAGCTAGGCAACCTAAGCTTTAAATGACACAATAGACCAGATAGATTTAATTGATATTTATAGGACATTCCATCCAAAAACAGCAGATTACACTTTCTTCTCAAGTGCACACGGAACATTCTCCAGGATAGATCACATCTTGGGTCACAAATCAAGCCTCAGTAAATTTAAGAAAATTGAAACCATATCAAGCATCGTTTGTGACCACAACACTATGATATTAAAAATGAATTATAGGGGAAAAAAATGTAAAAAACACAAACACATGTAGGCTAAACAATACGTTACTAAATAATCAAGGTATCACTGAAGAAATCGAAGAGGAAATCAAAAAATACCTAGAGACAAATGACAATGAAAACACGACGATCCAAAACCTATGGGATGCAACAAAAGCAGTTCTAAGAGGGAAGTTTATAGCTATACAAGCCTACCTCAAGAAACAAGAAAAAATCTCAAATAAACAATCTAACCTTACACCTAAAAGAACTACAGAAAGAAGGATCTTGGTGCTTTGTGACCACCTAGAGGGGTGGGATATGGAGGGTGGGAGGGAGGGAGATGCAAGAGGGAAGAGATGTGGGAACATATGTATATGTATAACTGATTCACTTTGTTATAAAGCAGAAACTAACACACCATTGTAAAGCAATTATATTCCAATAAAGATGTAAAAAAAAGAAAAATAGGCAGCCGTAGACAATATGTAAATGAAAGTGAGTGACTGTATTTTAGAGAAACTTTATTTACAAAAACAGGCAGCAGGCCATTTTTGACCCATAGGCTATAGTTTGCTAACCCTGCTTTAAAGCATTGAACATAATTTTTAGACATTGGGCTGTCAATAGTCCTTTCAAGATGACGTTTTAGATCTTAGAATTAAGAAAATGGAGTAAAAAAAAAAAAAAAAGAAAATGGAGTACGAGAGACCTACAAAAATAGGGTCAGTTGGTGGAATGTATGTCATTATACCTTTGACCAAACCCGTAGAAAGTAGAACACAACAGTGAACCCTCATGTAAAGTACGGACTCTGAGTGGTAATGCTGTGTCGGTGCGGCTCCATCAGCTGTCACAAATGTAAACAGGGTGTTGGTTCAGGTGGAGGGTGTGGACAGTGGCGAGGCTGTGCGTGTGGGGGGCAGGGGTACATGGGAAACCTCTGTACCTTCTGCTCAGTTTTGCTGTGAATCTAAAACTGCTCTAAAAAGTAAAGTTTATTTTAAAAAATTGTCCACTGATGATTAAAGATGGGGGTGGCAGGAATTAGTAATGTAATGGCCTTTCTTTTTTATTTTTTTTGAGATTTTTTTTAACATCTTTATTGGAGTATAATTGCTTTACAATGGTGCGTTAGTTTCTGCTTTATAACAAAGTGAATCAGTTATACATATACATATGTCCCCATACCTCTTGCCTCTTGCGTGTCCCTCCCTCCCACCCCTCTAGGTGGTCGCAAAGCACCGTGCTGATCTCCCTGTGCCATGCGGCTGCTTCCCACTAGCCTTTCTTATTTTACCTGTAGTCTTCCAGTTCCTAGCTGGGAACTGGAGGCTTTAGCTCCACCTACAGGCAGAGTCCCTCTGTGTGAATTTCAACCATGCCTAAATGTTTCCCCAAATGTGCTCCATGGATGTGCTCCCTGCCAAAAAGGTCTTAGAGTCAAATAAGTTTGGGAAACAGAGCATAACCTATCCCTTCTTGGAGACTTCATCTATATTGACAGAAGAAAGCCTCTGAGAAAGTCTTCACTGAAGAAGCTTCTTTAACTCTGTTGAACTCACAGCTTCTTAGACATTTAATCAAAGAATCCATTCCTCACATGACATCTATTAATGTCTGTTGAAATGATTCCATGGAATTATAGTACATGCTTTCTGGATCAGTCCTATTTATGGTCTGGAATTTGGTCAAAAGATACCATACTCGTTATTGTTAGTCCTGTTTTCGACTGGTTCTGGCTTTGTATTCTGAATTTAGGGGATCCAAGGATAATTCTGACAGTATCCATTGAGCCTGCTGCTAAAAGAAGTGCTGGAAAAACTCACCTGATAGGATCCAGTGATGAGTGTTTTAATTCCTTTTGTTCTATAAGGGGGAGACACAGATGCTTACTCACTGGATAAAAGTGGAAAAATGGCACTAACTTGGGAGTGGGATTGGAGGGCTTAGATCATTTCTGACCTAAGGGTGTTAAGTAAGCAAGCAGCTGGCTTCAGGCAATTGACTGAGCCCGCAGCCTAGAGACAGAGTGGTTACGTTTCAGGCTGCCCATTCACAAAGCCCTAGCTGAGGGCTCAGTAGGTCTGGAGATCCAGTGCCTCTTCTGCTCACTCTTTTCTGGGCACAAGGGTGATGTCTCCTTAGTAACACTTGTGCTTACGGAACTGTGTCCACCCAGAGGGGTACATTTAAAACATTCTCATAAAGGAACTTGTAACATAATAAGAAATATATATTTGGTCTTGGCCCCAAGTTTCTGACACAGAGCTCCTAAAATCCTTGTTATTTCCTGAATGATAGGGGTGTAGGATCATCTTTTATTATACCATTTAGTCTTTCCTGACACAAGGGCTTCTAAGTTCCTTGGAATCTCCTGAGTGAAGTGTGTGTTTTTTTGGGGGGTTTTTTTGTCTGTTAATGAGATGACTAGTAGCTGGAGCCCCTAGATAACTACAGGAGGTAGGTCGGTCACCAGAAAAACCAAGTCTTGGCTAAAGGTTTAGAACTTTCAGCCTCGTACTCCCACCTCCATGTTGGGGAGGGTACAGCCAAGAAGCTACTGCAAGCAGGCAGTACAATGTGACAAAATCTCATCTTGTAGATCGGTGTCCACAGCTTCTTGAAGAACCTTTACTAGAATGGAGTGTGAGAGTAATTTAGGGGGAATGTCTGGTTTTGAAGGAGGCAGAGGGAAGAGCCTGTTTGGGTTCAGCCAGGACCCAGAGCTCACTATTGAACTGTGGACGAAGAAGGTCACCTGCCATAATAAACAAAGGATATTCTGGCCATCAAGCAAGTCCTCAGCCACTGCAGCCATCCGCCCCGCCCTCCCACGGGATTCAGGATGACAAAAGCGGGATACTGTCCCTAGATAGTTAAACCTGTCGACTGAAAAAAAAAAAAGCACAACCTAAAAGCTGAGAATTGTGTTTTATTTGGCAGACAAAACTGAGGACTTAAGCCCAGGACACAGTATCTCAGATAGCTCTGGGAGACTGTTCTGAAGAGGTAAGGGGGGAGCCAGAATATATAGGAGTTTTTGCAACAAAGACCAGGTAGTCAGAACATCAAAAGATTACTGTTAATGAAAGAAAACCAGATACCTCAAGTTAAGGAATGCTTTTCTATATATGGGAAGATGCGAGTCCGGGCTCACTGAAATCATTCCTTTGATGTGCACCTCAGCTCTCTGGGGCCAGTATCCTGTGTTTTCTCACCCTGAGTCTCCTCAGGGTGCACTATGGGGGGGTTGGTGGTGGCTGCGGTGTTGGATGGCAGGCATCCTATTTCCATCCTGAGTTCCCTCAGGGCTCACCATCAGGCAGCTGTCATGTGATGGCTTGATGGCTGCAACATCCTTTGTTTACCGAAATGGCAGGCAACATTTTTTTCATTGATAAGGTCCGTATTCAAGGAATAATTTAAATGAACTCAGACTCTTGCATCTTCCTGAACCACTGGACCACCAGGGAAGTCCCTGTTTTTCTTTAATTAACAGTAATCTTTTGACGTTCCCACTACCTGGTTTCTTGCAAAAACTCCTCTATATCCTGGCTCCTGCCTCACCTCTTCAGGGCAGTCCCTCAGTCATCTGAGAGGCTGTCTTCCAGGCTTAAGTCCTCAGCAAGTCCGTCAAATAAAACGTAATTCTCAACTTTTAGGGTGTGCATTGTTTTAATCAACAGAACAAGGACAGATAACTATACTTGACCTAGACACAAAGCAGGTTGTTTTTGAGGGAACAGCCAGCCTTGTGAACTGGATAATAGCCACTACAATATCTGTTTACCCTGAGAAGGGAGACGGCCTAACTCCCTCTGAAAACACCAGTGGAACACTCCAGATGAAGCAGCCGATATGCTTCATCTGCAAACCACGTGGGACTGGCTTCATTATAGTATACTCACCTGCTGACTATGCCCGTCACCTGAGTCATGGTGAATGTTGTGGTTGAGGGGGCCCCTTTTGCCTTGGCACCTCATGTAACCTTAGTGTTGCATAATCGAGCAACAGTCTGGAATTTGCTACCTTAGCTTCTCCTCACGGGTCTTACAGATGCCTATAAAAGCGTTAGGTTAATTAACAAGAGAATGGGGAGAGGCAGAGGGGAGAGTCAAGGGACTGGTGTTAGGAAGATGAAAACTTTAAAGTTGTTATTAAGAAATAAGGTGAATAAAGGAAATATTGATGGGATGAAACAAAGAGACGAAAGAGTCATGGAACTCATCCCAGTAGGGTGGAAAGATTTAGATGGTTATTTAAAAATGGGTCGCATAAAACTGACATTGATGGGGTTAAAACAGATCTTACCACTGCACTGTCAAAGGTTGGGCAGGCCAATGGGACTCCCAAACAAGTCAGCTTTATTTACCCAAGTTTGGAGACATTTTAAAAACTGGAAAGCAAAGTTTACAATGAGAAACCTGACCTGCAGCCCCTTGGGGCAATAGTCAGATTAGTTAAGATAAAGATTGACAAAAGGGTCAAGGTCCCTTGGTTCAACTCCCTTTGCTGGGAACCCAAAGCCGTACACACAAGAGTGGTAAAATATGGTCAGAGGATGCAGAAGAAGTTTCCAAGTCCTTGATATGGGAGCCCCATGCACTGAGCCCCAACCATATTGGTGAAACCCTGCCGCTTGGGCCACTTAGATTGAGAGAATGAAGAAATGTGATTGCTGTTTTTTTGGCTGTGTGGGGTCTTGGTTGCTGCGCACGGGCTTTCTCTAGTTGTGGCGAGCGGGGGCTACTCATTGTTGCGGTGCGCGGGCTTCTCATCGTGGTGGCTTCTCTTGTTGCAGAGCACGGGCTCTAGGCACGTGGGCTTCAGTAGTTGTGGCACACGAGCTAAGTAGTTGTGGCTCACGGGCTCTAGAGTGCAGGCTCAGCAGTTGTGGGACACGGGTTTAGTTGCTCTGTGGCATGCGGGATCTTCCTGGACCAGGGCTCGAACCCGTGTCCCCTGCATTGGCAGGTGGATTCTTAACCACTGCGTCACCAGCAAAGTCCCTGTTTTTTTGGTTTTTTAAAATATTTCTTTATTTATTTGACTGTGCCGGGTGTTAGTTGTGGCATGTGGGATTTTGTTTTTTCAGTTGCGGCAAGCAGGATTTTTAGTTGCAGCGTGAGGGATCTATTTCCCTGACCAGGGATCGAACCTGGGCCCGTTGCATTGGGAGCAGCGTGGAGTGTTAACTACTGGACCACCAGGGTAGTCCCTGATGATTGGAATGTTTAAGTGGGTTTATGTAAAGAAGTTGTGTCTCCTTTACCTTCCACAATGTTTGGTCTAGTGGTGGTCCTGCCAGTGTGACTCTTGGAAGGTCAAGGGCACCCTCCTCAGTGCAATTGCAGGCAAATTAGGGAGCTAGAAGCATAGGGTCCCAGAAGGTTGGAATGGCTCTGAGGAGGAATGGAAAACGCCATTCAAACTCAGTAAAGTTTGGTGGTCAAAGTTGGGATGAGGAGGTTGGAGCAGCCAGGCTTTGAGGTCACAGTGATTTATTATCCACGGACAGCTGGGACTGCCCTAAGGGAAGACATCTGGAGAGATGAGGATGCAGGGCAGGTGCATCCCTGGGCTTAGAGGCTAGAAGGTACTGGATAGAAGTCATGTATCAGGTCTTAAGAAATGGGGTATGTGTGTGTGTGTGTGTGTGTGTATTGGAGGGCAGGTGGCAGGATGGAGGTTAAACCCAGCAGAACCTTGTGGGGATCCTGGGCATGGAAGCCTTTCTCTGTCTCCCGTTTCTTGTTTGTAGGGGATAGGCTTTAGCCTCCATGAACTTTCCTGAGTTCCAAAGGTTCAAAAACTTGCTAACACGGAAGGGAGGAGATGTGGAGACAAGGGAGGAACACTCAAAAGAAACAATAATGCAGCCTTGGGGCAGGGTCCTTGTCCTGGTCCTCAAGGGATACACATGACAATATCTTTAAGCTCTTCTACATTCCTAAAAGCCCCAACAAATGGAAGATGTTAACTACTTGATGAAGCATTCTTCATTCCAGAGAAGGTCACAGTTTGATAACCTTGAGAACCACAGAAACTCATCAGGAGACCACCTGAGGCCAGATTAAAGGAGCACAGGCCCCTGCACACAGTCTGATCCTTATCAGCAACCCCACCCTCGAACCATTGTTATAAAACTCCTCACCATATCCCCCTGGGTTGGAACACACAATTTTTGAGGGCACAAGCCCGCTATGCCTCCCTTTGCCTGGCAAAGCAATGAAGCTATTCTTTTCGACTTCACCCAAAACCCTGTCTCTGAGATTCGATTTGGCACTGGTGCACAGAGGCCAAGTTTTCAGCATCAGAGGGAACCATACTGGAACTTGGGCTGATGACGCAGACAAATCCTCTGGCCCTACACAGCAGCGGGGGTCCAGAGTGGCACCAGACAATCTTAACACCCCAACAGATGTCACTGTCACTGGCAGGTGGAGGGGAGGAAATAAATCTTTTCCCTCTACCCTTCTAAGTTCTCAACTGGGACGCCTCTAATAAAAGACAGATTAACAAGAGAAAAGCAAATTTATCTGATGCAAACTTTATGTGACACAGAAGTCTTCATAAGGAAATGAGGACCCAAAGAAACAATTAAACTTGCGTGCTTTTAAGCTAGTTTTGATGAAGAGTGGAAAGTCGGGGAAAGATGTGATGGGACAGAGGTTATGAGGTCAGTGGAATAAAGCGGCTGAAACTCAGCAAGGCCTGTTCCTGCGGATTCCTCTCTGTGTCCTTCCATCTTTGTGAGATAAGGATACTCCTTCCCTCTGGGTATAGAGGGAGGACACATCTCACGTATGACCTGTTTCAGGGGAAGGTCAGAAAGTCTTGTACGTGCTGTTTCTCAAGTTCCTTCAGCTTAAAATATTCAATATGCCAAGCTTCCATATTTTGGGGTAGCCCCGGTCACAGACATGTACATTGAATTAGTAAATGAACAAGTGACTTGCGTCTGCCGGTGATACAGGGGTGGGGCTGGGAGAGGAAGGAACAGCCTGTGCCCTGGGTGATGTGCACTCCTGACATTGTCGGCCTGACCTTGTCTGGCCTTCTGCTGGTCCCTCCCTGGCAGCGTGGCGCACTGCCAACTGCATAGAAACACAGTGTGACTAAATGTACAATCGCACGTTACTGCCTGGGCCTCTCCTCCAGCGTCCAACCTACCCCTTCCTCTCTTCTGCTGCTGCAGCTGCTGACTGCCTAAGTTGCTCGAAGCCTCCCCCTTGACCTAGGGAGGAGAGTGGACTAGAAAAGTGTATGAAGTCCTCTGGAACCTGGTTTCTGTGATCTCCATCATTCAGGTGTGCAGCTGTCTTCAGTAGTTGAGGGAGGCGTTTGATGGGTGAAGAAGCTGCCTTGATTCACGCAGACCCAGGTGTTCACGGAAGGAAATTTTCAATGTCACCTTTATTTTAACGCAAGAGCAATAGAGTGAAAAGACAAGGTAATGTATTTCAGTGAATGTGCGGAGTTTTAAATGTGACCCTAAAGTTCTTTCACATGCCTGCCACGGAGGGTCGGAGTCAGGTCTTGCCTTGAATGTGGGCCCTGTGACTATTTGACCAACAGAATATGGCAGAATTTGCAGCACATCTGCGCCTGCTTCTGGGCCCAGGCCTTAATAGTGTCCTTGACTTCCTGTTGTTTGGAACCCAGCCACCATGCTTTGAGGAAGCCAAGAAGCTCCACAGGCCACAGGTAGGTGTTCTGGCTGACAGCCCCAGACGAGGTCCCAGTAGATGGCCAGCATCAACCACAGGTGTGAGTGAGTGCGTCCTTACGTGATTCGGGCTCCCAGCCTGTGAGCTGCCCTAGTGGATACTGCAGGGAGTAAGGACAAGTCATTGAGCCTTGCCCAAAGTGCCTGAACTAAATAAACCACTGCTGTTTTAAACCACTAATTTGGGGGATGTTTATTGATTCACTTATTTACATGCTGCACTGCTTGTGGGATTCTTAGTTCCCCCGACCAGGGATTGAATCCAGGACAGGGCAGTGAAAGCACCAAGTCCAAACCACTAGACTGCCAGGGAATTCTGTGGGGATGGTTTATTATAACTACAACATACTACTAATTCAGAATGTCATCAACAGTTACCAAAGAGATGAAAGAATGAGAAGGTATAAATAGCTGGAATGTTCAGTTTTTGTCTTCCTTTATAAATGGGAAGGGAGAAAGAATAATGAAGTCTTTTGAAAAGGGGATGGGGGTGACAATAAGGAAAGACAGACGACAAGGTGATTGCTAAAGGAGGTCTTTCAAATCAGACACAAAATAAGTGTTGGAAGAAAGCGTTGAACTTATTTAAGAAGCAACACCTGCCACCCCCCCCACCCCCTGTGTTCAGAGATGTTACACACTAATTCCATTGCAAGGAAATTTAAATAATTATAAACAGGGCACAAAGAAAAGTATCAGAAATTTAGGGTAACAATGGTGGAATAAAGCCAAATTATAAATTCCTTCTCTGAAATTTTCCCCACACTATCAACCAATTCTCTGGTTCTCTGGACACCAACGTAATGAGAAAACTGTTTTTCTTTACTATTCATACCAACATTTCTAATACCAGATGTATGGATTTCTCTGGGTCTGGTATTGTCACCATAAGCATCTTTGTTGCAAACGTTTTTACGGCACAACTAGTTGGCCATAAGGCAAATTTGCCATAAAACATAAAATCATGAAAAATAAAATGGGACATCAAAGAGGACATAAACATCAAACATGAGAAATGAATAACAAAATGAAAAAGACTTTATTGCAAAATACAAAGTAGTTGTATTTAAAACGTGTGTAGATGCATGGCAATACTTCACAAATAACTGATTTTATTTTCTAGGTTGTACCTAAGCACTTGCCTTCCAAGTGTTTTGTTCAGAGTATTTTATACTATTTTTTTCTTCTTGATTTGTCTCCTTGTTCAGCATTGCATCTTCCTTTTTGCTAATATTTCTTCCTTCATTAAGAGAGGTATCAAAAAAAAAAACAAAACAAAACAAAAAAAAAAAAAAAAAAAAAAAAAAAGAGAGGTATCAGTTTCCAAATACTAGGATGCATATTTGTTTTTTTTTAAATCAACTTTTATTCACGCATGCCAAGATTACATTAGATTTTTTAAAAAATTTATTTATTTATTTAGGCTGCGTTGGGTCTTCATTGCTGCGCGCGGGCTTCTCATCTGTGGTGGCTTCTCTTGCTGCGGAGCACGGGCTCAAGGCGCACGGACTTCAGTGTTGGCAGCACGTGCAGGCTTAGTTGCTCTGCCGCACGTGGGATCTTCCCAGACCAGGGCTTGAACCCGTGTCCCCTGCACTGACAAGCGGATTCTTAACCACTGCGCCACCAGGGAAGTCATAGGACGCATGTTTGTCAGTGCATATTTGTGTTGTGAAAGTCTTCTACACTGTTGTGTGTTCTTGGCGTGTTGTCACATGTCCGTTGACAGATGTTCCAAAGTTCTGAGAGAAATGTGAGTTCAACTCTGCACCTTTGGGGCCCTCGGCCTCTTTCTTCTCCAATATAGTGTGTTTCAAAATAAAAAGTCAACTCTTGGGGCAAATCGTTGTCACCTGTCAGCTCGATAAAACCATCGATAACGTCACTGACTGGAAGAAATGCGAACACTTAGTGCATTTAATTTTTGTGTTAAATTCGGCACCTGTTTCATAGTGCAACTTTTCTCCAATATCAATGATTTTGTGGTAAATGTTTTTTGCCATACGAAATGAACGGCCAGTTATAGTTGTATTCAGGTATATGGTAGAGAAAGCGATGATACTTGCTTTCTCAAATTCGGTCATTGAGGATTCAGGATCTAATGTGGGACATAGATTCATTAAAATCTGCTGTAAGTCTCTTCAGCTTTCCCTGGAAGTAAAACGAACAGATGAGGGATGCTGCCATTTGTTATTAATATATGTAAGGTATATAACTGATAGCACATATCTGGACTATATTTAAATGTTCCATCACATGCCCAATCCTTATATTTCACCAAATCATCTAACCCAGATTCTGTGCCACATATCAAAATTTTGCCCACATAGCAAAAAATTTTCACCATTTTCAAGAAACTTATACTCATCAGGAATTGCATAACCATTTCTTTTTTGGGGGATAGGAGGAGTTGATTCCTCTTTTGCCTCCAACTTCTAATATTGCAATGATAAATTTGGTAAAGATGGCATTAGAGAACCAGCTGTTGTATCTAAATTAGTTAAAAAATCAATACTTTATTGATTATTCAAAATATTTATTGAGCAATATGTTTGATAAGACTTAGAAGAACCTCTGTACACTTTATTAAATAAAATTTTGTTTCCTTACTCTTAATGATTATATTTGCAGTGAAATTTACTTCTACTGCTTTTTAGTACAGTGTTTAGGTAGCTGATACTCTAGTAACTATTTTGACCTCATTATTATGAAAAAAAAATTGAGTCCCAAGCAACTGATTTATTAGTGAGCAGGCAGATACACTGGAAATTTCCGGAATGGTATTCTAATATAGGTAAAGGACAGGGAAGTGTTTTTTATCACACATTTGTCTATTCACTCATTTCCCTGTAAGTTTCATGGGGAGGAAGACTTTGCCGATTATTTTCATTGCTATATATCCCTGGGCTGTGACTAGTACTTGGTATATAGTAGGTACTCAGTAGATGTTTGTCAAATTCACTAATCCATTCATTCAGCCAGCATTTGTTGATCACCACAGGCACTGTGCTAGATGCTGGAGAGGAAAAGATGGGGGAAATCTTTGTTCTTGTCTTCAAGGAGCTGAGGTATACTGGAAGAAACAAATAATGTGTAGTGATAAAAATATGTTTAGATATATATAAAAGAGAATAACATACAGTGGGTGCTGGGGGACGAGATGAATTTTACAGGAAAATAGATGTCAAGAAGGGGTTGTTATAAGAAAAGAGAGGACATAGCTGGAAGAGAAATCATGTTTTGTGGTTCTAGAATCAGTCCTATTCAAATTGCTCAAACCTGACCCTGATGACTTTGACAGCATTATCCTTTTCTGATGGTTGAATATTTGACTTCAATGGTTCCTGGTAAAGACACATTGATAAATCTGTTGCTTTGTTTTAATCAGCTTCTAATAGGACCACACCTCTTTAAATACCTATTTTTTTCAACTCCTACACAAACATCTCATTTTAAAGTTAAATCCCAAGATCATAGATTGACATGTGGATTTCCATGCCACTCAGGTGATTTCATGTCCTGATGCTATGTACACACCTTGAGCAATTGAAAGTGCTGATTCAAGCTCCAAAACAATTTTCTCTCTGATAAGTATGGCTTCTAAAAATTCATTCTAGAGACTTCCCTGGTGGCGCAGTGGTTAAGAATCCACCTGCCAATGCAGGGGACACGGGTTAGATCCCTGGTCCAGGAAGACCGCACATGCCGAGGAGAAACTAAGCCGGTGCGCCACAACTACTGAGCCTGCTCTCTAGAGCCCGAGAACCACAACTACTGAAGCCCGAGCACTCTAGGGCCCGTGTGCTGCAACTACTGAAGCCCATGCCCGCGCACCGCAACGAAGAGTAGCCCCTGCTCTCCACAACTAGAGAAAAGCCCGCATGCAGCAATGAAGACCCAATGCAGCCAAAATAAATAAATAAAATTCAAAAATTAAAAAAATAAAAATTCATTCTAAGGGTTGGTGGGTGGGCCGGGACGCTGTGGCCCCAGGGCTGGGGGCGCCCAGGCAGGTCAGCTGGAAAAAAAATAAAAAAAAAATAAAAATTCATTCTATTTGGGGTTTAAATGTAACACGCCCATGGTCTCCTAGTTAACAAGTGGATAACCAGAGACTTAAAATCCGTTATAAGAAAAGTTACAGTGGAGATAAAGTTTTCAATTAACTTTAATGACCTGAATAAGAGGGAATGACATTTCTGAACACTTGAGAGTCATTTCTAAAAGCATAAACTCATCTATTTATTCCAAAAGCATTTACTTCCACCCCCTAGCTCTTGGATGCTGGGACTACAAAGATGAATGAGCTACAGAGCCTGGCCTTAAAGAATGTACTGTTTGGCATGTGGAATCAGGCTCAAAAACACTCTAATGTACCTACTATGTCAGAAGAGAGAGCAGAACAGCACTGACCTGCTCAGAGGAGGTAGAGAATGCTTTCAAGGAGGTGATTTCGGAATGATCTGAAGGACGACTTGCTCATTGGGTGAAAGGAGGATGGAATGCAGGGCACAGATGTGGGAGGCTTGTCCTTTGATACCGCTGGTGTGAAGGGCATGTACTCTTTCATTCAACAAGTATTTGAATGCTAGGCTTGAGCTAGAAGTCATTAATCAAGGACTGATGCAGATTTAGGGAGGATGCACCACGTTAAGTTTGAGGGAATTGGCAGAGGTGAAAAGAGGGAAGGAGCATAGGAAAGAGTTCCAGGAGGAAAATGTAGCAGGTAGCTGATCTCTTTCCATGGGAGATTTAGCGCATGCCAGGTCCTACTTAAAGGGCTTTATACATACTATCACATGTAAATACATGTTATCACATGTTATCTCCTGTTGAACAAAAGAATAAACTGACTCATTGGGTAAGTAACATGTCCATGGTCTCCTACTTAGTAAGTGGATAACCTGGCCTGGTTATCTGATTCGAACGCCCTTGCTTTTAACCACTGTGCTATACTGTCTTCCCAGCTGTTCAGGAGAACTATCGGTTTTACATGATGACTGAAATCACAGGCCTGGTAGACATTTCTCAGGCGGAGAATCGATACTGGGAAGCAACCCTGGGAATAATAATGCGAATGGATAAATTTGTGAAAACACAGTAATAATTCTATTTCTACACTTACTTTATTGCCACATGATTTATGATGCCATTTACTAAATGGAGTGTTGAATTTCACTGGGCTTAACTGGGTTGAAGTTATCCAGACATCAGTAACCCACATCAAAACCAGGACGACTCAAGAAGTAATTCGAGTTTTCTGGCACTCCTGCCTCAACAATCTAGAATCTAGGGCACTGTTCTAAGATGATCCTCCTTTTTGGTTCGAAGGGTTTCTTTTTTATGATTTTTTTGGCTGAGGAGGCTGTCTGGCCACGCTGCGGATCTTGGAGTGCAGGTGATTACTGATCACTAGTGTTTTCCGGGCGAGACAGTGGCGCTAACCCCCTCCCCTTTCCCCCCCTTCCCCCTCCTCCTCCCAGGCTGGAAAGGTGCAGGATCCGCTAAACCGTGCTTCGCACAGTGGCGGCCGGAGCAGACGCGGGATGGTCGCGCGCCCCCAGCAGAGCAAAGGGGGGCAGCGAGAGAGCCTGGGGAAGGTACGGGCGGGGAATCGGGGTGCGGACACCACCTGGAAAGAGCAGAGGTTCAATTGGGCGGGGGAGGCATTTGCCGAGTGCAGGTGTGGAAGAAGCTGCCCCAGGCCCACCCTTTGCAGCCGAGGGGGCGGGGAGCCGGGCCGGAAACCCGGAGACTGCGGACGGGGCGCAGTCCTTGGGCGTTCCCTCG
>NW_020175387.1:1173734-1174006 GCF_003031525.2 Neophocaena asiaeorientalis asiaeorientalis | reverse complement strand
GGGCAAGTGATAAATACGTAACGCGCCGAAATGGGGAAGGTAGGTGGGGCAGAGGGGGCAAAATATATCCTATGACAGGCAAGTTCGGCCGTGGCTCTTACGAGCTACCACGGTGAGGGCTCGGCTTAAAGGGGTGGTTGGCAGTTAATGACCTTGCCGAGGTGAAGGCAGTTGGGCGAAGAGACAAAGATCAGTTACAGAATCCGCTGTGCGAGGGCAGAGCCTCCAGCCCCTCGCGGGGCGGGCCGGGGACTGTGTGGGGTTGTGTCGAG
>NW_020175387.1:1146348-1173464 GCF_003031525.2 Neophocaena asiaeorientalis asiaeorientalis | reverse complement strand
CGGGGGGGGGGGCAGGGATAATGGCCTTGGGTTCTGGAAGTCCCTGGAAATATGTGCAGAATTTTGCACTTGCGGAGAATTTTCTTCGGAAAGGGTCTTTCCTTGGCGTGACGTCCCGCCGCCCCTTCCCCAGAAGGTTTAGAACTACTTGGGTAGAGAAGGACCGTTCACTTAGGGAAATGTACTGAAGGATTTTAAATTGGGTGGTTCCTCCAGAAAGGATAGAGACGATCTTTTAAAGGTGTTTCACTGTTAGCTGAAAACCTTTATTTTTAATGTTTGATTTCACAATTTTGAAATTTGAACTTCTTCTGCGCATTACTTCTCTTCTGATGCATCCTTGTGATTTAAGGGAGCATGATGAACATTTGAAATCAAAATTGTGATGGGCAGGCGGGTTAATAGTAACCTTGTAGGAGAAAAGATTGCAGCATTGTTCCTGGTGGCTATTTCTTCTCCGTCCTTGCTTTCTTAACATGATTCACACATACTGTTGTGCATTGAGCTGTAGTAGGAAAAAAAAAATATTTTTTAATAAAGCCATCAAAACCCAGACATTTTGCATCTCGATTGTTTTGTAAAATGGCAAGTTTTTCATTTTTCACTTTGCCTATGTTTTACTGCAAAACAGAGATAACACATACCACTTGAACTGTAGATTTGCTGCCGTTTGCAGCAGGCCTGTATTAGATTTGTGAAACACTTAAACGGCAAACTATGTGATGTCTGTTTTTTTTTTTTGTCCTGCTATGTTTTCAGCCCAGGGCACCATTGCCACGTTCCATTGCATGGCAGTGTAGTTGAAGTTTATTCCTAAGTGATCATTAGTTGGTAGGATATAGTGCAGATTTCCTCACACATCACTAAATTTTTCCTTAAAAACCTGTGTTTTGTATTTGTAAAAATGTTGCTGTATAATCCAAGTATGTACTGTTAACTTCAGATATACTGCCACGTAATTTCTTTTTTTTAAAGATTTAATTTTATTTATTTTTTGGCTGCGTTGGGTCTTTGTTGCTGCGTGTTGGCTTTCTGTAGTTGGCGGCGAGTGTGGGCTACTCTTCGTTGCAGTGCGTGGGCTTCTCATTGCGGTGGCTTCTCATTGCGGAGCACGGGCTCTAGGCACACGGGCTCTAGGCACACGGGCTTCAGTAGTTGTGGCACGCGGGCTCAATAGTTGTGGCTCGCGGGCTCTAGAGCACAGGCTCAGTAGTTGTGGCACACGGGCTTAGTTGCTCCGCGGCATGTGGGATCTCCCCAGACCAGGGATGGAACCCATGTCTCCTGGATTGTCAGGCAGATTCTTAATCCACTGCGCCACCAGGGAAGTCCCTGCCATGTAATTTTTAAGTTTCAGTTTTTTATTTGGAAGTAACTTCAAGTTTACAGTAGAGTACCAAGAATAAGAATAATACAAAGAATACTCATGTAACCTTAACTCAGAGTCACCAATTTATCATTTGCTTTCTCTCTGTCACACACACATAATATTTTTTTTCTGGATCATTCGAGGGTCAGTTATATACATCATCGTCTCTACTCCTACTTAATTAAGCATGGAAAACCATATAAATTAAACATTTTAGCTTACTTGGCTTGCCTGGAATGAAATTCTAGGAAGGAGTGGCTTGGTCTGATTTTCAACAAAGAATAAGAATATCAAAAATATCAAAGGTGTTCATCACCATTATTAGTATATAAATAATACAGGAATTGAGACTGAGTGGTTTTCCTGTGTTAGGATCAGGTTCTGGAAGATACAATTGGCCGGTGTGTTGGGGTTTTTTCCTTGTAGTTAACCTCCTCTTTACTTCTATTACTCTGTTTTCTTTTCTTTTGTATACTTTGAGCACTGGATATCTGATCATTTATGTATGCAGATCATAATAAAGAAAGGGGAAAAGTCTAGATACTGCAAAATTGGATTTTGTTAATATTAGACTGAATAGTGGGAGACAGGCTTAGTATAATCAAATCATGTATAGATATACTTGTGCTTCTTCTAGATACTCAAGAAAATATTAGATGAGTGTCTAGAATCCATAGTAATTATAATTTATATTTGTGTATGATTGATTTTGAAGAAATCCCTGAAGTTCTATATAGAATCCTTGCCATTATGTTGTTTTAGAGGTCAAGCCCTTTGTTAAGGAACATTTTTAAGGAGTCGAGCTTTTATTTATAGTTTAACATATAATGGAAAGAAGGGGACTTTGAACCAGACAAAACTGAGTTTTAATCCTAGCAGTGTGACTGGGGAAGTAACCCAACTTCTAGAAAAATGGGGATAACACCTGCATCCCAAGGTGATGAGGATTAAATGAGCTAATATAAAAATGACAAAATATGGCACCTGGTATATATAAAATTGGTGTCTGGTAAATGTTAGTTTCCTTTTTTTCTTAGCTGGTATTATGTGGGGTTTTTCACTGGAATGGTTCATGGAGTGAGACTTCTATATACTTAGAATATTTCATAGGCTCTTAGGAGATAGTAAAATTCATACTAAATAGTTTTGATTTTCTTACATAAAAATAATTTTGGGGGGTACCTACTTTTAAAAAGAAATTAAAATGAAAAGCTTTTTTTAAAACACTTTTTAAGGAGCCCATGAATTTTTTAGAGTAAGAAGCTTTGAGTTGGTATTTAGTTTTGTAGTAGTTTGGAGTGTAAGAATGGGGATAGTAAATGTTTTTGCTTTTCATATTGTCAGGTAAGACATTTAAGAGAGGATTGCCTGTCAGTCGTGGGTTGGGTGCCAATATAAAATTTATAGATATGTTAATTTAATAATGCCATTTTATAAAGCAGGATTTAATTGTTGAGGATTTTATAGATTTAATTTTGCACAGCTTTCAATTAATCAGATGAGCAAATTTTAATTCATAATAAAAGCAGTGAGTGATATCAGCAGTACATTTCAGATACCTGTAGGACCTTTAATTCTTCATGAGTGGCAAGTCTTCTCCAGTGAGTAGTGCCTTCTCTCCATAAACTGCCCTGCCTGTTTTCATTTAGTAGCTTGGAATCTGGAACTGCATGTTCTAATGTGCCTGACTGGATATCACTGTAGGGCATTTTTGGGACATGTGAATAGGTTTTTCTAAAAGTACACAGTTGTAATTGGAATAAATGGTAGCTGGAAACTTTTGACAGAAGAGGAAGAGGTGGATTTTATGAAACCGTGGGTAGTATAAAATGCTCTGCATTTTATTGATATGACTTGATATTTTATCAAATTCTTTTAAATATAGGACAGTAGACCTGGCATGTCTTTAAGTAAGACATGAAATGTTGAAGAGTTGTGCCACTGTGGGCATTCCAAATTGCCTGTGGTATAGTTATAATCTTTATATTGATATAGATCTAATACAACTTGTTTGTGGAAAATAATATGTTCAGAATTTTTATCCAGTTACCTTACAGAGTACTGTTACAGACATATTAGTTTCATGTTTTAACGTATACAGATTTTTATAATTGTGAAGGAAAGGCTTACGGAATATTTAAAATTGTATGGTCAGTTTTGAGTGAATACGTGCTTTCATTTGTGCTTTTTCATAAAACTGCTTTATGTATACCAGAAGATCAGAACTTTAAAAAATGTACCCCTATATCTTATTGTGCCTACTTCTCAGGATCAGCCACTAGTATTACCAGAATCTAATACTGAAGAAACACGTACAGGTCTATAGACAAGGATTTGTAATTTTTAGAGGCTTACATAAAATAAAAAACAAAATGAGATTTCTCAAATTTGGTAAATTCTTACTAAATAATGTTAAATTCTGGAAAATAAGGGACATTAGATCACTGAGATGCTTTTAGTGGTTTGTTCATGTTCTAATGTCCAAATGAATTGTTTTCAATTAAAAAAAAGAAAACTGGCTAGGTTTGTAGTTTTAGTTGTAGATAGTGTATTTTAATACCATTTGATTAATGCTACACTTTTTAATGATGTCATCTTTTGAATAGAGTGTAAATGTTTAAGTTTCATAATTTACTCCTTTCAAATTCTGTTACTCTTTTGCTTGTGTTGAACAGGGAATTGACTTTTTTTGGTCTACCTAAATATATTAATTAATACCATAGAATTATAGAATTTGAGTTGAACGGAAGTATCTTATTTATTGTTACAAATTACCCCAGAAATTAAGAACTTAAAACAAATATTTATTATCTCAGTTTCTGTGGGTTAGAAATCTGGGTGCAGCTTATCTGGGTGCCTGTGGTTCAGGGTCTCTTAGGAGGTTGCAGGTAAGCTGTCTTTGGGGCTGTAGTCTCATCTGAAAGCTTGACTGGGGGAAGATCTGCTTCTGAGTCATTCATGTGACTCTTGGCAGGATTCAGTTCCTTGGGGGCGCTGGACAGAAAGCCCCAGTTTCTGTTGGGCTGTTGGTCCAAGGTGTCCCTCAGTTCTTTGTCACGTAGGTCTGACCACAGGGCAGCTCACAATATGACAGCCAGCTTCCCGCAGACCAAACAGGTGAGAGAAGGAGAGCAGGTGACACCCAGGAGGGAAATGATGGTCTTTTTATAACCCAGTCTTGGAAGTGGTAGCTCATTATTTCTGCTGTATTCTATTTGTTGTTTGCCTACCAAAGGACTTACATTTACTTTTTAAAGATTAAAAAAAAAAAAAAAAGGAAGAAAATAGAAGCAAGAGAAAGAACTCAAAGATACATAAAGCAATTTACCAAAGCTCAAAAGGTAATCTCCTGAAGCGGTTTCCCTGGTGGCACAGTGGTTAAGAATCTGCCTGCTAATGCGGGGGACACAGGTTCGAGTCCTGGTCTGGGAAGATCCCACCTGCCATGGAGCAACTTAAGCCCGCGCACGTCACAACTACTGAGTCTGCGCGCCACAACTACTGAAGCCCATGTGCCACAACTTCTGAAGCCCATGCACATCACAACTACTGAGCCTGCACTCTAGAGCCCATGAGCCACAACTACTGAAGCCCGTGTGCCACAACTTCTGAAGCCTGCGCACCTAGAGCCCGTGCTCCACAACAAGAGAAGCCACTGCAGTGAGAGCCCCGTGCACCATAACAGAGCAGCCCCCACTCTCAGCAACTAGAGAGAGCCCGTGTGCAGTAGTGAGGACCCAATGCAGCCAAAAATTAGATAAATGGATAAATAAATTTATATATAAAAAAGGTAATCTGAAGAGCTTGGACTAAAACTTAAATTCACTGGTGCTCAGGCTTTGTGCTATTTCTACAAATGCGATTCTCTTGGAAAATACAAAAACTGGTACAGATGGTGAGGTCACTATTGTAAGAAATAATTGAGGAGCTTCCCTGATGGCGCGATGGTTAAGAATCCTCCCAATTCAGGAGACACGGGTTTGAGCCCTGGTCCAGGAAGATCCCACATGCCGTGGAGCAACTAAGCCCACATGCGGCAACTACTGAGCCTGCGCTCTCTACGGCCCGTGAGCCAAACTACTGAGTCCGCGTGCCAAACTGCTGAAGACCGTGCTCCTAGAGCCCATGTTCCGCAACAAGAGAAGCCACCAAAATGAGAAGCCCACATGCCACAACGAAGAGTAGCCCCCGCTCGCCGCAACTAGAGAAAGCCCACGTGCAGCAACAAAGACCCAATGCAGCCAAAAATAAATAAATAAATATTTTTTAAAACAAAGAAATAATTGAAAATTTTGAAAGTCATTTTGAATTGACTCTAGTTTGTCATTTTGAAAAACTTGTAGCCATATATACATATATACACACACACACATATGTATATTCATATGGTATCTGTGTGTATATATGTATTTCCAGAACCTTTGCTTCTGAGGGAAAGTTCAGTATTAAAAATTTTATAGCATAAAAATTTCTACACAAGTGATTGGATTTAGCTCTTTTGGTATATGTCAAAATTGTGTTGTTGCTTTTTAGATAATTTTTTTGGGGGGACTGTACATAATTTTTAATGTAACTTTTCCCATTACAAAATCCCATTATTTATTGATTTATTTGGGTTTTCCTGCCCTTTTTTTTTTTTTGCGGTACGTGGGCCTCTCACTGTTGTGGCCTCTCCCATTGCGGAGCACAGGCTCCAGACGCGCAGGCTCAGTGGCCATGGCTCACGAGCCTGGGCGCTCCGCGGCATGTGGCATCCTCCTGGACCAGGGCACGAACCCACGTCCCCTGCATCGGCAGGCGGACTCTCAACCAGTGCGCCACCAGGGAAGGCCCCTGCCCTTCTTTGATATCTATTTTTAAATTAAGTGTAGAAGACATTTGCTATATGAAAAGAAATACAACCATGGCGAGGAGGTTAGACCCATAAGGAAACAAATCCAAATGTAACAATGGGATGTGTCAGGATGGTAATTTTCTTTTCGAAAATTTTATGTAAAAATTTGATATGCATGCTATTTTTATAATGATGATAATAAAATCAGAAACAGGGAAAAAAGTGCAACTAGGTACTCTCACTATGTGCTCTTTTCCATACTACCTAAGAGAATATGTGTGTGTTACATCTTCTTTAGGCTTAATTTATCTTATAGAGGAGGGGAAGAAAGCTGTTTAAAACGTTACTGGAGCAAGGGAAGTATATATTAAATATTAATCTGAAACTTTTACATTGTTTTAACAGCTTCACTTTTGCTGAAATTGTCGTAGAACACTAGAACCAGAAGGGACGTTGTGCAGCCTAGATCTGCACTGTCCAGTATGGTGGTCACTAACCACAGGGTGGCTATTCAACTTTAAATAACATTAAAGAAAATTTAAAATTTACTTTCTCAGTTGTTCTAGCCAGATTTCAAGCGCTCAGTAGCCACATGTGTCTAGTGGCTACCGGTTTGGACAGCAAAGATATAGAACATGTTTGTCATCATAGAAAGTTCTACGCTGATTTCGATCTACTCTATTTTTTGTATTTGATTTTGGTCACGGGCATGTGTTTAAAGTGCTAATCATTGCGATTACCAACTAAGTTGAACTTATTTCTTCATTTTCATTTTCTAGTTTTTGGAGCCGTGAGGGATACAGCAGTTTGGTCAATATTGTTTTAACATGCTTCAAATAAATCAGGTGAGTTTGTGTTAAGGCATGTCACACTTATATGGTGCTTGGGCCATAAATCGTGGAGCATTTTAACTCAGCTTTTCTATAACCATAACCTGCCCACTGCTTTATAGAGCAGTTACATGCTATATATTCATCATAGGAAGACTGCAGGGCAGGTTGTGTAAGGATTATAGTGATAGTCCTGAAAGTTAAGTTTTAAGTGTGCAGAGTAGAAGGTTTTTCTGTTCTTTTTGATGTCACATCTCCAGGACTTGTTGATGTGTTCAGAATGCTTACAGTTATGATCTAACTTCAGTAGGTGGCAGTTCTGCCGACCGAAAGCATTTCTAGTGACACATCTTGCGAAGTGGTTGTATCAGTGTGTTAAAAAAAGAGTCCTTTTCTAGGGCACTGGAAAAGGCTGGAAGAAAGTGGTCTGCTAAATAAACTATAGCATACAATGCCTTAGACTTACTGTAGAAATATTTTTCTTAGGTCTTGACATTTCTCCAAGAACTTTATACATTTAATCTTATCCTTTCTGCACATAAAGGGCATTGTATCATAACTATAATATTAGAAAGCACTTTGATTTATTTCACATTTGCAAATCAAGAGAGAAGAAAGTAATTTGATTGCAAGAAGTAGTTAATTCTTTTGTGATTTGAGGAAGTAATACATGACCCCTCCCAGCCCCCGCCCCATCCAGCTCACTTGGCCTAAGAAATCTCCAGTTCCTGTGTATCACACACCATCTCTAAGCAAATGACTTCTCAGTTTATACCTGGTCTAGACTTCTTTTCTGAGCTCCAGACTTAGGTAGCAGTTACCAACTTGATCTCTTAACTTGGATGTCTTTATGCATCTCAGACTTAACGTGTGCCCAGGAAACAATCTAAATGCTTCAGTCACACTAGACTCTTTCAGGTCTGAGGTTGAGCCAGGTCGCTCCAGCTTGACCTCTTTTCACCCACCCTGTGCTTGGTTCACTTGACTCCCAGGCCCAGGATTTGCCTCATAGCACCCTGCCTTTCTATTTAATGACATCCTGACATTCAAAGTTGTATTAAAATGTGTAATATTATTTAACGTCTGCCTTCCTTGTTAGATGTTGTGCTCCGTGAAGGGAGTGACTTTGCTTGTGTACTCCTATATCCCCAGGGCCTAGAATAGTTCTTGTTGTATATGATTTTCATGTATTTGCTGAACGAGTGGATGAATGGTGCCAGGGTTGTCACTAAAGCAAGGAGATCTCCATCCTTGTCAGCAGTAACCACATAATTGTGTTGTCCGTTTTGGTATTATATGATGCTGCTTTACACAAATGCCATTAATGTAAAATCTCTCCCTTATGCACAGTCTTTGATTTTCTCCTTGAACTAGACAATTTTCTTGTGCCACAAGTATTGCTTTCATCAGTGACGTTACTAACATGGGCTAAAAGGAATCATACTGTGCTTAGTGCTTCCTGTGCCTTCATGGTTGCTGTCAAGTCCCATTAGATGCATTGATGGAGCTTTATGAGATGTGACATACAAACTGTGCTGTAGGTGTGAAGTTCCCCCCAAGTGACTGTACAGATACCTGCCATTAATTATATGGGTACAGTTATTCTACTATAGACAGATGGAAATGATCATTTTATGTCAGGCAACATCACTGAAAATTATAGTTGATAGATTAGTCCTAATGAGGATTTACAAACCATCTGTGCTACTGGTTGTGTTGAACCAGGCATTGCAAACAACTCCTAGGCAGTGTTCTGCATGGCCACAGCAGCTCCCTGGGCTTTGGCTAGAAAGTGTCCACAGTGCCTGGAGATATGCATGCTTTGCTTGTAACAGATACGTGTTCCTTGGCTTGCTTGCTTCAGGACCCTCTCTTGACTAAGTTTTCAAAACTTTTCAAGTCTGAGGGGAAAAGCTAACCTAATTTGGAATAGTAGAACTTACAGAGAAGACTTTGTTTTCATCCAGACTTAAAAGTCACATTGAATTCTTAAACATATGAGTGATTTTTCTGTTTTATTATGTTCACAGTGACTGCTTTCCCATTAGAGGTTTCTCAAGGTAAATGTGAAAAGGCATGAAAAGGCAATTGAAGCTGACACTCATCTTGAAGCAGTTGAGATTTTTACTGCATAATTTTCAATACTGTCTTTAGGATTAATAAATAAATTTGGGGAGGTCTTTTGTTAAAATGCCTGAATAGTACTAGCAAATTATTCCATATATGTTCCTAGAACTAATTAAAAACTAGGCTATTGAATACTAAGTTACTTGGTATCCTTTGTGATATTAATTCTGCCTGACATTATTATTAGGGAACATAGGAATGTTCCATGTTCGGCTACCATAATGACACATCTGCCTTTAAATTGTGCTCCTCAGGTTTACTTTTGCCTTTTAAGAGTGTGTGCTTTTATCCATGTACAATTCATGTAGAAAAATTAGGTGGTATAGATAAGTAAAAAGGAAAAAAAACCACAAGTAATTCCACTATTCTTTTACAGAAACAATCACTGCTAACATTTTGGGGTGTATACTTCTAGATTTTTTTTCTATGCAGGTATGTTTTTATGTGAATATATGTTATTTTAAAAAAGTGGGATTAGGTAATACATAATATCTGAAGTGACTTAATCCATAATTTGGAAGTACTAAGAGTTATTTAATCAAATCCTTATTGTTGGATAGATTTTGTGTTCTAGTTAGTGCCACAGTTAGTATTTTTTTTTTACATATACCTGTGTTTCTTTGTTCATTATTTTCTTGCAATTAATTATTAGAAATGGAAATACTAGTCAAAGGAGTATGCAGATTTTAAAGATATTTGATGCATAAATACCAAAAATACAAAATTACATCTATTAGAAGTTTATCAGGGGCTTCCCTGGTGGCACAGTGGTTGAGAGTCCGCCTGCCGATGCAGGGGACATGGGTTCGTGCCCCGGTCCGGGAAGATCCCACATGCCGCGGAGCGGCTGGGCCCGTGAGCCATGGCCGCTGAGCCTGCGTGTCCGGAGCCTGTGCTCCGCAACGGGAGAGGCCACAACAGTGAGAGGCCCGTGTACCGCAAAAAAAAAAAAAAAAAGAAAAAAAGGTTATCAGAATGGCTGTTTCCTTATTTCCGTGACAAATTTTCAATCTCCATCAATCTGTCTGACAAAAAGTGATATTTTAATTTGCATTTCTGTGATTTGCTTATATTTGTTCTTTTGTGTTTTGTCTTTTGTGAATTGTGTCCACTGTCATCTTTACCTTTTATTTGTAAAAGTTCTTTGGATTATAGCCCCTTGAGAGTTTATAATCATTAGTTTGTAGTTTTTTCATTCATTATTCAACAAGTAACTAATGGTAGCCTGTTTCCAGGATACCACTAAGTAAGAGTTTGGTGTATTTTGACCTTTCTCCCTGATGATTAATTACAAGCCCCTAGGGAAAGGAAGCTCATTTGAACATTGAGCTGTAGCAAATATAAATTGAGAAGGCCCATGTGCTGTGAAATACTATTTAAAAATTAGTGACCGAAATAGGGAAAATGTTTTGGGATTAGTTGGTGAGGCACACTTGACCGGGCAGTGTGTCCTAAGGTGTTGGGAAGTCTATGTTAGGCAGCTGTAGCCTTGGGAGAGCCCAGCAGCCAGGGATTAACAGAGGTTTAAGTAATGGTTCCTTTTAAAGAGGTTTGGTAATCAGCCGTTAGGAACACAGAAGCTAAGGGGGAGCTTTTTTTTAAATATAAATGTATTTATTTTATTTAATTTTGGCTGTGTTGGGTCTTCATTGCTGTGCGTGGGCTTTCTCTAGTTGCCGCGAGCGGGGGCTACCCTTTGTTGCGTTGCATGGGCTTCTTATTGCTGTGGCTTCTCTTGCTGCAGAGCACAGGCTCTAGGTGCGCAGGCTTCAGTAGTTGTGGCTCGCGGGCTCTAGAGCGCAGGCTCAGTAGTTGTGGCGCACAGGCTTAGCTGCTCCGCGGCATGTGGTATCTTCCCGGTCCAGGGCTCGAACCCGTGTCCCCTGCATTGGCTGGCAGATTTTAATCACTGTGCCACCAGGGAAGCCCTAAGGGGAAGCTTTAAGGCCTGAATCAAGTGGAGTAGGAGAACAGGGAGGACAGAACAATTTCAGTGCCAGAAGAGCGGAGAATCCTATAGGGCAAGAGGGAGCCAGGTGTTATACAGAAAGAATAAAGTTGTATCAAGGTGTACTGTAAAGTGTAAAGCCAGGGTTTGGTCATTAAGAAACAAAAACCTTAGAGTTTAAGGGATAATGATACTATCCTACAGGTTTGTTGTGAGGAGTAATTGAGATAACAAAGGCCAAATGCTTAGTGTTGGTTCTAGTACTCTTGCTACTGCTGTTGATATTACTATGACTGGTATTATTGCTATTGTTGCTCTGGAGATTGATGAGAAAGGAGGGCAAACATTTAAGTTGGTCATTAGAGTAGTTGTTGGGGGGAGTGAAGCACTTTGGACGTGTCTCAAGCCCAGGTCAGCTTCAAGTGCTCTCCTTCTCTTTCCTGCCATATGCGCTGGAAACTCTATCCTTTTCGCTTTTAAAAGCTGCTGATACTTACTCTTAGTTTTTCTCCAAGTCTGGCTTTGGAGTAGGATCTATTTACAATCTGCCTATCTCTCTTGAAGTCATAGGATTTAGTGTACAGTTACTGGATTAAAAAAGTAGTAAACACAAGGAGGTTAAAACGTTTAAGAAGGATGTTGGCTTTTTGCCATGTTGGCGTAACAAGATTTATCCTCTTTGTAGCCAGCTTCCAAGATGGCCCCCAGTGATCTCTGCCTCCTGGTATTTACACCATTGTGTAATCCTCTCACACATGTTTGTGTGGCCAATAGAATATGGTAGAAGTGATGGATCGTTTCCAAGGATAGGTTATGAAAGACATTGTGCCTTCTCCATCCTCCTCTCTCTCCCTCAGTGTCACCCTGCATTGCTGACTCTGAGAGTAGTTAGCTGCCGTGTTGTGAATAGCCCACTGGAGAGGCCCACATGGTGAGAAATTGAGGCCTCCTAACAAGGAACCAAGACCTTTAGCTAACTGTGTGACTGAGCCTTCTTGAAAGCAGATCCTCCAGCCCTTGTCAAGCTTCCAGCCCTACCTAGACTGCTCTCCATCAACATCTTGACTGCAACCCCTTGAGAGATTCTGAGTCAGAACCACCCAGCCAAGCTGCTCCTTGATTGCTGAACCTTAGAAACTATGTGAAAAAAATAAATGCTTATTTTTTAAGCCATTAAGTTGGGGGTAATGTGTTATGCAGCAGTAATATTCTCTTTCTCCTTAAATAACTTGAGAACATATTAAATATGTGATCAGTGGTTTTTAGACATTGGATGACAGATGGCAGCAGGCTGTGATGCCTGAGAGAATAGAAACAAATGAGGTAAAGCCCTTCTATTGCACCAGTTTACAGTAGAGCCTGGAAGTTGTTTACAGGCTGTGGTGCGAGGAGGAATCAAAACAGAGCCCAATTTTGTTGGGATTAGGAAACAGAGATAAGAGTTTAGGAAAGCCAAGGTGGTGGTTAGAATTGTAGGTCAGAGTACTGGAGAGAAGGGAGCTTTGGGGGAGAGTGGCGAATATACGTTAAGGAGTACACTCAAGCACATGGCGTTCTGGAGAGCTGCAGAGGGTTCTTCTTGAGTCTTTGGCTCAGTTCTGATCTGTAGATGCATGGCAGGACCTACTCAAAGTCAGGGAAAGAACTACTGGAAAGCAGTAAGAAAACAGTTTCTGGAGCTCACACAAAACTGGGAATAGTTTGTGTCTCCATTATCTAGAGTGTAAATACCTTGTAATACATAGGGCATTGGAAAGAGTCTTCAGAAGGCTCCAAGTTATCCCAAGTAATTTAACTGTGCACCAGAACAAAGTCCAACACTGTATAGAGGAATACAACACAATTCAGAACCCAACAATGTAAAATTCCTAGTGTTTGTCATCCAATTCAAAATTAAAATGCTTGCCTCACCTTGAATAAGGGATAGAGCATCTAGACAGAAGATCAGTAAGGAAATAGAGGACTTGAACAACACTTTAAGCTAATTAGACCTAACAGATACATACAAAGCATTCAGCAACAGCAACATACAAATTCCTATTAAGTAGACATAAAGCATTCTCCAGGAATAGGCCATATGTTAGGCCACAAAACAAGTCTCAATATGTTTTGAAAGATTGAACTCATACAAAGTATCTTCTCTGTTCACAGTGGAATGAAGCTAGAAATCAGTGACAGAAAGAGTACCAAAAACCTCAACAATATGTGGAACTTAAACAGTACACTGTTAAATAACCAAGAGGTCAAAGAAGAAATCATAGGGGAAGTTAGAAAATAATTAAAGACAAATGAAAATGAAAACACAATATACGATAATGTATGGGATGCAGTGAAAGCAGTGCTCAGAGGGAAATTTATAGCATTAAACACCTACATTTAAAAAGAATGATCTCAAACAAATAACCTAACTTTTCACCTTAAAAGAACTAGAAAAAGAGCAAAATTAAACCCAAAGCTAGCTGAAGAAAGAAAATGATAAAGATTAAAGTGGAGATAAACAAAATAGAGAATGGGAAACAGTATAGGGAATCAGCAAAACTAAAAGTTGGTTCTTTGAAAAGATAACTAAATTGACAGATCTTTAGCTAGACTGACAAAAAGAGCAAAGACGAATATAACTAAAATCAGAAACGAAGGTAGTTACATTACCATGACCTTAAAGAAATTAAAAAGATTATGAGAGAGTACTGTGAACAACAATTTGGATAACCTACATGAAATGGACAAATTTCTAGAAACACAGATTACCAAAACTGACTTAAGAGAAATAGAAAATATCAACAGCCCTATAAGAAGTAAACAGATTGAATCAGAAAAAAAAAAAAATCCCGGGACTTGCCTGGTGGCACAGTGGTTAAGAATCCTCCTGCCTATGCAGGGGACATGGATTCGAGCCCTGGTCTGGGAAGATCCCACATGCCACAGAGCAACTAAGCCCATATGCCACAACTACTGAGCCTGGGCTCTAGAGTCCACGAGCCACAACTACTGAACCCACAAGCCACAACTATTGAAGCGCGTGCACCTAGAGCCTGTGCTCTGCAACAAGAGAAGCCACTGCAATGATACACCCGCACATGCCTCAACAAAGAGGAGCCCCCGCTCGCCGCAACTTAGAGAAAGCCCGCGTGCAGCAACGAAGACCTGTTGCAGCCATAAACAAACACATTTATTTAAAAAAAACCCTCCCAAACAAGGAAAAGTCCAGGACCAGATGGCTTCACTGATGAATTCTACCAAACATTTAAAGAAGAATTAGCACCAGTCCTTCTCAAACTCTTCCAAAACATAGGAGAGGAGGCAATACTTCCTAATTCATTGTATGAGGCCAGTACTACTCTGATACCAAAGCCAAACAAAGACACCAGGGGAAAAAAAAAACAAACTACAGATCAATATTCCTTATGAATATGATGCAAAACCCCTCAACAAAATACTAACAAACTGAATCCAACAATATATATAAAGGATTATACACCATGACCAAATGGGATTTATTCCAGGAATGCAAGAGTGGTTCAACATAGGAAAATCAACCAGTGTAATACACTGCATTAATAGAACAATGGAAAGAAACCCTCACATGATCACCTTTCTGTATCAGTTGATACAGAAAGCATTTGACAAAATCCAACACCTGTTCATAATAGAAACACTCAAAAACTAGGAATAGAAGGACACTTCTTCAGCATGATAAAGGGCATTTATGAAAAACTCACAGCTAACATCCAGTTCGATGGTGAAAGACTAAAAACTTTCTCCTTATGTTCAGGGACAAGGCAAGGATGCCTATCCTCACCACTGCTATTCAACATTGTACTGGAAGTTATAGCCAGAGCAGTTAGACAAGAAAAAGGAATAAAAGACATCCAAATTGGAAGGAATAGGTAAAACTATTTTTATTTGTAGATGACATGTTACCATGTATTGATATATAGAAAATCCCAAAGAATCTACAAAAAACCAAATAGAGCTAAGAAATGAATTCAGAAAAGTTGTAAGTACAAGATCACACAAAATACAATTGTGTTTCTGTATACCAGCAGTATAGAATCCAAAAAGGAAATTAAGAAAACAGTTCCATTCATACTAGCATCTAAAAGCATACAGGAATTGAAAGACCTGTACTCTGAAAACTGTGCAACACTGTTGAAAGATATTGAAGAAGACCTAAATAAATGGAAAGATATTTTGTGTTTATGGATTTGAAGACTTAACATTAAGATGGCAATACTATGCAAAACAGTGTACATATTCAATATGATGTCTATCAAAATTCCAGTGACCTTTTTTGCAGAACTTGAAAAGCTGACCTTCAACTTATGGAATTTCAGTGGGCCTAAATAGCCAAAACAGTCTTGAAAGAGAACACAGTTGGAGGGTCCATACCTCCCCCATTTCAAATCATATTGTAAAACTACAGTAATCAAAACAGTGTGGTTCTGGCGTAAGGAAAGAGGTATAGACCAATGGAATAGAATTGAGAGGCTAGAAATAAACTAATACGTATATAGCCAACTGATTTTTGACAAGATTGCCAAGACCACTCAATGCAGGAAAGAATAATATCTTCAACAGATAGTTCTGGGACAACTGGATATCCACATGCAAAAGAATAAACCTGGATCCCTACCTCACACCACATAAAAAATTAACTCAAGATGGATCAAAGACCTAAATATAAGAACTATAACTCTTATAACTCAACAATAAAAAGGCAAGTCAGGGACTTTTCTGGTGGTCCAGTGGTTAAGAATCTGCCTTCCAATGCAGGGGATGCGTATTCGATCCCTGGTCGGGGAACTAAGATCCCAGATGCTGTGGGGCAACTAAGCCCCTGTGCACCACAACTGCTGAGCCCGCGTGCTGCAACTGCAGAGCGCATGTGCTCTGGAGCCTGTGTGCCACAACTAGAGAGCCCGTGTGCTCTGGAGCCCACATGCCACAACCAGAGAGAAGCCCACACACCACAACTAGGGAGAAGCCTGCATGCTGCAACGAAGAGCCCACGTGCTGCAACAGAAGATCCTGCGTGCCGCAACTAAGATCCGATGCAGCCAAAAATAAATGAATAAATATTAAAAAAAAAAAAAAGACAACCCAACTAAAAATGGGTAAAGGACTTGAATAGACAGTTCTCCAAAGAAGATGTACATATGGCCAACGTGCACATGAACAAATACTCAACCTCATTAGTAATTAGGGAAATGCAAATGAAAACCACAGTTAGTACCCCTTCAGGCTCACTAGGATGGTTAGATTCAAAGAGACCAACAATAACAAGTGTTGGTGATGATGTGGAGAAATCAGAACACCTGTACAGTGCTGGTGGGAACGTGAAGTGTTTCAGCTTCTGTGGAAAACAGTTTGGCAGCTCTTTAAAAAGTTAAACATACAATTACCATGCAATTCCACTCTAGGTGTATACCCAAAAGAATTGAAAACAGGTACACACATGTTCATAGTAACACTATTTACAATGGCCAGTTGGTAGAAGCAGCCCAAATGGATAGGTGACAGGGTAAACGAATTGTGGTACAAACACACCATAGAATATTATTTAGCTGTAAGAAGAGATGATGTACTGATACATAGTACAATGTGGTGAAGCTCAAAAACATTTTGCAAAGTGAAAGAAGCAGACACCAGGGTCACCTATTGTCTGATTCCATTTATATGAAGTATCTAGAATAAGTAAATCTGTAGAGACAGAGCACAGGTTGGTTGTCGTCAGGTCCTGGGGGTAAGGAGAAAAGGGGAGTAACTGCCTGGTGGGTACCGAGTTTATTTTGGTGTGATAAAAATGTTTTGGAACTCGGTAGAGGTGGTTGCACAACATTGTGACTGTACTAAATGCTACTGATGTCTTCACTTGGAAATGGTTAATTTGATGTTATGTCAATTTCCTTTCAATTAGAAAATTAAAATGCTTGCAAAGAAGCATGAAAATTTGACCCATAACTAGGGTAAAAAAAGATCAGTCAATAGAAAGAGACCCAGAAATGACAACGATGATTGACTTAGCAGACAAAGCTGTCAAAAGAGTTGCTACTAGTATGCTGTCAGTGTTCAGGAAGGGAGAAGAAAATACGAAAATGAAGAGAATAGAAATAAAAGATACAAAAATATGCTTAAATGGAAATTCTAGAAATGAAGAATGTAGTACCTGAAAGAAAAAGATACTTGATGGAATTAATAGCAGCTAAGACACTGTAGAAGAAAAGATAAGTGAGCTTGAATACGTAGGAATAACAACTATCCAAAATGAAGCACAGAGTGAAAAAACTGAAAATAAAATGAACAGCATCTGTGAGCTGTTGGATAATATATAGTCTAAGATAAATGAATTAGATTCTCAGGAGAAGGGAGGAGGAACAGGAAAATATTAGAACAAATAATGACTGAATATTTTCTGTGTTTAGTGAACTAAAAAAAACCCCCCAAAACAAAAAACTATAAACTCCATAGATCTGTAAAGCTCAATGAATCTGATTTGAAAGAAACATTTAAAAACCCACACTAAGGCACATCACAATCAAATGACTGAAAATCAGTGATAGTGAAAGGAAATCTTAAAAGCAGTCAGAGGAAAAAAAGACATGAACAGAGAAATAGAGACAAGAATGACAGAGTTTTTGTTGGACACTGCAAGCCAGAAAAGAGTGGAGTGACATTTTTAAAAGACTATAAAATACTTGTCAACTTTGGATTCTGTTCCCACTGAAAATGCTTTCCGAAAAGAAGTGACTTGTCATACAATGGAACTTATTTACGAAACAGAACTAGACTCACAGACATAGAAAACAAATTTATGGTTAGCAAAGGGGAAAGGCAGGGGAGGGATATATTAGGAGTTTGAGAATAACAGATACACACTACTATATATAAAATAAACAACAAAGACCCACTCTATAGCACAGGGAACTATATTCTATATCTTGTAATAACCTATAATGGAAAAGAATCTGAAAAAATATAGATATATAACTAAATCACTTTGCTGTGCACCTGAAACTAACACAACATTGTAAATCAACTATACTTCAATAAAATAAAAATTTCAGAGGAAACAAAAAAGTGACTTTTTTTGTTTTGTTTTTAAATTTTTAATTGTGGTAAAATATATTTAACATAAAATTTACCATTTTAACCATCTTTTTAAAAACTAATTTGTTTTTTTTGGCTGCATTGGGTCTTCGTTGCTTCATGCAGGCTTTCTCTCTATTTGCGGTGAGCGGGGGCTACTCTTCATTGTGGTGTGCGGGCTTCTCGTTGCTGTGGCTTCTCTCGTTGCAGAGCACGGGCTTTAGGCACACAGGCTTCAGTAGTTGTGGCACGTGGGCTCTAGAGCACAGGCTCAGTAGTTGTGGTGCATGGGCTTAGTTGCTCTGTGGCACGTGAGATCTTCCCAGACCAGGGCTGGAAAGTGTGCCCTCTGCGTTGGCAGGTGGATTCCCAAGCACTGCGCCACCAGAGAAGTCCCCCCATTTTAACCATTTTTAAGTGTATGGTGGCACTAAGTAGCTGAACAGTGTTGTATAACCATCACCATCACGAACACCCATCTGCAGAACTTATTGATATTCCCAAACTGAAGCTCTGTACCCATTAAAACACTAACTCCCTGTTCTCCAATCCACCAGCCCCTGTCAACCACCATTCTACTTTCTGTCTTGATGAGTTTTACTGCTCTCGATATCTCGTATAAGTGGAATTGTACAAGTCCTTTTGTGACTGGCTTATTTTACTTAGCATAATGTCTTCAAAGTTCATTCATGTTATAGCACGTGTCACAATTTCCTTTTTAAGGCTGAATAATATTCCATTTTATATATATACCACATTTTATTTATTCACTCATCCATTGGTAGACATTTGGGGTGCTTCCACCTTTTGGCTGTTGTGAATAATGCTGCATTGAACATGGGAGTACATATATCTGTTCAAGTCCCTGCTTTCTGTTATTCTGGGTCTATTTTTCCTGGAGTGAAATTGCTGGATCCTATGGGAATTCTGTGTTTAATTACTGTTTTCCATAGTGGCTACACAATTTCACATTCCCACTAATAATGAACAAGGGTTCCAAGTTCCCCACATCCTCACCAATACTTATTTTTTTCCTCCCTCCCTTCCTTCCTTTCTTTTTTTGGTAATGGCCATCTTACTAGGTGTGAAGTGGTATCTTATGGTTTTCATTTGCATTGCTTTGATACTGGTGATTTTAATACCTTTTCATATGCTTGTCGGCTGTTTGTATATCATTATTGGAGAAATGTCTATGCAAATTCCTTACTCAGCACTCCCCCACTACAAGAAAAATTATAATGAATGTCCTTCAGGGGCTTCCCTGGTGGCACAGTGGTTGAGAGTCTGCCTGCCAATGCAGGGGACACGGGTTCGTGCCCCGGTCCGGGAAGATCCCACATGCCGCGGAGCGGCTGGGCCCGTGAGCCATGGCCGCTGAGCATGTGCGTCTGGAGCCTGTGCTCCGCAACGGGAGAGGCCACAACAGTGAGAGGCCCGCGTACAGCAAAAAACAAAAACAAAAACAAAACAAAACAAAAAAAAGCATGTCCTTCAGGCAGCAGGAAAATAAAAAAGATGAAAAAAGCAGAAATGGTAATTACTTGGGTAAATGTCTAAGTTTTTTTTTATTGGTTTAATCTTTCTAAAAGGTAATTTATTGTTTAAAGCAAAAATATTAAGGTACTGTGTGGCTTTTACATAAAATTACAATGCATAATAACAGTAGCTTGAAGGTTGAGGGAGAAAGGGAAGGATGTTATTAAAGATTCTAATGCCCTTGATTAGGTGGTATAATATAAAGGTAGACTATGATAATTTAAAGGTGTATATAATAAACTCTAAAGCAGCCAGCAAAAGAGCAAAACAAAAAGTTATAACTAATAAGCCAAAAACAGTAGATAGAATTGCATATACAAAATAATTCAGCAGAAACCACGAAAAGATGAAGGGAACAAAGACCAGATGGGAAAAATATAAAATAAATAGCAGGATGATAGGCTCAAACCTAATGATATGTATAATCACATAAAATGTAGATAGTCTAGTGTTGCTTCAGCAGCACATATATTAAAATTGGAATGATACAGAGAAGATGTACAAATATGACACATAAATTTGTGTAGCATTTGATATTTTTAAAAAAGTAAATAGTCTAAACATCCCAATTTAAAGGCTGAAATTGGATTAAAAAGCAAGACCCAACCATATATTTGCCTGTAAGGAATAGTAACCATAAACACAAATAGGTTAAAAATAAAATAATGAAAAAGACATAACATGCTAACTTAGTTGAAAGAAACTTGGAGTTTCTTTAATAAAACTTGGTTTTATTAATATCAAAATAGATTTGAGAGCAAGGAATATTTATTACCTGGTAAAAATAAGATCATTTCATAACAATAAAGGGATCAGTTAATTAAGAGGACATACCAATGCTAAATATTTATGTACCTAAGCTCAAAACAAATGAAGCAAAAACTAATAGAAATTCAAGGAAACATTCACAATTATAGTCAGAGATTTCAGTAACCCCTCTCAATAACTGATATAACAAATGGACAGAAAAATTACAAAGATATAGTTAACTTGAGTAACACTGTCAACGTGACCTGGCTGCATTTACAGACCACTTTACTCAAGAAGAGCAGAATACACATTTGTTCAGAAGTTCACACAGAACATTTACCAAGATAGACTATATTCTGGGTCATAAAACAAGTCTCAGTAAATTCAAAAGGATTCAACTCATACAAAGAATCTTCTCAGATCACAGTGCAGTTAAATTAGAAATCATTAATAGAAAGATCCTTGGAAAATCCCCAATATTTGGAAATTAAATAGCATACTTATAAGTAATTCATGGTTAAAAGAAGAAATCAAAAGGGAAATTATAAAGTATTTTAAATTGAGTAAGAACAGAAGCACAACATATTAGAAGATGCTGTGAAAACAGTACTCAGTGGGAAATCTGTAGCTCTAAATATCTATACTAGAAAGGAAGAAAGGTCTCAAATAAATGACTTTAATTTCCACCTTAATAACGTAGAAAAGAACAGATCCCAAAGGAAGCAGAAGAAAATAAGAGATAATCTGAAGAACGCTATATGTAGTAAAGATACTGAAATTTGTACTTAAAAAATGTTCTCACAAAGAAAACTCCAGGTTCAGATAGTTTCACTGGTGAATTGTACTAAATACTATAGGAAGAGAGAATATCGATTCTACACAAACTTTTCAAAAATATTTGAAGTGGAGGGAATGTTTTCCAAAGACTTTGATGTCAGCATTACTGGGATACCAGAAGGAGACGAAGACATTCCAAGGAAACTACAGAACAATACTACTCACAAACATAGATGTACAAAATCTAAATAGAATTTTAGCAAATCAAATTCAACAAAATTTTAAAAGGATATTATGTCATGACCATGTGCGGTTTATCCCAGGAATGTAAGGTTGGTTTAACATTCAAAAAAATCAAATAATATATGTAATTCCCCACATTAATAAAGTAAACAGTAAAAAGCACACAGTCATTTCAATAGATGCAGAAAAATCATTTTGACTAATCCAGTAACCATCCCTGATTTTTAAAAAAGCCTTCAGTAAACCAGGAATAGAAATGAACTTCCTCAGTATGAAAATGGGCATCCATGACAAGCTTTGTTGGCTGATAATGTACTTACTGGTGGAAAGATTGAACACTTTTTTTCTAAAATTAGAAACAAGTTAGAGATGTCTACTTTCATTAGTCCTATTCAGCATTGTCCTGGAGGTTGTAGCTAGTGCAGTAGGGCAAGAAAAGGAAATACATGGTATTCACGTTGCAAAGAAAGGAATAAAACTGTCCTAATTCACAGATTACCTGATTTTCTATGGAGAAAATTTGATGGACTTCTACTAGACCTAATGAATAAGTATAGTAAGATTGAAGGATACAAGATCAATATGCAAAAATTGGTTGTACTTCTATACATTCGGGAACAATCTGAAAAAAAACCCATTTACAACAGTATCAAAAATATGAAATATATATATGGATAAATACAACAAAGTAAGTTAAAAGAATATGTTCAGTAATATAAAATACTGCTGAAATGAAAGGATACCTAAGTAAATTGAGAGATCCATTTGATCCTCATTATTCATGTATTCTGTATTTGTGAATTGGTGTATTGATAAAATTTATATGTAACCCCAAAATAATACTTGGAACGCTTTTGTGATCATTTGCTGACACCTGCAGAGTGGTGAAAAATTTGAGTTGCCCTTTGTGCGCAATCTGAACTGAGGCTGAACAAGGTGACAAGGTGACACTCTGCTTTCTTGTTTCAGTTCTCCTGCAATAAGCAAGCGTCCTTTTTTTGGTTTATTTAGTGCCACATTTTTGTGCTTTTTGTTGGTGATTTGGCTGTTTAAAATGGCCCCCAGGCATAGTGCTAAGTGCTTTGTAGTGTCCCTAAGCACAGGAAGGCTGTAATATGCCTTAGGGGTAAGATGTATGTGTTTAGATAAACTTCATTCAGGCAGGAGTTACTGTTGTGAGTTCAATATTAGTGATTCAACAGTATATATTAAATAAGGGATTTTAGCCAGAAACACACATAAAACAGTGTTATTTATTAATTGACTAACAAAAATGTTATGACCAAGGGCTTACAGGAACCTAACCTTTTATTTCCTCAGAAGCAGTGATTCAGTATTTGATAGTTCGCTGTTTGCAGGAACATTAAAAAACATAGCTATCATTGAGATATCATCATCCCAATAATGAGAATTGACTCTATGTCATGTACGCAAGTTGGAAGGCTCAACTTTGTTAAAATTTCACCACATTAATCTGTAAATTCAGGGGAATTCTATTCTAATCCTTGAAGGCATTTTTGCCTAAAATAATTTCACATGGAATTGCAAGAACTTAGAATATCTAAAACAACTTTGAAAAAGAACAGTACTGGGGAGCCAACACTGCCTAATTTCAAGAATTTTTCTAAAGCTGTGGTAAAAATTGCATTTGCATAAAAATGGACAAACAGATCAATGAAGCAGAATAGGTAGTCCAGAAATAAACATACTTACATATAGATAACTGATTTTTGACAAAACCACAAAAGCAATACAGTGGGAAAAATATAGCCTTTTCCACCAATAGTGCTTGAACATTGGATATCAATATACAAAAACTGAAATTTAATCCATACTTTGCACCATGTAGAAAAATTAATTCAAAATGGTTCAGAGACCTAACTTTGCAACCTAAAGCTTCTAGAAGAAAACACAGGAGAAAATCTTTGAGACCTCAGGTAGGTAATGATTTCTTAGATACAACACCAAAAGCACAATCTATAACTGAACAAATGGATACATTAGACATTATTAAAATTAAAGTCTGCTCTTTGAAAGACTTGGTAAGAGAATGAAAAGAGACGCCACACCTACTAGAGAATGGATTTGAGGATATGGGTGGGGGGAAGGGTAAGCTGTGACAAAGCTAGAGAGAGAGAGAGAGAGAGAGAGGGTAGGGAGGGAGATGCAAGAGGGAAGAGATATGGGAACATATGTATATGTATAACTGATTCACTCTGTTATAAAGCAGAAACTAACACACCGCTGTAAAGCAATTATACTCCAATAAATATGTTAAAAAAAAAGAAAAGAGACACCACATACTGGGAAAAATTTTTTGCCAAGCATATTTCTGATTAATGACTTGTATTTAGAATATACAAAGAATTTCAGATAAAACAATAAGAAAAAGAAATGACCTAATTAAAAATATTCAGATAGACACTGTACTTCATATATATATATATATGTATATAATGTAGATAACATATAAACAAATGAAAAGATGCTCAACGTTATTAGTTTTGACGGAAATGCTAATTAAAACCACAATGAGATACCATTGCACACCTATTAGAATGGCTAGAGTTAAGGAGACTGACCGTACCAAATGTTGGTAAGGCCATACTATGTTTTAGCAGTGTTTAAATTCCAAGGTGGCTTCACTTGGAAAAGTCAGAGATTGTAGGCATGACACTATGGTCTGCTTTGAATCAAGTCCTTGGGCATCTTTCTGTCAGAACCTTGGTACATACTTTAGAAAGGACAACAGTAATTAAGAGTCTAAGACTTAACACTGTAAACTGTTTACAGCATTTGGTATGGCTTTGTAGAATAATTTTTTAGGTATAAAAGTTATGCATATTCAAAAAAAGTAAAAACAAAAAGGTGAAACAATGCAGTACTTCAAAGCAGAAAGTGAACACCCCCCTGCTGCCAGTCCCGCTTCTTTAATACATGCACGTTTGATTTAAAGAAAATAAAAATAAGATTAGACAATGAGCTGTTACAGCTTTTTTCATTCAACATTTTGTAATGTTTTCCCATGTCACTACATCATTCTTTTTTCAAAGCTGCATAGTCCATTGTAGCTTAGGTAGCCAGTCAATTATTGATGGATAAATATTTAGGTTGTTTATAGCTCTTGCAATTAGTCTTGCTATGTAGGTTGTCATTGTTTATCTTATGCTAGTCTTCCTGCAGTATGAATTACCTAGACGTACAATTTCTGTTTTAAAGATAGATGCAATTGAAAAACTTTAATCAATATTCCTAGATTGCCTGCCAAAAATGTGTACTTATTTATGTTTGTATCGATAGAATTTGCACCCATTTTCACACATCCTTGTCAGTACTTATATGATTTTTTTTCATTTTATCAGTCTTATGGGGTAAATTATATCTCATTGGAATTCAAATTTTTATTTCTTTAAACACTAGCTTTTTGAACAGATGTGTTTACTCAATACATTATATGAATTGATTGTGCATTTTTTTCTGTTGGATTTTTTTAAAAAATTGATTTATGTCATCTTCATATTTTATGGATTTTATTTTTATCCTCTTCAGTTTTTCTTCACGTTACAAGTATTTCTTCCCTAGTTTGTTGACTGTTTTTTAGTGTCATTCATGGTGTGTTCTGCTCTATAGAGGTTTTACATTTTTTGTGTTGTTAAATCTGTCAGTTTATCCCATTATGTCTTTTAGGTTTCTTATCTAGAAAAGCCTTCTATGTTACAGGATTATGACAAATATTTAGCCAAGTTTTCTTGTGCTTTTGTCATATTTTTATATTCTGCATTTGAATACTTTTGGAATTTATTTTTGTGTCTATATGAGATAGGAACTTTAATTTTTCTTAATTAACACAATTATAATAGAGCAGTTTGATCCTTGGGTGGTGATTTTGCTTGGACCACCTTAGGTTATGGTCTAATTTGAAGTTATAAGGGTTGTTTTAGTTACAGCTATGGACAGACAGTTATATTTCTGCTAGAAGGCAAGAACCTGTGGAAGGTAAATTCCTTGCTTTTTTGACTCTGTTTTCTTTCTTTTTATTTTACTTGGGAATTAGGAAGAGTCCCTTCCAATAGCAGGGAATAGGGAAAGGGGAGCCAGCAAAGAGACATAGAAACTGTGTCCAAGTCATTTTCTGTGACCAGGGATGGAAACGGATTCTTCTGTGGAGATACTTGGCTCGGCAGGTGAGGTAGACTATGATTTACTAGCAACAGCTCTGGCCATGATTTAACTACCTTAAAAATGTTGCTACTCTAAGTTCTGGCTTAGGAAACTTGGTGTTTTGGTGGATTCTGGTCACACAGTTTTTTCTGCTGTATCCTATTCTGCATTTATAGTCTGCTAATGATCTTGAATTTGCCAGAATGTGATGTGTTTATTGCGCTTTCTCCTGCATGTGTGCTCTGGAAAAGCCTGGACTGTCTTTCTCTCTTTCTTCCTTGCTAACTTGGTGAATGCCTACTTTCCTTAACTAATCTAATCAGCACCTCTTTAAACGTACCTTGCAACACCCCGTTCACCTAAGGAGTCCCTTCTAACAGCCTTACTATAGAACTTTTCATGTTGTAGTTTAGCGTATTTGTTTCTTGTATGTGTCTGTTTTTCAACCAGACTCTGAGCTCCTTTGGAACAGGGATTTTGCCTGTTAATTGAAAACTGTGAACTGTATTATCTTGGTATATTTTGAAGATTCAAGTCCCACAGAGTCCAGGACATTTTATAAAGATATAAAAACAATCTATCTGAAAAGATTTATGTCTCTGTTTTGCTGAGGGTGCAGATCCTGTTATTATGAAAAGCTATTTTACCAGTGTTACGTATCAAAGTTAGGGAGAGTTACATGTAAACAAATTTTATATCAACAAAGGTAGAATATTCCCTAACAAAAACATGAGAAATCTTAAATGTAATTTATATCACACTTGGGGATTTTTCAGTGGAAACAAACTTAATATGTTATAGTAAGTCGAAAAAATAATAAATACATTAAAGAAGTATATTTGTATGAATAAAATCAACGTATCCTAACGAACATTTTAACTCAGAATATTTTAACTTAGGAAGCCATGAAAAAAGTTTATAAAGTATCTCTGTATGCATATTTGATGATAGTGTGCTTTAAGAGATTACTTATAAGCAGAATAATAATGCATTCTTATTGTTAACAGTATCTTATGTCATTTCATTCAACCAATACCATAGTCCACTAATATAAAAACAACCATTGTTTCTGTTTTACTGTCCACGAAAGTGAGATTTGAGTACTTTCTCAAGGTTACGTAGATATCAATCAGTGGCAGAGATATCCAAAACAGGTTCTTAAATAGATGGCATTTGTTCTCTCAAAAGCAAAGTTTTAGAATTGTGAAATTCATTATCATTAATTTTATTTACTTCTAAGTAGGTATCTATTATTCCAGCCACCAAATTGACTTGAAGCCTGTTTCAAAATAGCTTCATTGAGGACATTCTTAAGTCTCTTGACAATGTATACTTATGCAACAGTGTACATATTTCTCACTTTTTGTACTTGTTGACTTTTCTAAAAAGTAATATATAAATTAAGTTGATAGATCCCAACTTCTTTTTTTTTTTTTTTTTTTTTTTTTTTTTTTT